>NW_008359443.1:1443524-1449471 GCF_000622305.1 Nannospalax galili
GGAGAAGTGTTGGGAGCCTGAGACTCAGCTATTTCTCAAAACTGCTGACAGACCTGAGCTGGTGACTTTCCATTCTGCCCACCCTCCTCCTGTGGGCATGGGACAGAGCCCGCGGCCTTGTATTCTTTTCCAGTAAACTGCCCTGTTTTCCAATAATCAGTAGATTCCTCCCTGGGCCCACGGCCTTGGCCCGCAGCCTTGTTCTCTTTTTCAGTAATCAGTAGATTCCTCCCTTAGAGTACATCTGGGCCCCTGTTGTCTGGCTGATATGATTACTCTCAATCTTTACTCCTTTGTTCTCATTCTCTATTTAACATCATGCTTGTGCTGCAATAAATGAGACTTGATCAGAACACTGTCTTGTCTCCATTTCTCTTGTCTCTTGCCCCATCCAAATCCCCACTCCCCAATCCAGGTACCCCGTTGCTGATCCCGCGGGTCAGGACAGAGAACCCTAATACAAGATTGTTGTCCTTTCTCATAATGTTCTTATAGAGAAGTTGTATCATAATATGAAGTGGGAAGTTCTCTATTTGACATTCTGTCGAAGATTAGAATTACAACATTTTTGAGTGGTTGGTAAAATGTGCTGGTATAGCTGTCTGAATCTTTCTGGGAAGATTTTGACTATGTCTTCAGTTCTTTGATGGTTTTAAATGTACTTGATGTTCCTTTCTTGTGTCGTTTTTCTGAGAGCTTATTCTCTTAGAGTTCAGAATGTATTGGTGTAGTGTTCCAGTCTTTTTCTCTTTACTTTGACTCTCATGTCTCCAGTCTTTACAGTGATGAGTGCTGTTCTTCTCAATCCCATCGGTTTGTGTCCTCTGTTCTCCACCATCTTCACCAAAGATTTTTCAGTTGTGTTAAGCTTCTCAAACAATTGTTGGGGTCTGTCTCCGCTCTGTTTACGTTGGCTTTGCACTTCATTAATGTCTGGTCTTATTTTTTGTTACCATGCCCAGCTTATTTCCTTTGTTTTTAAATTTTTTTTCATTCTAATTTTCATGTGATGTTTAGTTCATATAATTTTGAAGCTTTCTGCCTCTTAACTAAGGTTTTCAGATTTAGTATTTTAATTTTTTTACCTATATAAAATAATTTCCTAATTCATATTTCTTATTCTTATGGGTTAATTGAGAAATGTATTTTTAGCTTTATAATACTGATAATTTCTAATATTTTTCTCATTGACTTCTGACTTATTTTGTGTTCAGAAAATAGATTCTGGTTACTTTTCAACCTTTAACATTTGTAAAAACTTGCTTAATAGCCACAGTTTTATGGTCAGTTTTGTGAGGTATAATATTTGAAAGAAATATTCTGTAGCTTGGAAAAACAGACTTCTCTGTTCCTGCTGCTTTTAACTGAAGTGTCAGTGATGTTCTGTCTGGTGCTGTCATCCCAAATCCCTTCACACGCAGGTGTCTCATATTAGGTGATAAACGAAGGGTATGAAAAGAAAGCTTAGGGGAATTCTTGTTAAAATATGCAGTGTGCATAGAATTTTTACTAACTCCATCAACAGCCTGTATTTCATTAAAGATCATATCTACTTGTTTAAGACTTCCATTTGTGCCTAGTTCCAAAGCAAAAGAAATCAGTAGTCAGAACATTACAATGATTAGAAGTATAAGGTTTAAAAAGGAGTGTAAGGTCAATAAATGAGGAAAAACTTCACATACAAAAACATAAGATTTTGAAGAAAATAGGAAACATTCTCTTTATAGTTAAAATTATGAAATGTTAAAATATTAATTAAAAAAACTTTTATGGGGGCTGGAGAGATCGTTCAGCATTTAAGAGCACCGACTGCTCTTGCAGAGGACCCGGGTTCGATTCCCAGCACCCACATGGTGGCTATGAACCTTCCTTAACTCCAGTTCCAAGGGAATCCGAAGCCCTCATCTGACATCCGTGGCACTGCATGACACGGGTGCACTCACATACATGCAGGCAGTATGCTCATATACATAAAATAAAAATATTTTTTAAAAGTTTATATAAAATTTTTTTTTATGTAGGAGTGTATTGCCTGCATGTATGTAAGTGCACCCGTGTCATGCAATGCCGTGGAGGTCAGATGAGGGCTTCAGATTACCCTGGAACTGGAGTTACAGATGGTTATTATCTGCTACCATGTGGGTGCTGGGAATCAAACCTGAGTCCTCTGCAGGAGCAGCCAGTGCTCTTACCTGCTGAGCCATCTCTTAAGCCCCTAAATTATGACACTTTTTTGAAGGTTTGAATAAATATCCCCAAATTTTCAGTAATTTCAGTGCAACTCTAATTCAATTTTTTAAATATTATTTTATGTGTATGAGTGTATTGCTTGCATAATCAATTGTTATGAAGCAAATTTTCTTTAAAAACAATGCTTAAGTTTAATTATCAGTCTAGCACAATTCTGAAGAAAAGATAAGTGTATATGGAGATATTTCACACTATCCATCAATGGTAAATACAAAGCTACAGAAATTAAAGCAGTATAATACTTAAGGAAAAAAAAGTGTGTGTGTGTGTGTGTGTGTGTGTGTGTGTGTATAAAAGAACAGATGAAAAAATTTTTAAAGAGCCTTCTAAAAACAAACAAAACATGCCAACCCAAAAATACAAATCTGTCTCCCCCCAAAACAAAGTTTTTATGGGTGAAACAAAAAGGTAACAGAAGCTGCCAGAATATCAACATGTGGACTGACAGAGTGGGGCGGGAAGAAGGAGACCCACCCAGCTATAACCACCTGCTTTGACAAAGGTGCTGAGAATCCTCATTGAAGAAAGCCTATTTCAGAAATGGTACTGGGAAATTGTTTCCCACATGGGGAGTGAAACTGTCTTATTTCTCACCTTGCCCAAAAGTCAATGACAAATTAATCAAAACCCTAATGTAAGATCTGAAATTCTAAAAATGTGAGAAAAATTAGGGAAAGCACTTCAAGATATAGGCATAGATAAGGCCTTTCTGAGCAGCTCAGAAAATAAGGCCAATTATCAACAAGTGGGACCTCATGGCATTGAAAACCTTTACAGGAAAGGAAACAAGTGGAGAAGCCATCTGCAGAATGGGAGGAAATCCTTGCCAGCTTCACGTCTAATAGCTTAATATCTAGAATATACAAAGAACTCAAATTAAGAAAAAAAATGAGTATGGAATTGAACACAGTTCTCAAAAGAAGAAATAGAAATGCCCAGTAAATATTTTAAAGTGATCAACATCCTTAGCCATCATGGAAATTTAAATTAAAACTCGAGATTCCATCACACCATTAGAATGGCTATCATCAAGAAAACAAATGACGAGATGCTGGAGAGGATGTAGGGGAAAGAGGAGCCCTCATTCACTGTTGGTGGGAATGTAAACTGGTCACAGTCAGTGTGGAAATAAGTGTGGACATTTCTCCACAGCTAAACAGGGAACAACATGCATAGTCCCGGCTACACCATGCTCAGCCACATCCCCAAGTGACTGTGTGCCCTACTACAGTGGTGCTTGCTCATCTGCCTTCATTGGTCACTACTCAGCAGTAAATACCTGTCAGCAGGTGAGCTAATAATGAGGATGTAGGACATACAATGGAGTAAAGACAAGCAATTTACAGGCAAATGGATGGCACTGGAAAGCATACTGAGGGTCCAGGCCCAGAAAGGCAAACCCTACATGTTCTCTCTTCTACATGGATCCTAGGCTCTGTATCTACATGAGAGGAAGGATAGATGCCACAAAACTAGAAAGAGGCCTAGGGGAGGGGCATTCCTTTCAATAGAAAGTTATTATCCTATATTTAAAATCTAAAATGACATGATTGATTGGAGCAGCATCCGACCATTTTTAGGAAATTTTAAAGTCCTCTTAGGAACTGCTGTACAGATTTTTTCCCAGATATATTTACTCTTACTATATTTACTGTTCCAATTAGTTATCTAAAAAAATTAAAACTGCTTTAGGAAGATATATTTGTGGCCTCTAAAGGTAGATTAAACAGGACAAAAAGGGAAAAGTCATAGTGGAAAAGATTAATAGGATTAATTATATTTACATTTTCAAAAATATGTGTGACCTAATTTGTTTTTTATTTTTTATTTTTGTCTTTTTGAGACAGGGTCTCCCTGCAGCCCCAACTGGCCTGGAACTTGCTATATATAGACCAGGCTGGCCTCAAACTCACAGAGATCTTCCTGCCTCTGCCTCTCAAGTGCTGGGATTGAAAGCATGCGCCACCACACCTGGCTATGACTTCATAATTTAAGTGGAGATGGTGGATTGGGACATAACGGGCCCAGGACTGGTTTCCCAATTAGATTTGTGTCATTTTACCAGTCAACAGAACAAGTTTGGACAACCAAGTAAAAGATATACCTGGTAGTTCACAGAACCGAGACTCAGAAAATGTCAGTAAATCAACAAATGATAATGAAATTAAGAGATTAATGATGAAAATAGATTAATCGGTCGAATTTCCAGAACCTGAGAAATTGAGTGCACCCGGAGAGGCAAAGGAATGACAGTTCTGTTCTGTTGGTCGATAACTGTAGGATAACCACTTGGTAGGAAGTACAGTTTCTAAAGACCTAGAAATACTTGCAAGTATCTACCCTGGACTAATGATCCTGTGTAAGCACCAGACGCCTGTGAAGGGCCTTTCAGGAAGCCTTGTTTATAGCATGAAGCACTGGAAAGTGCCAGTTGAGAGATCGAAGTATGTTCCCATGAGTGCATGTGTAGATATGGATGGGTCTTAAAATCATTAAATTTTAGGAGATTTTACTTAGTATAGCATTTATAGAAGTAGGAGGTACATTAGACAGCATAGTGGATCTACAGAAATGCACATGGGACAATATACAAAGCTGAAAAATTCATCAAATTCATGATTGCATTTACCCATGGGACCAGGAGAAGACAGACTTGGAGCAGAAGGCGCATTTCTACTTTATCTGAACTGTTTCTACCTAAAAGTGCTTGCCTGAAAACGATCCTTGAGGATATCTGTTCTCATTGCTTGTGTTGATTATAACACTACTGAGGGTTCTAGCCAGCAAGATTAGTTGGGGAAGAGCATTCCGAGTGGAAGAGAAGAAATAACAGTCTTTACTACCAGATGATGTGATCTTATATACACACACATATATATGTCCCAAGCAACTAGAAACCTACCATAACCGCAAAAGCTAGATTTCCAATAGATTGGACTAGAAACCAATGGATTTCTATGCACTATCAATCTGAAAAAAGAAAATGTTTCAGAATATAAGTGCAAGGTTCACGCTGTGTACTCTAAAACCTGTTAGTGAAGGCTGAGTAAACAGGTGCTCCATGTTCATAGAGCAGAAGATAATCCTGCTAAGATGGTGATACTCTGCAAATTGATGTCGAGATTTCCTAATCCCTATCATAATTTCTCCTGGTTTTCCTTCAGAAATAAGAAAGTTGGTCTTAAAATTTACATGGCAACATAAAGGATTCAGAATAACAACTCTTGAAAAGTTCAATCTGAAGGAGCCATGCTTTCTTCAAAACCTACTATAGAGCTATAATAGTCATAGTGTTGTTACAGGGACACACAGATTCAGTGGGCTACAACCGAAAGTCCAAATTAGCCCTTACATTTGTGTGTTGGGACTCAGGTTTGCTTTGCTTAGTGGGGGACCTGCTGGCTTTGGGGCAGAGGGTCTGATCGGTGACAGAGTCAAAAACTCTGGGACCTGTGTCTTCCCAACAGGATGATTTATTTTAGAATTCAGATGGTTTTTGTACATCCCAAGGAACTAGCAGTCACGTGGGATATGGCAGTCACATACAAAGATTTAGGGTACAAAGAAACAGGACATTTAGTCTGTTAGTTGGCACCAGAAGGATTCTTAAACTTTTACTCAAGGCTATCAATGCCCATCCAGTAATTTATTGGCCACAATGTTTTCTTTCTTAGAGCTAAAACATGGTAAACTTATA
>NW_008359443.1:1449983-1450830 GCF_000622305.1 Nannospalax galili
AGCGCCCCTCCCTTTAGCAGAGAATGTAGCCTGGACCTATAAGTTTTAGGCTCACCTCACCCTAGGGCCTGGCATCCTGGTTTCCTACACTTGTGGTCAATTAATTTTCAACAAAAGTTTCAGGACAATTCAGTGAGAAAGAATAACCTTCAAAAAAAAATGGTTGCTGGAACAACTGGACATCCACACAAATATTAAAATTTATTATAAACTCAAAGGTAAACTAAAACTAAAATGTAGAAGGCAATACTGGGAAAATTAGACTAAGTAATTTTTAAAGAAATAACAAACTACAAACAACATAAAAAATTGGTAAATTGGACTTAATTGAAATTTAAAACTTGTGCTGGCATGATAGCACATCCTTGCAATCCCAGCACATGGTGGACAGCTAGATAGCTACAATGTTATCTCAAAAACACAAACCGAAGGAACATAGAAACTTCTGCACTTCAAAAGACATAAGAAAATGAAAACCCAGATCAGGAAAATACATACATATTATATTTCTCATAATGGACTTGGGCCAGAAAGTGAAAAGACCTTACAGCTAAATAGTAGGATAAAAACGAAGCAAAAGGATTGAATAGCATTTTTCCCAAAAAGTATATGAAGCATATGAAAGATAATCTATATCATTGATCACTAAGAAGATGCAAACCAAAACCCGGATGGCCACTGATAGGTAAAAATGTTGGAGAGAGCGTGCGGTGGAGAGCACGAGCGGATGGATGGAGGAGGCACCGAGGCACAGATGGAATTCTCAGCGGGATACAGCTTTATTTCGCACGGGGCACCTTTCCCTCAGGGAAGGGAAAGATGTCAGCCCATGGGTTGTGAGCTGGGA
>NW_008359443.1:1451314-1488785 GCF_000622305.1 Nannospalax galili
GAGTTTGTTTCCCTTGACTTCAAAGGTCAAGGTGCTTATCAGCTAAGTTCCCTTTTTCGGACTCCAAAGTCTGTAGGTCCCTGTTGGGGACGGGGGAAGCTGCTGCTCTTTGGAACCCTAACAGCCGCCACTGAGATCAGGAACCGAAAACACAGGTGCACCTGTTGGTGAAGCTGTCTAAGTAACTGAAACCCTCAGTTTTGGTGGAAACAAAAAATGTAGTTAATTTTGGGAAACAGTGTAACTATTTCTCAAAATTTTTTTTTTTTTTTTGGAAGTTGGTCTCTGTGATGGTTTGAATGAAAATGTCCCCCATAGGCTCCAAGTATTTGGACATTCTGTCCCCAGATGGTGGCACTGTTTTGGGAGGTTTTAGGAGGTGTGGCTATCCTGGAGGAAGCACGTCACTGGGGGTGGGCTTAGAGAGTTCTTAAGCCTTGCCAGATTGCCAGTCGCTCTCTTGTTTCCTGTGCCTGTTGGAAGATGTAGAACTTAGCTTCCGCTCCTCTTCTCCAGCCACCTCTGCCACCATGCCTCCCCGCCAAGATGGACTGTGATTCCCATGGAACCTTAAGCTCAAATAAATTCTTCCTTCTATAAGTTGCTTTGGGGCAGTGTTTCTATCACAGCAACAGAAAAGTGACTAATACAGCCTCCCTATATCCCCAGCTGACCTGGAACTTGTTATGTAGATCACACTCACCTTGATCTCGCAGAGATCCACCTGACTCAGCCTCCAAAGTGCTGGTTTTAAAGGTGTGCACCACCACGCCCAGCCCCAGTTTCTCAAAATTTTAAACATAAGGTTGTCATATGGCCCAGCAATTCTCTTAGGTATTGATCCAGAAAAAATGGAAATATATATACATATATCCACAAGTAGAATTGTACAGGAATGTTCATATCAGCATTAATAGTAGCCTGACCTACTGGTGGATTGGTCATCAACTGGTGGATGGATATGTGAATGTGGTCTATCTGCAACGTAGAATATCATTTGGACATAAACGGTCTAGTTTATATGCACCGTCAAGAGTAAGCAAATGGAGATAGAAGATGAGGGGTTGCTTGGGGGTGGGGGGACTGTGATGGAAATGTTCTAAAATTAGGTTGCAGAGACAGATGGGTGCACTGCACATGCACCAAAAGCGCTGAGATTGTAAAGCACTGTAAATACACTAAAAACCGCTAAAAGTGTCTAATTAAAAGGTAAATTCTATCTCAAAGTTGTTTAAAAAACTTGGAATATCATAAAGTTATCAATTCTCATTGGCTGAATTGCAGGCTTTTGTTATAGATTATCCCAGTTTTTGTTTGCTTCTCACTGTGTAGCCCCAGGTGGTCTGCTGCTTACTATGTAGCCAAAGTTATCCTCAGTCTCATGATCTTCCTGCCTCAGCCCCTGATGTGCTGGCATTACAGGTGTGAGCTATCACACCTGGCTTATTTTCTTTATTTTTAATATATTTCAAAAAAAAACTTAGCACAAATTCCTGTGCCTGAATTTCTAATTAGATAAATGTATAATTTAGAATTTTTTAATTAAACACACTTATAATCTAAAATTCTTATCTTTAATTATGTGTATATGTGTGGGTATATGCACATGAGTGCAGATGCCTGCATAGGCCAGAGGCATCAGATCCCCCAGGAGCTGGAGTTACAGGCAGTCATGAGCCTCTAGATACGGCTGCTGGGAATTGAACCTGGGTTCTCTCAAAGAGCAACAAGTGGTTGTAACCGATGAACCATCTCCCAGCCGTACACTCACTTTAAATATTGCCCAGTGTTCCCCTCTCCAAAGGAGATGATTAGATTTTATGTGTATGAGTGTATTGCCTGCATGTGTGTAAGGGCACCTATGTCATGCAATGCCAGTGGAGGTCAGAAGAGGGCATTGAATCCCCTGGAATGGCAGTTATGGAGGGTTGTTAGCTGCCATGTGGGTACTGTGAACCTGGGTCCTCTGCAAAAACAGCTGGTGCTCTTAATTGCTGAGCCATCTCTCCAGCCCCATAGTGCCTGCTTCTTCTTCTTTTTTTTTTAATTTTTGTATTTGTATATGAGTGTTTTGCCCGTGTGTATATAAGTGCACCATGCATGCAGTGCCTACAGAGGTCAAAAGAGGGCATCAGGTTCCCTGGAGCTGGAGTTATGGATGGTGGTTAGCTGCCATATGGGTGTTGGGCATGAACCCAGGCCCTCTGGAAGAGCAATAAGTGGTCTTAATTATGGAGCTATATCTCCAGCCCCTAGTACCTGCTTCTTCAATACATTTCAAATGATACTGAGATGGCTCAACAGTTAAGAGCACTGGCTGCTCTTCCAGAGGACCCAGTTTCTGTTTCCAGCACCCACATGGAGGCTAACAAACATCCTTAACTTCAGTTCAAGGGGATCTGACACCCTCTTCTGGCCTCCACAGGTATGCACAAATGTGGTGTTCTTAAATATATGCAGACAAAACACTCATACACACAAAAATATTAAGAAAAATAAAGAAAAAAACCCAATAACATGACATAAAGAAACAAAAACCTGGAAGAAAGAGCACAGAGGAAACATGCAGCACAGAGAGCAAATGAAACTTCAAACAATAATACTCTCAAAGAGAGGAGAGCAAATCTGCAGCCATAGAAACTACCAAAATCTACAATGAGCATTGAGAGAACAAAAGTTATTTCTGGCAAGTAAAAATAGTTGATGGGATGCTTGGCAAATAGCAAAGAACAAAAATGGCAAAAACTAAGAGGAAAAAGTAAGTAAACTAGAGAATCAGAAGATTTGCTGTCTAAATAATGTGTACAAAGATGGAGAGAACAGAGACGAGGGGAAACTATGTCCACATGTCTGCTTCCCAGCACTGTAGAGCTGTCTAGTGCACAGCACGTGTCCAGTACAAAAGTTGGTAAGAGTTATGACTCATACCTCAAAGAAATCTTGGAAAATGATGAAAAGAATGTCATAAAGGAGTAGAGCAGAATTAGGATTTCTGAAAAGATTAGCAAATGGACTGGTTTTAAATTTTGAGAATTGAGAACTCAGTGCAAGAATGTCTTCAGAATTCTGAAAGACTGGAACCAAAGACATTTTCAGATGTGCAGACTCAAGCAGACAGCTGTG
Organism: Nannospalax galili; assembly: GCF_000622305.1. Taxonomy (NCBI): domain Eukaryota; kingdom Metazoa; phylum Chordata; class Mammalia; order Rodentia; family Spalacidae; genus Nannospalax; species Nannospalax galili. The sequence continues at coordinate 1,454,438 of NW_008359443.1, forward strand.
GCATTTGTAGACACCCAATAACTTTAAGGTTCTTGTTTTATATTTAGGAAAATGTTGACATCATGATCCCTGGCTCACCAGAGTTGAAGCCAGAACTCAGTCCTACTGCATCTATGGCAGGTAAGGTTTACAGGTGTGCCCTAGGGCCTTCCAGTCCAAAGCCTTCCATCTGAAGATGTGAGGAAGTACATTTTGCAAAGTATCTTTGTGTTGGATGTGGTGAGAGACAGCGAGCATTCAGAGGCAGCAGTGGCATACATCCTAGTTGGGAATGACCTCTGCTTAGAGTCTGGTGTCTTTGATAAGAAGAGGTAGGTATATGTGTCCCTCAGTACAGATTGTTGGGCAATTTGACTATTGCACAGCCTTCAAACCCCAGTTGGTTTCTTCTGGAAATTCTGAGAGATGCTCTAACCATACTTCAAGGGATGTGCCCAGTGGATATGCAAGTGAGTAATCAAGGAAGGAGACTGGTTGGAGGGGCCCGAGAGGGAGAGTTAGTCCCTGGATTGTGGTGGGTGGAAACACCAGGATGCAGGCTGTGCAACCATCTAGGGGTGTCAGTCCATGTTCTAGGAAGCATGAGGGCCCCAGGAAGACCATTTTTGAAAAGAAAAATATGCTTTGGTACCTGGTTTACTTTATGCATTTAGAAGATTCAAATTTCTAGAGATGAAACGCGAATGAATTGATACATGTGAAACAGCAAATGCAAAAATAAGATGACAATAAGAACTTATATACAAGTTGGCAGTGCAGTCATCGCTGACTACATGGTAAAATTCAGGACTTCAACCAAAAGACTTGACAGCTATAAGAAGGGCAGGAGTAATCTGTATTGGGTTTGAATGTCACAGAAAAAGTCCTATACCTTTTTTAGCATGTCTCCACAATATCTGAAATTGAAATCTGAAAACATGAAAAACAGCATAGCTAAAACCCATGAGTGGTTAGCTTTTAGAAGCAGGAATGAAGGGGACATGTATGGATCAAAGTTCTTTTAATGGCATACTATAGAGTTAGGGCAGTTTAAGCCAAATGGAGATTGTTTTTTAAAAAAAAATTTTTTTTTAAGAAGAAGCATATCATTACAGCTTCAACATGCCCAACAACGGTTTCCAGAGCAAAGACATAGCTCCTTCAAAAATGGGTATAAAATTTCTAGGTTCACTGTTGAATCAATACAGTTATACAATATTGAACTCAGTATAAGCCCTGTAAGACATAAAATTGAATGAGGTTTTAACCCTCAAAAAAGATCTCCATTTTATTCTAAAATATACTGTTTCTTACAGGAAGACTCATTGTTTTTGCTACTAACACTGAGATGTTGGCGCATGCATCTCTAATAATCTGTATGTATCTGATTATTACTAGTCATAATCGTTTGCACTCGGATCCTTGGCACCTGTGTATGTCTATAAAGTCTGTTAGGGTCCAAGAATCAAGATAATTCCCACAGACACCAAGAAGATTGTACAAAAAGTTTATTCGGGAATTCAGAGCAAAAGCAACCAAATGTCGGCTAGCCGGGCACGGACTTCACAAGCCAAAGGTGGAGCCTGGTCCCAAACAATAGCAGGCAGGGGCTTTTATTGGAGCACTCCACAGAAACCTGCACATGCCAAGCATCTTTTAAAATGATTGGATGGCCCCATATCCTGAGTATGGGGGAAGTTTTGATTGGAAGACAGCCTTCAGGGCATTGGAACGTGCTGTTATCTTTAGGGCCGGAGTTTTTGTTTATACCTTATAAGGCTTTTACATGTCCAGGACTTGCTTAATCTATAGCTTGGGGGCGGCGTGTAGGAACTGGAAATTTACAGCATACCTGGTCTTGTCCCGGCTTGTCTGAAGAAGCTAGCCAAAGGAGTCAGTGCATTCTGGCTCTCCATTTCCCCCTAGAGTTATGACAAGGGTTAAATCTTTAAGCCAAGCAAATTACAAAAGTGGAAAGAAGTGGTTAGATGGCGCATTTAAGGTGGTGGAGCCATTTCCATATTGTCATAAGGCTCGGGGTCTCGGTTTAAATGAGTATACTGTGAACGCAGTACCATCAGTTGGACTGTCTGTATCCGTTCTCAGATGAATTTGAGCAAGGCATTAAGAATGCAGGGGCCACAGGTGACTGCTAGTAGGAGTAAGAGGAGAGGTCTGACCATCACTGCGATCAAAATTGTTAACCATGGGGACCAGTCAAATAGGGATTCGTACCAATTTTGTTGATTTAGTCATTCGTTTTCTCTTTCCTTAAGTCTTTTACAGACCTTGGGCAAAGACTGTTTTATAACTCCCTAGTGGTTGACATAGAAACAGCACTGTTCTCTAGAAAAAGTGAATTCAGCCCTCTCCTATTTTGTAAGGTTACCTCAGCTAAAGAGGATAGAGAGTCTTCGAGGTGGTGGATAGATGTTTCTAATGATTATATTTCTAAGTCTATGGACTGCCTAAGGAGGTGGTAATTTTTATCCTGGAGGACTAGCTCTGAGGCCCCCAGACCAGTTGTGGTGGTTACTCCAACCCCAAGTAAAGTAGACAGGACAATTGCAGTGGTTCCTATGGCCCTATGAGGTCTAGACTCTTCTGAGACTCTGGTTTCCATTTCTATGTCTGTTCTATAATATAGACGGGGAACCAGCTGCACTAGTACACAGAAATCCCCAGTCTGGTTTAAAATGGATGAGTGGAGGCATGTAGTTAGGCCAGAGGTATAGGCCCACCAAGTGGAGTTGGGGGGCACCATATATGGGTTAGGTGTTGTAGCCCCTATCTCTTGGACAGAGTTACATAGATGTTGGTAAGAAGGGGGGACAATTTTATGTGAGGGAGTCACGCATAGCCCTTTTCCATACACTTGGGTGAGGGTCAGTCCCCTTCTCCCTGTAGGCAGGGGAATTCTACAGGCAGTGGGGTCAGAAGTGACAACATAATTTCCTGGGAGAGCTAACCCATCATAAAAGGGAGGGCTCAGGTCCATGCAAAACCAGCAATGGATAGTGAGGTTAGGGGAGGTATTATTTAAAGAAATAAAGGTGGCATTTAGGAGGTTCATAAGTCCAGGGGATGGCTGCAGGGGCTTTTGGGCCTTCTGGACCCTGAAGGGATAGATCTATGGGTGGGTGGAGTGGCGGTCTTGTCAGGTTGGACAATTTGCTTAGGGGCTGGCCATTTGGTAGATTTAAAAATTGTCAAGTCTGGTGTTGGTCGTCCAATGGGCTGTAACATTGTCTGAGCCTGCCCCATCTGAGTTCCTAAGACTGGACCCACCTGAAGATGGACCGAAAAAAGTATTCCCGGGTCAGTCCCTGAGGCATATAGCCTGAGGCCCCAAGTTCTCCTATCAATCCATTTTTGTTGTTAAGTTCCCTTACCTTTGGGGTAAAGCTTAAGGAGATAGGGATGCATGTAAGGGAAGTACAGTGTCCATCAAGTTATCCTGTGTTGCAGTTTCTAATAAGCCAGGACCAGCCAGGGACCGCAGTTACCTGGATTAAGTCGGTAGTGACTGGGGCAGCCCAATTAATATACCCAGTGGACATGCAGCTCAAAGAAGCACAGAAATAATCCCCTGCCCCCCCCCAGGTACTTCTCCAGTTACCATTGTTGCCCGGGCAAACATAAAAGTGGTGTTCCCAAGTCCCGTTTCGGGCATGGGGGCTCTGGTAACTGTAGTCTGCAGTGCCTGACAGAGAGGACAAGTCCCAGGTTCCTTCAAGTAGATCACAAAAGTCGAATGTAATCTTGGGGAACCAGGTGTCTAGAAGTCCCAGGTGAGAGGAGATGTTCACTATCTTCCTGGTGGATGTGCTACCAACTATCCAGGTGAGGTTTTGGAGTCCATAAGGGGAGTTAGCTAGGGCAGGTTCTGTGAGAAAACATAAAAAAGCAACAAGGGTCAGGGTGTAGCAGTGGTTTTTAGCTTGAGAGGATTGTCTTTTACCCATGTGACCTTCCATCTCTTGTTCAGTTTGTTAGGTTTGCTGTTTGGCACCAATTTCAGGTGTGAATGATGTATCCAGGTCTTGACACCATCCACTTTGACTGTGGTGGGGGTGGTGAGGATCACGATGTGTGGCCCCTTCCAACGAGGTCCAAGGGGATCCTTGTGGTGTCATCTCACCCAAACAAGGTCTCCTGGCTTGAATCTGTGTGGCTGGGCTGGTAGCAGTTCGTAGATATGCCTCAGCAGAGAGAAAATGTTGTTTTGTGCAATCTAAGAAATTGGGATTCAGACAAATCAATCAGCACCTCTGAAGGCAACTTGGGAAGCAGAGGGGGTGGTCGGCCATACATGATTTCATAAGGTGTTAGGCCTTGAGTATAGGGGGTATTTCTGACTCTATATAAGGCAAAAGGCAGTAGGCCCATCCAGTCATCACCAGTCTCTAGGGTTAATTTGGTTAAAGTCTCCTTAAGAGTCTGTTTCATCCTTTCTACTTGTCCTGAACTCGGGGGGTGATATGCACAATGTAGTTTCCAATCAGTCCCCAATGTTTTAACTAGACCTTGAGTTACCTTAGAGATGAAGGCGGGTCCATTATCTGACCCAGTCACAGAGGGGAGTCCATACCTTGGTATCAGTTCATCGATAATCTTTTTGATTACTACTGAGGTGATTTCCCCCTTGGTGGGGAAGGCTTCAGCCCATTCTGAAAATGTATCTATAAAGACTAAGAGATATTTAAAGCCATACCTGCCACGTTTTGCCTTGGTGAAGTCCACCTCCCAATGGACTCCAGGTGCAGTGGCCCTCTCCTTTCTGGCTGGGGGCATGACTTTCCTTCTTGGGTTAGTAACCTGGCAGGGGTGACATCTGGAAAGACAGTTCTCAATTAGTTAGGTCAAAGATGTGGTACGGAGTTGAGAGTTCTTGTAACTTCCTTCTCCCTAGGTGAGTCCCTTTGTGGAGTTTATATATTAGGTCTTCTGCCAGCTTGTGGGGTAGAATGAGCCTCCCATCAGAGGTGTCTCTCCATCCATGCTTGACCTTGGTGTTTTTCAGGGAAGCTAAATCCTGATTGTCCTGAGCTGAATAGGTGGGCTCTTCTGTCAAGAGGGGTTCAGGCAGGATGACCAGTAGGTTTGGGGCTCCTAGGGCTGCTTCTCTGGCTGCTAGGTCCACTCTCCTGTTTCCCTGTGCCTCCAGTGAATCCCTGTTTTGGTGCCCTGGACAATGGATGATGGCCAGTCTCTTTGGTAACCATATGGCCTCCAGGAATTCCAAAGCCTTTTGCTTATGTTTGATAGTCTTTCCCTCTGCTGTCAGGAGCCCTCTTTCTTTGTATATGGCCCCGTGGACATGAGCCATAGTGAAAGCATAATAGCTATCCATAAAAATGTTAGCAGTCTGATCTCTACTTAGTTTTAGGGCCTGAGTCAGGGCAATTATTTCAGCCTTCTGGGCAGAGGTCCTGACTGGCAGAGAGAAGGCCCAAACTGCGATGGACTGATGACTACCGCCCCATGTACCCGGTTCCTTCCTTAATGAAACTACTTCCATCCGTGAACAGAATTAAGTCTGGGTGGGGCTGTGGAACATCTGTCAGGTCTTCCTGAGTCAAGCTGCAGAGTAAGCTGCAGAGTACCTCCAGGCAGTCGTGCAGGACCTCAAGATCCGGTTCTGGCATCAAGGTGGCAGAATTGAGAGTGGTGCTGGAGAGGAACTGGATGTGAGGGGGATTAAGGAGCAAGGCCTGATAATGCATCAGGTTGGCATTTGTCATCCACCAGTCAGGAGGATTTCTAAGGACACCCTCAACCAAGTGGGGGGGTGGTAACCATCAAGGGCTGTCCCAGGGTGAGCTTGTCTGCATCCTTAGCCAATAAGGCTGTGGCTGTGATAATTCTGAGGCAGCCCAGCCATCCTGAGGCCACAGGATCAAGCTTTTTTGACAAGTAAGCCACAGGTCTCTTCCAAGGCCCAAGCATTTGGGTCAGGACTCCCTTCGCTATTCTGGCTCATTTGTCAACAAAGAGTTGATAGGGCTCATGGATATCCAGCAGAGCTAAGGCTGGAGCCTGCAATCAGGCCTTCTTAATTTCTTAAAAGGCCCTCTCCTGAGACTCAGTCCATAGGAAGGATGACTCATTCCCTCGAGTGGCTTCTTACAGGGGTTTTGCCAGCTTGGCGAATCTGGGTATCCAGAGCCGGCAGAAGCCTGCCGACCGCAGGAACTCTTGCAACTGCCTGCGGGATCTTGGGGTTGAGATTTCCATAATGGCTTGTTTTCTGGCTGGTGACAGCCATTTCTGTCCATCCTTTAATATGTACTCCAGGTACATTACCTCAGTGACACAGAGCTGAGCCTTCTTGGCGGAGACCTTATACCCCAATTGATCCAAGGTCAGGAGCAAATCTTTGGTGGCCTGAAGACAAGTGCCCTCATCCTTAGTGGCAATCAGCAGGTCATCTACATACTGTAGGAGGCTTACCTCTGGGTGGGAGGCCCAATACTCCTGCAAGTCCTAATGTAGAGCCTCGTCAAAGATCATGGAAGAGTTCTTGAACCCCTGTGGCAGTCGTGTCCAAGTGAGTTGTCCATTAAACCCCTGGTTTGGGTCTTGCCACTCAAAGGCAAAGATAGGTTGGCTTTCCTTCACCAAGGTCAGGCTAAAGAAGGCATCCTTGAGATCTAAAATGGTATAGACTTTTCTCTCTGGGGAGAGTGAGCTCAGCAGGGTATATGGGTTGGGACTGTAGGGTAGATATCCTCTACCCTCTTGTTAACTTCTCTCAAATTCTGCACCGGGCAGAAATCGTTAGTGTCCAGCTTCTTGACAGGTAGGAGGGGGTGTTCGATGGAAATTGGTATGGAACCAGAATACTGAACTACCTAAGGTGGTTTATGTATTTGGTAATTCCTGCCCTGGCTTCAAGAGTCATCGGGTACTGTTTTACCCTTACAGGCTGAGCATTAGCTTTTAAAGTCACCATTATTGGTGGCTGTTGGATGGCCCTCCCTGGGAGATTAGTCTCCACCAAAACTCCAGGGATTGTTGCCTGGAGGTCCTTGAGGATGGTAGTTGGTCCCTGTTGAGGTGGTGGGGCATGCACTCTCCATTCTTCTTCTAATTGCAAGCATAGGATATAGGCTGCGTCCAGTACAGTCACATCAGGAGGTCCTCTCCCAGAGAAATGGATCTGAGCCTTCATTTTATTTAGCAAGTCCCTACCCAATAAGGGATATGTGCACTCTGGGACCATCATAAAGGAGTGTGAGACTGTCTTCTTACCCAAGTTTACTTCCCTTTTGGTAGTCCAAGGGTGCTGAGCGATTCCCATGGCCCCTTGCACCCAGGTGCATTTACTGGTCAATTTTCCCATAGGCTCTTTCAAAACTGAATATTGTGCTCCAGTGTTGACTAGGAAGTTGACGGCTTGTCCCTCCACTTGTAGGGTCATCCAGGGCTCATGGTGGAGGTTCATCAAGCCCAGGCCCCTTCAGTTTTCTAGGTTCGACAGTTCAAGGACCTTGGGCTTGGAGGGAGGCTGGGATCCCAGCCTTTGAGGACATTCCCCAGCCCAGTGGCCCAGCTGTTTACAATATGCACACTGGTCTCTTTTTAGGCAGGGTCGACCTTCCTGTGGGGGTTGTGAGGCTCAGGTTCCCTCTTTCATAGGGGGTTGGTCCCCCCATTTGGGGTTCGTCGCTCTTTCAGCCAACAGTATCCTATCCAGCCCTCTAGTTTGTCTTTCTTCAGGGTTTCTCTATTGTTAAATACCTTGTTCACCACTGCCATCAGCCCAGAAAGGTTTTTGCCCTTGAAACCTTCCAGCTTTTGAAGCTTTCATTTTATGTCTGGAGCTGCCTGATTCACAGAAGTCATATTGATGGCCATCTGAGTCTCTGGGGCCTCTGGATTAATGGGACGGCTTCTAGGAGGTGATCCAGGTACACCCCAGGAGACTCAACCTTTCCCTACATCACCTGACTGATCTTAGACAAATTTGTAGGGTGCTTAACAGCTGCCCGGAGACGCCCCCATAAGAATCTGGCGATAGACTTTTAGGCGTTCCCTACCTTCTGGAGTGTTATAGTCCCATCCCTCCATTGGGCACGTGAGGGGAAAAGCAGCCGCAATCAAGTCCCCATTCTCTGTCGGTTGCCCATCGTCTCCAGGGACTGCGTGTCTGCATTCCCGAAGGATGCGGTTCCATTCCTTGGTGGTGAACAGGATATTTAGTAACTGTTGGCAATCATCCCAAGTGGGTTTGTGGGTAAAAAGAATGGTACCCAGGAGGGAAATCAGGGCCTGAGGCTTCTCTGTGAAGGAGGGAGTCTGTAACTTCCAATTATACAGGTCACTAGCAGAAAAGGGAAAATAGAATATGGGTCCAATTCCGTCCTTCCTCAGGGGCCCAATCTCTCTCAAAGGAAGAGCTCCTACTGTCCTCTCCTCCCCCTGCGAGTAAGTGTGCAATGGGGTGGGCTTGGCCATGGGACTCAGGGATGGAACTGGGAGGACCAGAGGTGGAGGAAGAGGCTCGGGATCTGCATTCTCTAGGTCCATCCTGAGCACTCGATGGAGTCCCATAAGGAGGCAGGAGTAAATCCTCCTCTGGCGCTGAGGGGAGGACTTCAGGACCCGATGGATTTTTGGTCTGGACTTTCTTCAGGGGAAGCAAAGTGGCTGACCCCTTCAGCCCCAATTGCGGGGGTGGTAGTAAGGGGCACAGCCAATGGGGTGGGTGGCGACCAAATATAGCCAACCTAGGATGTAGGGGATCTAGTCAGGGTGCCCAGTTCCCAGAAGACAACTCCTTGAACCCTGTAAATGAGGGACAAGTTAAAGGACCCTTCAGACGGCCATTTGATGTCAAAGGAGGGCCATTTGATGGTGCAGAGGGTTTGGAGACAGGTCGGCTTGACACGGAGTCTGGACATGGTTGAGGTTGTCTGTTTGTAATCCTGAAAATGACTAAGAACTAGATCAAGGGGAGCTGACAATGATGAGACTTTCCAGCCCATCGTGGGATAAGCTTCAAGAAATAGGAATATAAGGAGAGGAATGAGAATGAGAAGTAGGATGGAAAGTCGATAGACAGGGTGGAGCTCTGAGCAGAGGGTGAGGACAGTATGAGATGGCGGTTCCCTAGAGGGGGAAGTGAAAATCTCGTAGCGCGAGGAGCTGCCCCTGTCCCTTTCCCAAAAAGATTTGGCCAGCCTGGATTCCATGTCAGACTTGACCAGAATCTTGTATCTGGCATGCCCGGATTCCACATCAGGCTGGGCCAAGACTCTGGGCCTGTCCTGCCTGGATTCCATGTCAGGCTGGAGCACGACCCCCTATCAGAGGAGGAGTCAGGGTGTCCCCTGTTCTCCTCCAGCTCTGTGATCAATAGCGCCTCCGCCTGATCTCCATTGAGCCCCACGATGTCCAGACTACTGAAAAGCAGAAGAGAGAGAAAGCGAAAGCAGGTGAACTTACCAAGGCTGACTTCGTTGGTGCGCTCCCGTGGGTCTGGGGTTTATATTCTCGAATCCTGGATGAGCCCCCAAATGTTAGGGTCTGAGAATCAAGAATAATTCCCACAGACACCAAGAAGATTGTACAAAAAGTTTATTCGGGAATTCAGAGCAAAACCAACCAAATGGCTCTAGCCGGGCACAGACTTCATGAGCTAAAGGTGGAGTCTGGCCCCACAATAGGAGGCAGGGCTTTTACTGGACCACTCCACAGAAACCCGCAGGCACCAAGCATCTTTTAAAATGATTGGATGGCCCCATATCCTGAGTACGGGGAAGTTTTGATTGGTAGAGGCTGTCTTCAGGGCATTGGAATGTGCTATTATCTTTATGGCCAGAAGTTTTTGTTTATACCTTATAAGGCTTTTACATGTCCAGGGCTTGCTTAATCTATAGCTTCCGAGGTGGGGGGGGCTAGCAACTGGAAATTTACAACATGCCTGGGCTTGTCTGGGTTTGTCTGAAGAAGCTAGACAAAATGGAGTCAGTGCATTCTGGCTCTTCAGTCATCAGGTAGATTTCAACGGTAATGTTCATCATCTCTACTAATTAACATGATGTAAACTTTTATGCTTCTTCCTCAAATATAATACATTTTTAAAATTTGTTGATTTTTTTTTCTGTGTGTATATATATCACACAGAACATCCCAAACCATCTTACTGAGTTTGTAGACTTTCTGGGAGAGTCCCAGTGCCAGACTTGCAGACTCACTCAAAAACTATCTATGGATAAGCATAAGTAATTGAGTGACCCATCCTTGTAGTTGGTTGAAGACCTCCCCTGCTTCCTACTCTCTGTGGCTGGACTGCAATATTACCACCCATTTCCACAGAATGAGGTTAGTAATGCCATACCAGAATGAGGTTGTCATGTGTCGTGCAGATAATGTGGCACCTGCATTGCTGGATTTAAAGGCCAGATCCCAATTTTACCCTGATTGTCCTGCTATGTGCCCCCTGGATGTGCCTAACTGGAATATCCACAGCGTGCATTGGTATTTGTAGGCACATAAGGAAGTGTCACCTTTTCACCTTCCGTTTTGTATGCAACATATCAAGAAAACCACTGAGGTTTGTGGGGTAGAAACATATGTCTCAGAGAAAGATGCAAACAGAACTCTGAAGTTGTGTTACCTTCCACAAAGCAGTGCCCACTGGACATGAAAGATGCTTGTCAAGAAAACTATGTTCTGGAGTGCAGAACCTCAACTGCTTGTATCAAGTACCCACTAAGAGGTAACCACAGTGTGTGGAGGACAGACTCCTCACCAGTCACTAGGACTGGCAGAGAAGGGTTCTTAGTGCAGCAGAGCCTCACCTTACCTTAAAATACAGGGGTTAAAAGTTACATGGAGAGGAGAGAAAGGAGTGAGGTCAGAAGAAGAAAGCACAAAGTCAAGGCAAAGGCCACAAGCATTTGACTCGAGCCAAGAGTTTGTACAGGAACTATGAAAAGGTGCATTTGTAGGGAAAACCATAAAGACAGTGATTTAAATAACCATTTAAAAAATTCTTGCCCCAAATCCTGTTAAAGTGACCAGTAGCAGGATTTGTATTTTGATATGCTTAAAAAAGATGAAAATATTAAAATAAGAGCATTGCAGAGTTGGGAGAAATATAAATTGATTAGAAGTCTCCAGAAAGAGTCCCAGGAAAGCCAAGCAACACAGTTGTGTCTACTGACCCTGAAGGCTTAGGGTGTCATGGCAGTAGGTACCTGTGGAGATGAGACTCTTCTTCTCAGAGCTGGGGACACCAGCTCAGACCCAACATGAATGCTTTATGTTCTACAATAGGTACAAAACGTGGTTTCTGGACTGGAGATTTCTAGGGACAAGTTAGATGGTAGAACTTTGAGACATCAATTTCCCTTTGGTGGAGAAACCAGACCTGTAAACCTCAGGAGGGAAGGTGGTTGTATCCTTCACTGATGAATATGTCCAGCCACGAGAAAACCCAAGGTCCCAAGGCAAATGAGATCAGTAAATGATTCCATGAGCGCTGAACTTCCAGTTTTCTTTCCTGGTCTTTAGTAACAAGGACTACCAGATGTTGGAGGAGAGCTTTAAGTGGGAGCGATAGAGACCAAGGCCAAAAGAGAATGAAGTGATTTCAAAGAGACTGTGTTGGACCAAAGCAAAACTTTAAAACCATTGATAATGTAGCATCTTTTCAGAGAGATTAACAAAATGTATCTTCAAGACAATACAGTAAGGAAAGGGGAATCTGCATGCTGGAAAGGAAGACAAGGGAACAGAAAGGACCCACTGGAAACTAGAAGTTCAACATATGGAAAGAGATGGAAAGGGGTTTGGGAAAATGAGAAAAAAATTTCAGAAGATGCAGTGTAGTGACAATACAAAATTAAGAGAAATAAAAAGACAATATGGTAATTAAAGGTCCAGCCCATAGGCAGTCAGTATCCAGTTAGCAGGAGTTATGTACACAGAAAATCATCAAAGAAGTAACTAAAAACTTCAGAAAAAATGTGATTTCTTAGGTTAATCTAAGAACATTGGGAGAAAAGAAACAAACTCCTCTGTGACAGCAGGAAGAGCCAAACCAAACAACAAAAACTCACCAGGACAAACAACACAATGAACAGATTATCCAAAAACAGCCCGTTCTCACACCAGTACTCACTAAGTAATTTTAAAAGTTCATAAACCTCTTGGAGAAAAACCTCACAGGATTAAAGTTACAATTAGCACATGAAAAGGAAAAATTAAGATAATTACATGTGTATATATTGGAACATACATACAATGTAAAACATTGAAAATATGTGAAACATTTAAAATTCAGAAGAATTGAATATAAAAATGACAAATTTGGGATAATATTAATATATCTAACAGTTTAACACGTAAAATAAACGAGCAACATATCAAATGCTCCTATAAGGAAATGAACGAACAGCTGTGAGGGACAATGAACAAAGATGTGACGAGTACGAGGAATAAGAGCCGGGGGCTCATTGCCATCAAGAAAACTTGTCTTTGTTGTGATCCAGGAAATGTAAGTCACAACTTGGGTTAGCAAATTAGGAAAAGACCTTTTCAAAAGAAGATTTCTCAGTACTGGGGATATAAAATGGTGGTTTCTTGCAGAAAAATTTTGGCATTATGTGCCTCAGATTTTTAAATAATTTGAATGGAGGCCCATTGGTTAAGAGCACATCCTGCTTATCCAGAGGACCAAGTGAGTTCGGTTCCCACCACCCCTATCAGTTGGCTCACACCACCTTTATCTCCAGCTGGAAGGGGATCAGATGCCTCTGACCTTTGTAACACCTGTACTCCCGTGCACATACCTACACACAGACACACAACATAAGCCATAATTTAAAATAAAACAATAAAGCCAGGCATGGTGGCGCACCCCTTGAATCCCAGCATTTGGGAGGCAGAGACAGGCAGATCTCTGTGAGATTGAGGTCAGCCTGGTCTATATAGTGGGTTCCAGGTCAACTGGGGCTACAGGACTGTCTTAAAAACAAAACAAAAACAAAATATCTTTAATCCTACAATAGTCATTCTATTTATAAGTATGTAATCTGAAGAATTTCAGTATTTTACTGGATGTGCTGATACTTGAGATAAGTAAGTGTAAATTTAGTAATTATGAAGAAGTGCAAATAGTAACTGTTTGATAAGGGAAAAGGTGAATCACTTATTTCCACAATGTTTTCAGCTCTCAGGTATTATGACTGATGAATGGTAATTGGTTAGTGAAGATGACACTGTCAGAAGAAACAATGCCCATGCCTGTGGCGAGGTGTCAGCCATGCTCATCTGCAGCAGTAGATTGGGAAAATGTGGACAGCGTGACGGAGCTGAAGTCCTTCCTCTTCTACAGTTTGGGCTGTGGCTGTGGTGGGGAGGCCCTTAATATTCAGCTTCATGTCATACCCTCTCCAGTTTGCCACCGAGGACACACACACACACACACACACACACACTGGAAATTAGGAGGCATTTTTATTTTTATAATTACATTTATTTTAGGGGAGGGGCATGCCGTGGCACTTGGGTGGAGACCAGAGGATAACTTGTAGTGTGGGTTCTGTCCTACACTAGGTTCTGGGGAGCAAACTCAGGTCATCAGGCTTGGCAAGCAGGTACCTTTAACCATTGAGCCATCTCACTGGCTGGGGCATTTTTAAAAGACATGGAGTAAAGACTTTCTAATTTCCACAAATCCTTCAAGTTTAAGAGACTAATGATTATTTTTTAATCATACTGATAAGAGAAAATACTTTTTCAGCTGTCAGAACCACCCAGCTTCCTTGGTTGAGGACCCCCAGTTGCTCTGCCTACCACGGGTAAGGCAGAGTCTGAAGTGCCACAGTGCTTGCTCTCTACTGGGTCTGTGGCTCCACCGCAGAGAAGTGAGAAGCCACACTCACAGGAAAATGAAACATTTGACTACATATTCTAAAGCTCGATTGTATGGTGACAGCATGCACAAGACCCATGCAAACTCAGACAAAAACCAGCATGGAGCTGGGGAAATGGGCAGCAGGCCCAACCCTAGCTGAGGAACTATTAGCAGCTGATCACTGCTGGGTGAGAGAGAGAGTAGATCTTTATGGAAGTGACTCTAGATAGGCTGACCAGACTCCAGTAGATGAACTCATACCGAGGGACATCTAGGTACACTAACTTGACTGGATAGGCCTTAGCATCTGTGACAGAATGCACGAAATCCTGTGGGTGTGCTATGGGGGATGCAGATGGGGGGGCTCTAAATATGATTAAGATTGTATGAAATGCACAAAAATTCAATAAAAATATACATTGAAAAAATTGTATATAACAGTAATTTGTAAAATCATTATAGGCAGTTCCTCTCAGTGTGGTGTGTGCCTGTGTGCACACGTGTGGGTGTTCACTTGCCCAAGTGTTTGTATGTGGAGGCCAGAAGCACACATCAGTGGGGTGCCTTCCTTGATCACTCTCCATCTTACTTTTTGAGACAGGGTTTCTCACTGAACCTGGAGCTGGCTGCTTTAGCTAGACTACCCTTGACTGGACTTCCCTGTTTCTGCCCCTTCTCTGGGGTTACAGTACTGTGCCTGACTTTTACATGTGTCCTGGGCAATCTAAACTCGGCTCAAGTTTGCACAGTACCCACTATGCCAAATGCAGCCCCACTGATAATGTGGAAGCTTGACAAAGTGGGATGATGTGGGAGAGTATCTCGTGACCCATGGAATCTTGACAGAAGTCAGCTCTTAGGCTGAGCTTTAGTGGTGACTGCCTGTAGGCAGGAGAGGACATCAGGCTTGACCCTGTGGTTCCGTATAGAGAAGTTAAGGGGAGCACAGTAAGCCTTCCTGGGGGGTGGTCCCACGGTGAAGACTACTGTGGGAGTCTTTGATGTCACTGACCATTTATCTGAGGAAGGAGATGTAGCTGTCAGTACTATCACCAACTGGTGTAAATGAAGATGCCCGCACGAGAAAAATCAGTTCCCGGAGGAAATGATCCACTTGTCCTTTACCGTTGACTTTCAGGGGTCCAGTGGACCAGCCCATGTGGAGAAACAAAGTTGAAGTTGAGGAGCACATCGGTTGAGAGGAAGCTGGGATAATCAGTGATGTGCATTGAGGGCGGCAGCTCAGTTCCAACAACTGCCGGCAGCATAATAAGGTGTTCAAGGACGAAAGTCAAGAGGACTGAGAGCTCAACCCTGAGACCAGGCTGCACTTCTGCGGTAAGAAGAGGGGTGGACAGGAGAGAGAAAAGCCAGAGAGGACGGTGCAGCAGTGCCCTAGAGGGCACCCCGAGGAGGAAGGGGAGGGTTCCTTGGACTACTGATGTGGAGAAGTAGAGTGCGACCCCTGGAACACTGTCTCTGGAAGCAGTTTGTTAAGAGGGGATCTGAATGCAAACTTTTACATTTTGACTTTGGTGCTGAAAGGAAAGTGAGAGGAAACAGCAGGTTAAGCCAGGAAAGACTGATGACTCATAATTTAGTAAAGACTGCACTGAATGAGAGGTGCTGATTGAAAGGGTTCAAGTGCAAAGCTGGGCGTGGTGGCACACTCCTTTGATCTCAGCACTCGGGAGGCAAAGGTACATGGATCTCTGTGAAATGGGGGCCAACCTAGTCTACAGAGCAAGTTCCAGGCCAGCTGGGGCTACAGGAAGACTGTCTCAAAAAGCCAAAGCCAAAAAAAAAAAAAAACAGTTCAAGAGACCAGCTCTGGAAAGGAGTGTCCTCAACCAGAGGACAGACAGTGTGGGTCAAAGGCCTGATTCTCTCACAACATTTCAACTGCCTGCAAAATACAAGGTTCTAAGCTCCTTTAGAATATGGCAAGGACCAAGACGTGAAGATCAAGGTTTCAGTCTACAGCTACATGGAGGAAAAGACAGAAACAGGCAGAGCTTGGGGCTGAACACACCATCGACATCGAGCTTTGGCATACTCTCCACACCACAGTCACTAAAGCCAGGCACTGGTAGAGCCAACTTTATGGACCATTGTGAGGATGGAAGGCAGTATACAGAAACTGCTTAACAAGGCCAGTCAAAGCCTAAATACAGCTGACCCCATACGAGGTAGAAATGAAATGCCTAAAGAGAACTACAGGAGATGGGTTTGCTTGAGGTGGGGAAGGAAGATGGGAGCTGGGTTCCTACAGTCAGGAAGGGGTAGAGTCTAAGGACTGAGAAGGAAAGGGAATCTTGGGAGAGTGACAGGAGGGAGCAGCTTGAGCATAAAGGGAAATCAGGAAGATTTCAAGGCATCAGGAAACAGAGCTAAAAAAGCGGCTGGTTTAAAGTGGCTTCCAAGTGTTCCATTCCCTTTGCACCTGTCTCCTAGTGCCCTGGCAGAACTGCAGACCTAGTGGGCAAAGTTAGCCTTAGGATAGAATGCTGCTTGCTTCTCCCTCACTGCCCTGGTGATCATCTCCTTTTGTCTAGGATGGATGAAATGAGCCATCATTGTTATGTGTTTCATCCTCCACCCAACCACCAGCATCTTGGTCCTCTGCTCACTGGCCTACACTTGTGTAGAGAAACTCTTAACTCGGACTTTGCACTTTCTGTTGCCTTTTATCATATATTTGGATGCCCTTTTCCTTACGAAAAAACTCTGTGATGCTAGATTGGTTTGTGTAGGACCAGATGAGGGAGACAGTCATGTGGCCACAAAAAGCGCTCAGTTTTCAGTCAAGGATGTGCATGACCCTTATTCTTTCTTTCTTTGTTTTTTTACTACCTCTCATTTTCCCTTCAAATTTCTAATTTCCTAGTTTCTTTAAAAAATTTTTTATTTGATGTGCATGGTTAATGCCTTCATGTATGTAAGTGCACCCATGTCATGCAGTGCCTGAGGTGGCCAGAAGAGGATGTTAGATCCCCTAAAACTGGAGTTAGGGATGTTTGTTAGCTGCCATGTGGGTGCTGGGAACTGAACCTGGATTCTCGTCATGAGTAGCCAGTGCTCTTAACTGCTGAGTGTCTCTCCAGGCCCAGTTTCCTAGAGTCTTCAATTTAATGTTTGATTCATTTGTTTCCAATTGCTCTTTTTCTTTCTAATCAGTTAGATGTGCCCCTTTGTCCTCAGTGTTCTTCTCTGAACTGTTTTTTAACTAACTGCAGAAGCTTGTAAAGATCATCCTACTTGGTGATGGATCACCATAATTAGCCTTTCTCTGGGTATGTAACCAACATCCAGGTTCAGGACAGATTAATGTAAGTAGAGCCTTCCTCCATGCTCCCAAAAGTAACCACTGCTCTGACTTCAAACATGATTCTTTGTTTCATCTTGGTCTTTATGTAAATGCAATCAAGTAATCAGAATCCTCTTGAATTATACAATTTTGATACTGCTTTTATATTATCTGCTCCTGCATTTTTATGAAATGCTCATCCTCATAGCTCCATGGATTCTGCTTTATGAACACAGAGGGATGCACCTAACCACATTATTGTTGATGAACACAGAGGGATGAATCTAACCACATTATTGTTGATGAACACAGAGGGATGCACCTAACTACATTATTGTTGATGGGCACTGTGTTGTTTACAGAATTCAGTCACTGGAAATAACATTGGCATTCCTAGATCCACCACCAACCACACACATTCTGGACACATGATTCAATGTTAACACAGCACTGCACAAGCCTTCAGTTTCAGAAAGACTAGCCTAGAAGCTCCCAGAGTACTGTGGTGCTTCCCCTTCGATCCGGTAGGGCAGGGTGTCCTTGTGCTCCGTTTGGCAGCAGCACCGATGTTTGTACGGAGGCTCAGGCTCTGTGATAGCACTGTACAATTACTCGTTGAATTTTCATTTTTCTTAATCGTTCTAAACGTTTTCAATGTGCCTTCAGTTTCAGAAAGACTAGCCTAGAAGCTTCCAGAGTACTGTGGTGCTTCCCCTTCGATACGGTAGGGCAGGGTGTCCTTGTGCTCCGTTTGGCAGCAGCACCGATGTTTGTACGGAGGCTCAGGCTCTGTGATAGCACTGTACAATTACTCGTTGAATTTTCATTTTTCTTAATCGTTCTAAACGTTTTCAATGTGTGTTCTTTCAGATGGCATTTCAGTCACTTCCCTGACTAGTGCCTGATGCAGGTGTGTGGAATCCAATAAGGGCCCGGCTGAGGGGCAGAATCTGAGGTTCGGGCCCCTTCAGTATCTGCACAAAGCTGACACCGGGAGTGGCCCTCTTGGTTAGTCAAAGCCTGACAGACATCATCGTTTCACTGGCACAGAAGGTGGCTGTAACTCCTGCTGCTTCACAGCTACAGTGACTGATTTGTTAAAAAGGATTTCCTGCCTCCTGAACTCTAGAATATATCCACCCTGGGAGTTTTCTGCTTAAACTGAAGCGATGAAGTCCAAGTCCAACCGTGCTCCGAATCCGACCCGCAGCATCATGACATTCCCTCCAACCATGGAATTCTCAAATTTCAACAAGTACATTGCTTACATGGAGTCCCAGGGAGCTCACCGAGCAGGACTGGCCAAGGTCATTCCACCCAGGGGATGGAGAGCCCGGCAGTCCTATGACGACATCGGCCACATCGTAATCGCCTCCCCCCTGCAGCAGGTGGTCTCTGGCAGGGCAGGTGTGTTCACTCAACACAGTAAGAAAAAGAGACCCATGACCGTGGGGCAGTACCGCCACCTGGCCAACAGCAAAAAGCACCGCACCCCTGCACACCTGGACTTTGAAGATCTGGAGAGAAAGTACTGGAAAAACCGCCTCTATGTGCCACCCATATACGGAGCCGACGTCAGCGGGTCCCTGTTTGACGAGAACACCCAGCACTGGAACGTGGGGCACCTGGGAAGCGCTTTGGACCTGTTGAGGCAGGAGAGCCAGGTGGTGATCGAGGGCGTGAACACGCCCTACCTGTACTTCGGCATGTGGAAGGCCACGTTCGCGTGGCACACGGAGGACATGGACCTGTACAGCATCAACTACCTGCACTTCGGGGAGCCCAAGACGTGGTACGCGGTGCCCCCCGAGCACGGATGGCGCCTGGAGCGCCTGGCCAGGGACCTGTTCCCGGGCAGCTCCCGGGGCTGCCAGGCCTTCCTGAGGCACAAGGCGGCCCTCATCTCGCCCAGCGTGCTCAGGGAGAATGGCATCCCGTTCGGCCGCATGACGCAGGAGGCTGGCGAGTTCATGGTCACCTTTCCCTCGGGCTACCACGCCGGCTTCAATCACGGCTTCAACTGCGCAGAGGCCATCAACTTCGCCACCCCGCGCTGGGTCGACTATGGCAAAGTGGCGTCTCAGTGCAGCTGTGGGGAGGCCAGGGTCAGCTTCTCCATGGATGCCTTCGTGCGCATCCTGCAGCCCGAGCGCTATGAGCCGTGGAAGCGCGGCCAGGTCCAGGAAGTCGTGGACCACAGGAGACCACGGGCGCCTACCAGTAGGGAGCTCAAGACCTGGCGGCTGATCCAGGCACCCAACCAAGCTCCTCAGAGTCTGAGGCATCTCTGGCTTCATAGTGATGCACACCGTCCTCAGCCAGCAGCCACTAATAGTAAACCCCACTGCAACATCCAGCTGCGCAGTGGCCTCCGGCAACTTGCGGCTGCCAGAGACACTGCTTGTCTGTGCTGGCCCCTGACACGCAGCTCCCTGAAGCCTGACCCAGCCCCATCCCCATCACCCACCCTGGGTTCATCTGCTCCTGGCCACCACCTGTCAACTGGCAGATGTGGTCCTGGCCATTGGGCTTGTAGACTAAGAGTTCAGGAGCGCACTCTTAAGGCTTCAGCCAAGAGGCACCTCCCAGCAGGAATAGTGGCACAACCCTGAACCCTGAGCTTCTGCCCCAACCTGTGCATGGAGACAGGATGTCTGTCAACTGACAGATGTGGTCCTGGCCATTGGGCTTGTAGAATAAGAGTTCAGGAGCGCACTCTTAAGGCTCCAGCCAAGAGGCACCTCCCAGCAGGAATAGTGGCCACAACCCTGAACCCTGAGCTTCTGCCCCAACCTGTGCATGGAGACAGGATGTTCGACCCTGCATCTGTGAGCCCTGGCCCACAGCATCCTATCACAGCCTCTGCCGGCGACTTGACCTCTGACCGCTAATGGCCATGTTCTAACCTGCCTTAGGGCTCATGTTCTGTGGTTTGGAAGCTTGCCAAGAGTTTTGACTGAATTTGTAGGACATTGGTCATACTCAAGAGAGCCCTCCCTCAAGTATGTTTTCTAAATTTGCCATGCTGGCTTCCACTTTCCAGACCTTGGTGAGCCTCTGGACTCTGGTAACAGCCCAACTTTCAGCTGAAGTTTCATTGTTTGAACACGCTGAGTCTCTGAGAACTAAGCTCTGTTGAGGTTTCTCAAACCTGATCTCTCATCCTCTGGGCCAAGTGAAGACTCAATTTTTCTTCCCCATCTCCCACTTCTTGCTTGAAAAACGGGGCACTTTTGACCAGTAGGTTATAAGCCAGTTGGTTAATAGAGCCACAAAACAAAAACGAAGCCAAAGCCCGTAGGGTCTTTCAAAGTTATTGATGTATTAACAACATGTCTCACCCAGTATTTGTTCCCAAAAAAGGCAGCCAAAATGTTAAAATTATTTCCAATATAGTTTCAAATAATGAGGTGGTGTGTGGAAGTTATTCTTCTATGAACTTATTTCTTTCAAAACATTTAAAGGCCAAACACTTTGGGAAGCCAGGTTACACTGAGCAGTGACGGGGAGTGGGCTTGGGGTCTGTGTTGCTGGCTAAGGCATTTGATTTCAGCCATGCCCATGATGCGGCAGAGCAGCTGGCGGTCAGGGGAACCCATGCTGCTGAGGACCCATGAGCAAGCAGGGGGAGAAGCAGTGTCGCTCAACTACTCTTCCATCAAGTTAGACTTCTGAGAGCTGTAGGTATTTCATATTTATTCAGCCCAGTAAACAGGTTTGCAAATGAACAAGACCATTTCAGTTTATAATTGGTGCTGCTGAGGAGCTAGCGTACTAATACTGTTTTGTTGCTATGACAACCTCACAAAAGCAACTGCAGAGAGGAGAGGTTATTTGGGCTTACAGTTTCAGTTTTACAGTCCATTGTGGCTGGCAGGGAAGGCATAGCAGTGGGTGGTTTAAAAGTGATAGAGGTGTGTGAGGCAGAACCTTGCTCCCCCCTGAGTGGATCAGGAGGCAGAGACAGGACAGGAAGTGCACGCAATCTTTGTAAATCTCAAGTCCAGAAATTCATTTCTTCCAGTTAGGCCTGCCCTCCAGAGTCTACAGTTTCCCAAAACAGGACCAGCAGGTGGGACCACTTATATGCTCAAACATGCGAGCCCGTGGGAGACATTTTACAGTCAAACCATAACAAGTAGGATGGGATAGAGAGCAGAAAAGGTGCTGGTTTAGGGCCCTGGTCAGGGAAGCTGGAGGCTAGAAGCCCAGGATTCACAGGAGGGCAGTAGTCCTCCAGAGCAGCCGAAGCCCCAGTGGTCCTGGAAAGACAACGACACGTCTATGTGATGACAGAGAGCTTGAAGCTTTTTGTCCTTCAGTTAAGTCTTACTGCCTGGGCATGCGGTAGAAGGGTTCAGTCTACCCCTCTTCCCAGTGGGACCTACAACTGATGCAGGTTCAGTGCTGGGGCACACAGGATTGACTGTCTCTGCTCATCCAGGACCACTCTGCAGGGTTCAGTCTGCTTTGTTCCCTGCAGTACTGTGAGACCCGAGGCTGAACCTGGCTTAGCACGTCCCTCAGTTCAGACCTGCTGCCACTACCTCCCTTTCCCAGATGAGCCTTCTAAGTAAAAATCCCAATGCTCAGCCCTTAGTCTGCTCCCAGGATACCCGAGGTACAACAGTATTGTTAAGGTTCAGATAGCCCTGCCCCCTCACCAACAGGATCCCAAGGACTTCTCATGCTCCTGAGAAAAGGGAACCTAGCTGATAAGCACCTTGGTCTTTGAAGTCAAGAGAAGCAGACTTTCTCCACTGTTTGGCCAACACAGCAGGCTTCCCCTTTGATCTCTAAAGAGGACAGGTTTTAACAGTCCTGCTCTCCCACTTCCCCCCCAACTTTAAAAAAAAAAATACATCTTCCTGCCTTCTGCAGGAGGCAAAAGCCTCCCTTTTAAAAAGACCCCAACTCAAGACCCGGGCAGACATTTTCCCTGCTGGGAAGGGAATCTGTCCCATGTGTTCCTTTGCTAATAAACCCTATTTTGATGGAGTTTTATCTGTGTCCTGGTGCCTCCTCCTCCATTCGCTCGTTCTCCTCCAACATTTTACCTATCAAGTATTAACTGTTCAATATGGGGCACCTTTTTCTTGGGGGAAGTGATGATAATTCAGCCCTGCTGACACCATAATCCTTTGCAAGGTGCTCAGGGATCTGAGGAGCTAGAAATGGCCCGATGCCTACCCCAGTGCCCTGTTGTGGAATAACTATAACTCCTCAAGATCATGAACACTAGAAGTCACAATAAAGAGGCAAGAACCTTACCCTGTCACAGTAAACACTCTCCACCACCCGGATTTGTTAGGGTCCTATATTCAGAGCAGTTGACCCTCACATATAAAATCATAAAGCCCCTTTTAACAACTGCATGCCACTGTCTTACATCTGTGCCTAGGGATTATATTTACAGTTATTTGTCTAATACGTGTGAAAAATGCATGTGCCTGAAAAGATGAGTAGAAAAATAATTCATTAAATATTTATCAATCTAGGCTGGATGTGGCGGTGCACGGTTTTAATCCCAGCACTTGGGAGGCAGAGGCAGGCGGATCTCTGTGAGACTGAGGTCAGCCTGGTTTCCATAGTGAGTCCAGGCCAGCTGTGGACACCCTGTCTCAAAAAGACCAAAAAAAAAAAAAAAAAAGCAGCAATCTAGAAAGATAACATGACTGGTCCATGCAATAAGATAGGCAATCTCATAAACATATTATTGGAAAAGGAAGCCAGAACCAATGAATAGACACAGTAGTATGTTGCGTCCAAGAATAGGCCACCCTGAGCTGTGGTCACAGGAGCTGGATGTGGTTGCCTTGGTGGGGAGTGGGGGCCTGTGGAGTTTTGAGAGAATGCTATAGGATTGTTGAGTACTTTTACATGTCATTTTGAGTGATGTTTGTGGTTGTATATACTCAGTAAAACTCATTTAAAAAAGTCTGGACCGGGGAGATGATTCAGTACTTTAAAGCTCTTACCACTCAAGCTTAAGGACTAGAGTGGATTTCCAGGAACCATTTCCATTTAAATGCAGGGTGGGACTCGGTAACCTGCCTGTGATTCCAGCCTGGGAAGGCAGAGACAGAGGATCCCCAAGAGCAAGCTGGCTAGGAAACCTAGTCATATTGGCAAGGGTTTTTGTTGTTTTTAAAGATTTGTGTGTGTGTGTGTGTGTGTGTGTGTGTGTGTGTGTACCTGCGTGCTAGAGAGAGAGAGAGAGAGAGAGAGAGAGATCAGATCCCTTGGAACGGGAGCTGGAAGCTGTTGTGAGCCGCTGAATGTGGGTGCAGAGATTCTGTCAAGTCCTCTGATAGAACACTGAGCCATCGCTCCAGCTCTGGGTTTGACTGAGATAACCTGGCTCATGAATATGTTGGAAGTGCAATTGAGGATGATTCCCAACATCAACCTCCAGTCTCCACATGCCCAAGTATAACACACACACACACACACACACACACACACAAAAAGCCATACATGCACACCAAACACACAAAATGGAAAAAGGAAGAAAACAAACCAAAAACTGAAGAGCCAAGATTCATGGATTCACTTTCTATGTTCTTACTTAAGAAAACAATAGAGGAACCGGACAGTATCTCCTTCAGAGCTCCAGATGGCTGGCTGTGGCCCAGGGGGAAGAAGAGGGAAGGAAATGGGAAGACGGGCTGGCGGGAAACCGAACTGTCCTGACAGCCTTGGAAACCTGAATCCTTGTTTGACAGATAAACTAGAAACCATGAAAATTTCAGTGCAGAACCAAAACAGGTCAAGAGCTTTGACACCACAGGAAGGTGTTAGAAATTTGGGGGAAGTAGAGCCCCACAGAGGTCCTGTGGAAACGCTCTCTGGGAAGGCATTAACTCCCCATGGCAGCTCCACAGTAACTCAGGAGGACAGCTGGGGATACCTCTTGCCTTCCCTGTGAGAACTTCAGATAACTAAAGCTAGATACTTGTCTATTTACCTTTGTGTTGCTGTGACTAAATATTTTATTGGAGCTGCAAGAGAGAAATCACCCTTGTTTCGTGTTTGAGAGTTATCAGTCCATCACGGTGGGAAAGAGCTGAATCTCAGCTGCCAGAGTAGACAGCCAGATAGGTAACAGGACAGAGTGGGGGCCAGATATAGCCCCATGGCTTGTGTCTTGAGTGACTGACCTCTTCCAAATGCCCCACCTACCACTTTTCATCACACCACAATAATGTCATTGTGGATCAAGGAGTTAATCCACTGATTAGGTCAGAGCCTGCAGGATCTAATTATCTTTGGAAGGGCCGCAAACATTCCCAGAGGTGTGTCTCTTTTCCTAGGCATTTTAAATCCAACAGGTTGACCAGACTAACCATCAAGGTGTTATTCAGACTGCAGATCTCCAATGAAGAAAAATAAAAGGTTTCCAAAGTTGCTCAAGACAATAGCCTGGTTCACATGCTAAATTACATTCAAAGTCTCTCAGGACAATAGCCTGGTTCACATGCTAAATTACATACAAAGTCAAGTTAATAGCCTGGCTCACTTGTTAAAGTACATATTTAAACTGAATTTTTTTTTGACAGAATCTCATCTAACTTAGACTGGCCTTGAACTAACTATGTAGTTGAGGATGGCTTTGAACCTTTGATCCTCCTGCCTTCACCTTCTAAAGGCATGAACTCTCCCAACATGCCCACCCCTGCCCTAATTCCTTATCAATATCACTGTTGGGGTCAAATAAATGCTCTTGGAAGCCCAGGGTGAAAAAGCATCTTGAGCATTAAAGGAAAGAAACAGTCACACAATTAAATGAATTTACTTAGTTTTGCTCATTTATTCCCCTGTAAACCGATTTCTGAATGAATCTTTTGGAAAGTCAGGACTAGGATAGCTATGGGGGCTCTGGAGGCATTGTAGAGAGACAGAACTGTGTGCTATTGGAAGTCACCATACTTTTCTTGGTAAAGACACTCTCATCCCAGGGTTTGCATTTGTACAATACTAAATTTTTGCAAGTTTCCATTTGAAAAACCCAGGACATTGTTGATCAAACTGAGGGTAGAATGGTGTTTGTGATCTCCCATGACCCCTGCTCCAAGGTTCTCTCCATTTCTAAGAAATAATAATCATGAATTTAGTCCATGATTTTTCAAGTTTTTAGACATAAATTCATGCAGTCCAAGCTACTAATTTATCATCCCTTTCTACCTTTAAAAAAACCTCGGTATTGGGGCTGGAGAGATGGTTCAGTGGTTAAGAACACTGTTCTTGCAGAAGACCTGGGTTTGAATTCTAGGACCCACATGGCAGCTAACAACTGTCTATGGCTCCATTCCCAGGGGATCCAACAGCCTCTTCTGGCCTCCATGGGCATTGCATGACACCAGTACACTTACATACATGCAGGCAATACACACATACACATAAACATTTTTTTAAAAAACAAAAAACCTCAGTATTGTTTTAACAATCTGATTGCTGTGTGTATAGATCCTGTCTACTCTGTCAGGATCCACCACAAAGGATGTTTTCACTATATTTCTGGTAGGAAAGATTATTTTCACAGATTATTTCAAATACAGTGTCACTGAATAGGATTTCTGGGCTGTAGTTAGGTTCGTATTCAGCTGTTCAGCATCTGGGTCTCTGATTTCTGTCTCCATCAGTAATAGGAGAGTTTCAGATTCCCCACACTTGCTCTATTTTTTAAATTAAATTTGTAATCTGTTTTTATTGTATGTGTATGAGTGTTTTGTCTAAATGTATGTAAGCGCAGCACATGTATGCCACGCTGGCAAAGGATGGAAGAAGCCATTGATCCCACAGAACTGGAGTTACTGATGCTCTTCAGCCTTTTGCAGAGGACTTGGGACTGAACCCAGGTCCTCTGGAAAAGCAGCTAGTGCTTTTAACCATTGAGCCATCTCTCCAGTCCCGTTTTTTATATTGTTAGATCTTTCACTTCTCAAGCTCTAAATAGGTTAAAAAATGAAAAAACATAGTTTCTTTTTACATTTCTGATTGCTAGTGACCTTGCTAATCTCTTCAAATTTATTTTCATGTTTATTGGTTGCCTAGGCTCTGCCCACTTCATTTGGATTGACAGTATCTTAAAAAAAATAGTTTATTGGGTCTGGAGAGATGGCTCAGCAGTTAAGAACACTGGCTATTCTTACAGTTTCAAGGGATCTGACAGCCTCTTCTGTCCTCCGGGGGCATTGCACGACACAGGTGCATTTACCTACATGCAGGCATAACACTCATACACATAAAATAAAAATAATAAAATATATTTTAAAAATAGTTTATTGCCTCCCTGTATGTGTTATCTGTGTCATGCAATGCCCATGGAGGTCAGAAGAGGGCATCAGATCCCCTTAGCTGGAGTTAAGGATGGTTGTTTGCTTCCACGTGGTGCTGGGAAGGGAACCTGGTCCTCTACAAGAGCAGCCAGTGCTCTTAACCACTGACCCATCTCTCCAGCCCCAGACTGCCATTCTCTTACATTGATGTGTAGAAGTTCTATTTTATTGTGATACTAATGCATTGTCTGTTTTATGTCACAAATCATTTCCTGTCTTGCATTGTTTGCTAATGTTTTTATGTGGTCATTACCTTGGAACTCACTAAATATGTCAGTCATTTCCATCACTGTTTTGTGGTGTTTATATTCAAGGACTGTTTTTCTGCCTTCAGTTCATAAAGATGCTCCCAACTCTCTAACACCCTTGAAGTCTTCTTTTGTTCGGACAGTGCCAAAACTGTCTGGAATTTAACTTGAACTGATGAAAAAATTAGCAAAGTGATATGATGTAGAACTCTATTTTTATACATTTCTATCCCAGACTGTCAATACAATGCCACACCAAACAGTTCATTCCTCTCCTTCGGTTGGATGAGGGTGTTACATACATATCCTGCACGTGTGCATTTGATTCTGACTCTTTTATTCTATGCATAGATGCTTTGTCCATTTCAGACTGAATATCACAGCTTTACATGAAGTATGTCCTTTGAGAAGCATCCTGTGTATGTTCTCAAAGAATCACCTTGGAGATTGCTATTTAAATAACTGGCTCCATCACCTCAAGAAAACTGTGAATAACTCTACAATCTAGTTTCTAATCTAAAAAACAGAGTTAATAGGAGTATTTATATTATAGAATCAAGAAGATTAACAGAAATATTCTGCATATGATGCATTGAGCAATATCTGGTATTTCAGCTTATGTGTGAGCTGTCATCAATACTTTTACTATTAGATATGAATAGGGACTTGTGCTCATTAAAAGATATGAAACAGAAAAGAAAAAAAAGGAAAGATTGTGGACAGCCGGTAATCTCATTTACATCCAACATGGGCTTAAAAGGAATATTCCTAATCAATGGCAAGAATAATGTAGAATAAACCAAAAAGTTAAAAATAAGGTAAAAGTAATAAAGAATGAACAAATGAGGGGGAGGAGCAAGAGGAAAAAACAGGGGTCAAGGCTGAGAAAGAGAAAAGGGGAAAGAACGTGGAAGCAAAGGGTCAGAAATGCTTTCATTTATTATTGTAGTGTTATGTGCAGGAGTGTAAATGCACCCATGTCTTGCAATGTCTTCGGAGGTCAGAAGAGGGAGCCATCCCTTGGAACTGGAGTTACTGACAGTTGTTGGCCTCCACGTGGGTGCTGGGAATCCAAACCGGCTCCTCTGCAAGAGCAGCCAGTGCTCTTAATTGCTGAGCCATCTCTCCAGCCCCCTAAAACTGTTTTATTTCAAAATAAGGAAAATATGTAAATCCAATTATGTAAAAATAAGAGTAATAAAAACAAAACAAAAATTTGTAAGTAAAATACAGATATTTAAAAATACAGTACAAAGAGGGGCTGGAGAGATGGCTCAGCAGTTAAGAGGCTGTTCTTCCAGAGGACCAGACTTTGACTGGGGGCACCTACCTACTTTGGATGGCTCACAAATGCCTGTAACTCTAGTTCCAGAGGATCTGACACCCTCCCTTGGCCTCTGCAGTAGGTGGCATCCATACACACAGAGAAACACACACATAAATAAAACTAAAATTAAAGAATATACAGTAAAAAGAGAATAAAGCTTTTTTTGTTTGCTGTTTTACACATTCAGGATGTTTATTTGAATTTCTAGCAGACAACTTACACACACCCCTCACCCTTTCCTTTAAGTTAGTGTGACAGTTCTCAGTAACAAACTACTTAAAGAGAAGCTTTGGTCAAAATGGAAATACCAAAATCAAAACCAAACAAAGGAAAACACACCACTGCCTCCTTTAAAACCAACACTCTCAGCAATGATGCCCAAACGAACACACAGCTGGCTTGATCCGGGGTGCAGCGCTTCCATGGGGCCCGTGTTCCTCACCACCCTGAGGCAGAGCCCTGGTCAGCCTGCTCCTCACGCTGGATGGCGGAGACTCGCTGGGCTTCACGTTATCCGGAGGCCCAGTATCGAGGACTCTAGGGTCTTGAAATCCCAAATTGTCGTGAATCCATCACTACCAGTAGTGCAAACTTTGCCACAGTCTTCCTTGTCCACCTCATAAACTGCCACTTGAGTGATGCTGTTCTGGTGCAGCGTCTCCAAGGCCTGTTGCGGTCCTCGGTTGTGGCCCTCTTGTCCATGCTGTGGAAGCGTTCCGTGGCAGACATGTCGCACTGGATGCTCTGTTTCGGAGTTTGAAGCATCAGCAACCGACACGGTGCTATCACGGCTGACCCAGGCCAGGCAGCTCCCACTGGCAGAGAAACGGACCCCATGTACCCAGCTGCCAGTGCCACCGCCTCCAAATTCAGACATTAGCTGACCAAAAGGCATCTTACTGCCCCCAGGGCGTGCTGGCTGGCTTCTCACCCACCTCTTTAATGTAGGCGGAGAACACGGCATTTGAAGTCACAGGAGCCAGCAGCCAGCAAAGCATTGTTGGGATGCCAGGCCAAGCTGAGGACCCTGCAGCGAATCGGCTTTTTAATGGGCTTGCTCACCCAGCAGTCATTTTCAGACTCGAAGTAACAAACAGGTACGAGCAGGGCCCCACTCCCCAGGCAAACTTGTTCTCTAGCGGGGACCACTTCACAAAAGTGGCTGTGCGGTTAATCCTCAGGATCGCCAGGGTTGGCTTCCAGACACCATCTTTCTGACTCCAGACATAGGCATTGTGGTCCTGCCCCACAAGTGACGATGCGGTCACTCTTAGGAGCCGAGTCAATCAATACCTGCGATGTGTCCGTTATGTTCCTTGAGTTCATGGGCTTTCACCCACTGGCTGCTGTTCTTGTAGAAGTGCACTTCGTGATTTCTGGGGCTAAGAGTGATCTGGGTACTATCCCGGTTCCAGGCATGGCAAGTGATGGGCTCTGGTAGAAACTGATTCAGGGACATGATTCTTAGTGTTTTCAAAGGGCTGAAAGCTGCTCCGGGCGGTCAGGAGGACAGCCAGAGATCCGCTGGTCCTAGGCTCAGGGCTCTCAGTTCTGCCTGGTGGTGGGGCTGGGGGCGCCCTCTGTGGAGCCATTTGCTGGCACACTGCACGCTCTCGCTTGGCAGCAACACGCAAGGGATAAGCTGACTTCTCTCTGCAGAGAGGAGCCACCCAGCCTGGTGCCCTCCACCACCAACTCTATGCTTCTCTCTGCTCAGTGGCCACATTCCTCTTCTCTCCCTGTAACTGCCTCTCAAGGTGCTCCCACCAGACATTTTCAAAGGGTGTCCCAGGTCTCTTGTATGTGATTATTTCTTGCTTCCTGTCTCCAAAACGTCTCCTTCTCAAACAATATGCTCTGGCTATAGTCAGACATACGGCAGGGATATGGTCATCAGTGCCCACTGCCCAAGCCCTGTCACCTCACTCCACATCTCCTGCACTGCGTTGGAGCCCTGTGAGAACACGGGCTTTTCCTGTGGCTGGAACTGCCACCTGGCTCACTTTGTGCTGGAGGCCTCTGGTCAACCCCCATCCCTTCATGGCAGTCAGAGTGGGACTTGCAGGCTGTTTCCTGCTGGCCTCTGCACAAGCGCCCTGTTTCTCCCTTTGGGTGTCCAGTCATTGCTTGCTGATCAATCACACTCTTCTGAGATATACTCTGTCCCCTGCCCCAGACTCCGCTCACTGGCAGAGCCACACAGGGGAAACGGCTGCCAGAAAACCAGAACTGATGAGAACACAGGGACCACGGGAGTAAAGTAAGTTTGATGCCAGTCTGGGATAAATGAAAACATGCCTAAAATTAAAATTCATGAATACATACACACTACTTTTAATCAAAGTATTAGATTTATTATTTATTTACTTATTTATTTAGAGTCACTAGATTTGGATTCACTAGATTTTCCTAGTTTTCACTTACAGCTGGTCTTTCTCCTGTGACAACCTCTCTTCAATACCAGGTCACAGAGTTCTCAAGTCTCTGAAGTTGTCCTTGGTTCTGTTAGCTTCCCAGGCTTCGGACACAATTGTGCAAAAACTTGATTTTGGAGAGTGATGGTCTGGTGTTCTGTAGACTACCTGCTGCTGGGCTCTAAATTAGGCTTAGACAGGCTGGGAAGTTTGGGGTCATCACAGATGTCAGGAGACATTTAATCAAGCTCTCATCACCACCAGCTTATCTGCTGCATGGGTTTGGCTCCTTTCATAGACACCACCAATGTATTTGTGGAGTCTAGCATTCCTATTATCATCCACTGAAGATGCTCTACTCAGAGATTTCTTGTCCAGGTATAAGAACTTTCCCTCAGTACTGTCAGGGCTCTCTTTTTCTTTAAAGGTATCAGACTTCAGTTTTCTTGATCATCTCAAATTTGTTTTCTCTTGCTTATCATTGAATCATTAGTTTATACTTCATTTACTTTAAAAAATTTTTAATTGATTTTTTGTATTTCATACATAAAATTATCTTTATACCCCTTCCCCTTTGGCACCCTCCCATACCCCCCGCCCCATGTTCATACAGTCTATCATTTGTGTTAAGGCCTATCATGTAAAGTCAGTGTCCTCAGACATCCCAAAGCAAGCTCATTCACTGGGGTCTAGTCAGCCTATCTAGAATCCCTCCCTTTAAGAAGATCAGCTCTTCCTTACCCAGCAGTAATCAGCTGCCAATAATTCTTGGACTAAGATTGGGACCAGCTGTTAATTTCCACAGTTCTGTGCTGGGTTTTTGTCTGCTTAAGTTTGCATGGGTCTTGTGCCTGCTGACACCATTGCTGTAGGTTCATATGAGCAAGGTCCCAGGCACCTGTAGGACTATTCCTGTATGGTCCTGCACCTCCTCCCTTGCTCTTACAATCTTTCCACCCCCTATTCCATAATGGTCCCTGAGCCCTGGGTGGGTGGATTTTAATATAGGAGTCCTGTCCAAAGACCCACACTCTGCAGACTTTTATTCTCTGTGTTTTGGCCATTTGTGACCTTTTGTGGTCCTGGCCCTCTGTTGTATGAGGGAGCTTCATTGATGAGAGTTGAAAGATGCATTACAGTTCTCTTCATCCCTTGTTCTACGTTCCGTGATCCTTAGGGTTAGAGGTTGCATCCTAGATGTGCCACTTAGACTTGGGCAATTCACAGAAAATCTCTGTGTGTGACCAGTTGTGGAGCTTTATAATTATCTCTGTCTCTTGAAAAAGAAGCTTCTTTGGTGGGTGGTGACTGGGATACTTGTCTATACATTTAAGGATCCATATTTTACACATAGTAAGAAATTACATTTGTCTAGATATGTGACAGCCTTGGAGTTTTCTCTAAGATCTATGAACTCTCCAGCTATGGGTATTTGGCTAGTGTTCTACTTTGTTTCTCTATGGCTGTGACAAAACACTCTGACCAATGGCAACTTATGGAGGAAAAGGTTTGTCTTATATGTCCCAGGTCACAGTTCATCAGGGAGCCCAAGGTAGGAGCTCAGGCCAGGAACCCGAAGGCGGGAGCTGAAGCACAGGCCATGGAAGAATGCTGCTTACTGGCTGCTCCCCTGGCCCCTTCTCACCCGCTTTCTTACATAACATAGGCCCAACAGCCCAAGAGTGGAATCACGTATAGTGGCCTGGGCCCTCCCACATCACTCAACAATTAAGAAAATACCCCATAGACATGTCCACTGGCCAGTCCAATGGAGGCAATTCGCCAGTTGAGGCTCCCTCTACCTGGGTGTGTCAAGTTGACACTAAAGCTATGAGCACAGCTAGGTTTATAGTACCAAACATGAGTTTCCTCCCACTGAGTGGACTTTAAGTCCAATTAGGTAGCTAACTGATCCATCCCCAAGATAAGTGCCACTACTGTACCAATGTCCTTTATTGTGCTGGTCATTGATGTGGTTATTTGGTCTTCAAATTGGGGCTGGACCATCAATTAAGGTTCTCTCTTAGCAATTTGCATAGTGCTCTCCAAAGCTATGAGAGCTAGCCTTCAGGGCAAGTGGCTTCCAAATCAGTTCCAGCTCCATTGTTCCAGATTCTGTGTCCGAAACGTCTTCAGCAGCACTTTTGGTTTCGTTGGTTTTGAGTTGCTCATAAAGCTGAATGGACTTCTAGAAAGGTGTCTATTGAATTCCACAGAGATAGGACCAGATTCCCACTCTTACTGTTGACTTTCAGTTTTGTTTCGTTGTGGAAAAACTGCTCAGTGTTGAATCTACGACATTAACAAATATTTGTAGTTCAGCACTGATACATTTTGGTGACTGTTTTATGTATACTAATACGTGTTTTCCGTTCATTCGTTTTGTGATTGCTTCAGATAATATAATCACAGTTGCCTACTTGTTCAAACTTTGAGTTCATTATTACTTTTTATTAGGTTCCGAGTGAATGATACAAACACAAAATAAATTCCCCCGCAAGATTACAGAGCTGTCAGACTCCACATTTCCTGGGTTCAGCTCTCCAACTGTCATAGCTATCTATGTAGCTCTGTGATTGACTTCCAGCTAGAGTAAATAAAAAACATTCCTGATGATTCTATAGACATGGTTGATATTAGCATATTGCCATTGATATTTTCTTCAATATATTCCTGTTTCTCCCTTTTACCCTCCCTTTGACTTTCAATCTCTAAGATTTGATTGAATCGGCTAAATGCAGTGAAGTGGGCGTGGGTTAAGGGAGCTGAGGAGCCAGGTGATAGGTCTGTGTGTGCAGTAGGTGGGTGCGTGCTGATTGTATCACAGACCTGCTGCAGTATAAAGCCAGGGTGCTCGGGACTCAGCTTTGTGGAGAGGGCAACTTCCAGAGGAGGAAGTATCTCCCTTGTGCTGGAGCAACTAAGGCTGGGTCCAGTTTCCACTGGTGGAAGGTAGGTCACTTCCTTTCTGTCTTGGACTAGTTTTAGGTATTTGTACTTGTGGGAAGATTAGTAGTACCAAGAGAGTCAGAAGATTCAATTATGGCCTAAAAATCAGGAAGCCATAGTCAATGTTGGGCTGTGTGGCAGGCTTGTCCCACGGCTGCTCCAGTAACCTTCATCTCTACTCATCTTTGCAAAGAGATCAGTGTCTTGCTTTGAATGACTAAATATCTTATTTCTCAGGTATCCAGGCTGACCATTAACTCAATTTAGAGCCAAGATATATACCTTGAACTCCTGATTCTCCTACGACCACCTCCCAAGTCCTGGAATTACAGGCAAGTAAGTGTTCTAAAACCGTTTTTTTCTACCTATATCAAATGTCTCTTTTCCTTTATCTGTCTTTTGATTTACCTCGAATTCTGATATTAACACGATCATTTCCATTTTGTTTGCTTAGTTTCAGCTCAGTGTTTCTTTAATTGAGTTATTGTAATCATTCTGTGTTTTCTTTAGGGTTCGGGTTTAAACTTTGCTGAAGACCCTGCCGTC
This sequence comes from Nannospalax galili, assembly GCF_000622305.1. Taxonomy (NCBI): domain Eukaryota; kingdom Metazoa; phylum Chordata; class Mammalia; order Rodentia; family Spalacidae; genus Nannospalax; species Nannospalax galili. The sequence goes on from NW_008359443.1 coordinate 1,488,416, forward strand.
CGTCGCAGAGGGGTGTGAAGCCTCTCCAGCCCTGACCCCCTCGGAGGGGCCTCTGAAGTGCTGAACTAGAACTTTGGATGAGCCTTTGGTTCCACACTCTCTCTCCTTGAGTTGAAATTCTGATGAGGAAGGAGGTGGCTTGATTGAACCACAAGACAACAGACCTCCTTGCTTGGTTTCTTCTCCTTGTGTTGTGTTGAGAAGACAGGATTTTGTCCTGAAACTGTGTTCATCTAGAAAGAATTTATTCAATTTGGAGTTTAAAAAGGAATTAGTACCTGACTATTAACCAAAGCATTAAAAAAATAAAAAAGGGAGGGCAGGAAGGACAGAAGAAAGGACCACAGAAGGGGAGAGAGAGAGAGAGAGA
>NW_008359443.1:1488834-1511990 GCF_000622305.1 Nannospalax galili
GAGAAACTCTAGAACACTCAGGACTGGAACCACTGAAGACCAGTACAAAGGCAGCAGCCATGACCTCTGGACACCGTGCAAACCAGAAACCAGGCTGTGCCATCATGACATTCCGACCAACCATGGAGGAGTTTTCAAATTTCAACAAGTACATTGCTTACATGGAGTCCCAGGGAGCTCACCGAGCAGGACTGGCCAAGGTCATTCCACCCAGGGGATGGAGAGCCCGGCAGTCCTATGACGACATCGGCCACATCGTAATCGCCTCCCCCCTGCAGCAGGTGGTCTCTGGCAGGGCAGGTGTGTTCACTCAACACAGTAAGAAAAAGAGACCCATGACCGTGGGGCAGTACCGCCACCTGGCCAACAGCAAAAAGCACCGCACCCCTGCACACCTGGACTTTGAAGATCTGGAGAGAAAGTACTGGAAAAACCGCCTCTATGTGCCACCCATATACGGAGCCGACGTCAGCGGGTCCCTGTTTGACGAGAACACCCAGCACTGGAACGTGGGGCACCTGGGAAGCGCTTTGGACCTGTTGAGGCAGGAGAGCCAGGTGGTGATCGAGGGCGTGAACACGCCCTACCTGTACTTCGGCATGTGGAAGGCCACGTTCGCGTGGCACACGGAGGACATGGACCTGTACAGCATCAACTACCTGCACTTCGGGGAGCCCAAGACGTGGTACGCGGTGCCCCCCGAGCACGGATGGCGCCTGGAGCGCCTGGCCAGGGACCTGTTCCCGGGCAGCTCCCGGGGCTGCCAGGCCTTCCTGAGGCACAAGGCGGCCCTCATCTCGCCCAGCGTGCTCAGGGAGAATGGCATCCCGTTCGGCCGCATGACGCAGGAGGCTGGCGAGTTCATGGTCACCTTTCCCTCGGGCTACCACGCCGGCTTCAATCACGGCTTCAACTGCGCAGAGGCCATCAACTTCGCCACCCCGCGCTGGGTCGACTATGGCAAAGTGGCGTCTCAGTGCAGCTGTGGGGAGGCCAGGGTCAGCTTCTCCATGGATGCCTTCGTGCGCATCCTGCAGCCCGAGCGCTATGAGCCGTGGAAGCGCGGCCAGGACCGCGGAGCGGCGGACCGCGAGGAGGAGGCACAGCCCGCCACACGGGAGCTGACCTTCGGGACTGACCCGCTGACTCAGGAGACACCCAAGCTTGGCTGGAAGCACCACTCCCCGGGACCCCTCAGGTGTCTTGACACAGGCCGCAACAGCCACGGTTTCACGCCTGTGAGCTCTGAGTCCAGGCGCCCCTCCTCGTCCAAGCATGATGCTGTTCGGCACAGGGCTGCAGTGGCCAGCAGCTTTCAGAAGTCCATCCAGATCCCGCTGCTGAGGTCCAGCTTGATGGACCCAGATGCCCATCCCTCGGCTGGGAGATGTGGTGGTGGTGGTAATGAACATCCCCAGCCACAGGTCTGGGAGGCCACTCTGCTCCCAGAGGTAAGTGCAGAAACTCAAGGTCAGGAAGGTCTGCCCCTGCCTGCCAGTGGGACTTGTATGCAGGAGCCTGGGCCTCCCAGTCCTGAGCTCTATTTTCCCACCAAATCTCTGGGATGTCACTGTGCCCCTGACCTCCAACCCTTGGGTCCCCCACTGGACCCTGACCACCCCATGCATCCTGGCCCTTGCTTGCTCTCTTTGGACTGTGCCACTGCAAATTTCCTGGACTTTGTTCCACCATGGATTCTCAAGGACACTGTGCCCAGAAGATTCTCTAGACAAGCTTCTGGGGCCAGCAAGACCCCTGTGGATTCAGCTGAGGTCTTGGCAGCTGACCATTCATACACCTCTAAGATTTTGTGGGCCACCAGGATCCCCAGAATGTCCCTGCCGCTGACTGTGATAGAAATGGAGTAAGCACTCACATCTTCCCCTCGGACTCCTGAGCCCTACCAACGTCCAGTGGGCATGCTCCATCTTTGGTCACACACACAGCTCTACTTCTGACCTCTGACCCCAATACTGAACTCATGCAGGAATTGAATGTAGTCAAGTTAATTTCATGGAGAGTATATACTTAATCTGACCATGGTGTTAAGAGTGGGACCTTCGATATGAGATTAGCTCTTGAGGATGGGACTATATGATTGAATCCTAATGGAGAGAGAGAGAGAGAGAGAGAGAGAGAGAGAGAGAGAGAGAGAGAAAAAAAAAATAATGGAAAAAGAGGAGGAGGGAGGAGAAAGAGAGAGAGAAAGAGGGAGAGAGAGAGAGAGAGAGAGAGAGAGAGAGAGAGAGAACTCAGATATGCACACACTCCTGATGTATGCCAGTGCCCTCATGGTAGACTGCACCGTGCTGATTGAACTTCCCAAGTATAAACCATGAACCAAAAGATACTACTTGCTTCATACAGAAGCCTGTGGTCTGCATTTCATTATTATGACAAAAAGTAACTAAGACACCCAGAACCCTGAAAAGTCTCAGCCACTGAAAAATTCTGGGCGGGGCCTATCCTCAGTACAGGGTGCACCCTTACCTCCAGGAACTGACACAGCTGAGAACTGAGGACGCTTTCTCCCCCTATGACAATTGGGCCTCCCTGTGACCACTCATTGGACCTCCCACCCCATAGGATGCCTTGGAAAGAGGTAGCAGGTTTCAGCAACTGGCAGCACACTCCTGAACATGTATGTGCCTGTGGCCCTGATGTATGGCACTGTCCTCTGAGCATCACAGACATCATCTCCAACAGAAGAGCTCTGACTACCTACCACAGACCTCCAGATGGAGCTTCTTGATCATGTGTTTTCCCTCATGGAGGGGGATGGGGTGGGGGTGGGAAGGTCAGTAGAGCCTCATCTGAGGTTCAGCTGCCTCCTCCTGTACCTTCTGGTGTTTGTCTGTGATCTCCAGTTGCCTCATGGTCTCAGGAGGTGCTGGAGTATAGACTGTGGGAGGTTAACTGAATGGGACTGTATCTCTGCTGCTGTGGAGAAGTTGTGATCTAGGCTGCTGGGAGAACCTGGGGTGGCAGGCTGCTTTGGGGCCACCCACTTTTCTGGTGGTAACTCTTCACCTGTGCTCTGTAATTAAGACCAATAAAGCCTCTGGCTCTCCAAGCTGAAGTTTGGCAGAATCCTGCTTTATTTAGTCCTTGGGACCCTGTACACCGAGAGTAGATGTTTCCGTTTCACCAGAGAAGGAATTCTTACAGTAGGTGCCTAGATGTCAGGGACACCTCTTGTTTCCGGGTTTCCCCAAGGCACCTCTCCTGAGGTGCTGAGGGTAGCTTCCACAGTCACTTGGGTCAACAGTGGATGATGCTGGGGGTCTGAGCTGAATTCATGCCCAAGTTCAACTGGGTCTCTGAATCCTCCACTCTGGCCTCACAGAGACAATGCTCTAGCCCCTGAACCCCAGAATCTCATGATGGTGCTACAACTGTAGCTGGCCCACCTCCCAGAGCAGGACATCTGTTTATGTAGAAACTGGGGCTTTTTTCCCCACAACTTTTTTATTGATTTTTTTTTTGTGTATTGCATGCAGAACAGCTTAAACAATCTTAATCATCTTTAAACCCCCATCCCCATGGCACCCTCCCATACCACCCCCTCCACTGGAGCCCATGTACTCAGTCCCTGTTAAGGCCCACTGTGTTGTCAGAGTCCCCAGCCATTCCCCAGTGCAAGCCAGTCCACTAAGTCTAGTCAGGATCTCTAGAGTCCCTTGTTTTAGGAAGATCAGCTCTTCATCCAGTGGCAATCAGTTACCAACATTCCTTCAGATAAGATTGAGGTCTGCTGTTCATTTTCCCAGTTCTATGCTGGGTTATTGTCTACCTGAGTGTGCATGGGACTTATGTATGCTGACACCATTGCCATAGAATCATATGAGCAGGTTCCCAGGAGCTTGTAGGACTCTGAAACTGGAACTTTTAACCAACTGAGTCTCAGCCATTTGTGACTTTAGGAGGTTTTGTAACCACTGGTGTTTATAAACTCGTTATTCCTAATTATTTATGCAAAGCAAAGAAAGGAAATCCTTAAAGCATATTTAAAAATTAGGGTTCTATAAAATAGATGTACTGAAAGAAAACATTTGAGAAGAATAAAATAAGCAGAATCAAGCCAACATAAACGCAAACAACCGAACAAGCAAAACCAGAGCCATGGATCATTTTTATCATTTGTTACGTTTTCTGTGCCTATGAAGTGCATGTTTGTGTGGGTGTGCACGTGTGCCACGGCACCCAGGTACAGTTTGGAGGCCAACTTTCAAGAGTTGGTTCTCTACTGTGTGGGTTCCAAGGATTTGACCCACGTAGTCAGGCTTAGCACAGCAAGTGTGTACCTGCTGAATCAGTATCAGCAGATGGATGGAGAGAAGGCCTGTGGGATTCGACAAGGAAGGCTGTAACTCAGGTTCAACTGTAGAAAAAGCAAGAGTGCACTGTAGTGTGGAGCTGGCAGCAGGAGCAGCAGACCAAGGGAAGTGCACTGGACCCAGGCGGGGAGGGTAGAACAAGTGGCCCAGTGTCTCGTAGGCACTTGAATTTCCTTCACCTTGAAATGCGGAGGCATTGGGCAGTGTGATGGCTCAGCGGGTAAAGGCCCTTGCAGCAAGCCTGAGACCTTAGTGTGATCCCTGGACCTACATAGTATAAGGAGGGAACCAACCCCCCCAAAATTGTTTTCTGATCTCCACATTTGCACCAATATGTGTGCTCACAAACACATATGTACACACACACACACACACACACACACACACACACACAAATAAATGTGAAAAAAAAAACAAAAACAATAATTGAGATAAATTAAAGAGGGGGGTGACAAAACACTCTGACCAATGGCAACTTATGGAGGAAAAGGTTTGTCTTATATGTCCCAGGTCACAGTTCATCAGGGAGCCCAAGGTAGGAGCTCAGGCCAGGAACAGGTTTTGGAAGTTGAACCTGGTCTTTGACGTAAAGTGATTTTTCATATTTAACAAATGAGTTTAGGTGTAAATATAAAGTGTGGGGTAGGAGAAGAAGGTAAAAGTATGTAACGGTAAAACAGCTCCTGGGATGAACATGACCACAGGTGTCCGGAAACAGCAACTCTGATCACCCCTCATATTGGACCTGCTAACACGGAGGCACATGTGAATGTCATGGGTCTCTAAGGTGCCTGAGAGAGTCCAAAGATTGAGGCGACTCACCAGGGTGGAGAGATGCTTAGTATGGAACCTGTTAGCCCAGCCTTGGTGTGCATAGGTGGCTCAAGAGAGTCAGAGACCCTCAGAAGGCCTCCCCCACCCCTCCCTGAGTTTATATAAGAGGGAAACAATTTAGAGGGACCCGGCATCTCAGTGCGGTAGCTGTTCCTGAGTCACCTAGGAGACCAGTGACGCAGCTGCCCGTGACGCACCCATGATCTTGTAAGTGACCCCAGTGATCTCCTTGATTCACCAGGCTAGACTTGGACAGAATTGGCTGTTTGGTCTGTGGGTGCTCTGTTTATGGGGTGACCAGAGTTTCCTTAGGTCTCCGCAGGGTCTCAGGACATGACACAGTAAAACAAATGAGAGTCATCCATGCTCACCACAAATTGTTAGTATTTCAAATACTAACATGGAATGTCTTTTGGAAGCTGAAAGTGATCATTGTGACACAGAAAGAACCATGTTCAGGACGGAGAGACGGCTCAGCTCTCAAGAACACAGAGAACCCAGGTTCGATTCCCTGCACCCACGTGGCAATTAACAACCGTCTGTAACTCCAGTTCCGAGGATTCACCTCCTTGTCTCTGTAGGCACTGCACACACGTGGTGCACTTACACACATGTAGGCAAAACATTCATACACATAAAATAAAAATAAAATAATAAGAGAAATTTTAAGAGGGGCTGGAGAGATGCTCAGCGGTTAAGAGCACTGGCTGCTCTTGCAGAGAACCTGGGTTCAGTTCCCAGGACTCACATGGCAGTTAACATCCATCCATAACTGCAGTTCCAGGGAATCCAACACCCTCTTTTGCTCTCTGAGGGCATTGCACGACACAGTGCTCTTATATACGTGCAGGCAATACATTCGTACACATAAAATAAAAATAGCCAATGAAATATCTAAAAAAGAACCATGTTCTAGAAGATGCCAGCCCCTCAATTACAGTCCTTCCTATGAATCAAGTCAGGCTCTGGAGTGTGCCTTGTAATTTCTGGAGATTCATAAAAGCTAATGGTTGTCTGAGGTCCCGAATGAGGATAAGCACAACATGATATCTCTACGCCTAGCGCACTGCAGCTGGGCAACTTGGCCTTTCCTGCCAGAGCAGGAAATGGATGCTAGTCTGTGAAAAAGGATGCTGAGAGCCTGGAGCCAGGAACAGAAGACAGGGAAGGGATGGGGTGTGCTGCCTGGCTGAAAGGGAGATGGTGGAGTGATGTGTGCAAGGGAATTGGAGGGAGAGGAGCCTCAGTGAGCAGCTGCAGCTGCCGTCGACCGACGTAAGCAAGGACTAAACTTTGATGTAATACATGACTGAGAACTTCAGGTTTGTGTGTTTCAGTGAAAATCTTATTATATCTGGTGTACAGCAGAATGCTAGTCTTCAGCAACTGAGCCTTCTGCTGCAGAGAGCTGCCTCAAACAGGACCACGCCTCTTCACAGTGTGGCCCAAATTCAAGGGCAATTCCATGATAAGGTATGAAAAAAATGGGCATCTCTTCTCCTCCGGGAACACGCTGCAGAGCCCCTTCAGCTCCAAAATCCTGCAGCCCTGGCTGGAGTCTCTGAGCCTGACCCTGGCTACACAGTACACATCACATGCACGCAAAGGCCTGTGGGGTAGTCAGAAGAGGGTGTCAGATCCCCTGGAACTGGAATTATGAATGGTTGTTAGCTACCGTGTCAGTACTGGGAACTGAACCCGGGTCCTCTGCCAGAGCAGCCAGTGCTCTTAACCGCTGAGCCATCTCTCCAGCCCTGGAATTATACTTTTAGGCATTTGTCTAATTCATACAAACAAGTACTGAACAATTCATGTTTCTGAACAAGTGGAAGTAGCTCACCACTATACCATCAATGAGTTTCTCAACAAATTAATGGAAAAAGAAGAGCTTAATAAGGTATTCATCCACTTAAGAGATTGGATGGCTAGTTCACATGACGAGTAAATATTACAAAAGTCAGGTTGGTGAGGGAAGGCAGAGCCAATTAACAGGCTGTAGGATTGTTTGCGTTGCTTCCAAGAATAGGCCACACCAAGTTATGGTCTAGAATCTAGAAAAGTATCCTTTATTTTGGGAGTGGGGACTGACTGGAATGTACTAGGTATAAGAGAATATTATGGGGTAGCGGGTTAGTCTTGCTTCTCAGATTGAGTGATCACCTGGATGCGTTCAATGGCTAAGATGCCCTGAAGGGGGCTGGAGACATGGCTCAGCAGTTAAGAACACTTGACTGTTCTTGCAGAAGACCCAGGTTCAAATACCAGCACCCACTGTCCCTAACTCCAGTTCCAGGGAATCCAACAGTCTCTTCTGCCTTGGTGGGCATTGCATGATATGGGTGCAATTACCTACATGTGGGCAATACACACATACATATAAAATAAAAATAATAAAATATTTAAAAAATACTCCCTGAAGACCATGATGTATGCATCTTCTCATCTGTATTTTATCTGAAAGAGTCTGATCAGGAAACAGGACAACAATAAGTGAAAAGTACGAGCTGTCATACCTAATACAACCTGACATCCTGAGGCCTACATTGGCACCAATAAAAAAACAGATAGAAGCTGGGTGTGGTGTCACACACCTTTAATCCCAGCACTGCAAAGGCTGAAGCAGGAGGATCTTTGTGAGTTTGAGGTCAGCCTGGTCCACATAGCAAGTTCCAGGCGGGTAGGGTTGCAAAGTGAGACCCTGTCTCACAAAACAAACAAAAAATAGATTTAAATGAAATCAAAAGACAGAAAAAGAAGAGGATCTTGTTGAACTAGATAGGAAAATAAGCATGTTTGACTCAATGAATCAACATCAATTCATTAAATTAAAATCATCAATTAATTCATCAATTAAAGAAAGCAACATACATATGAGGGGTCAATCACAAAAGAAAATGCAGCATGGTCTGGGGTCAGCTTATTTGGAAGAATGTGTTCCTGGCATGCACTAAGCCCTGGGTTTAATCCCTAGAAATGCATAAACTGGGTGTGGTGCTGCACACCTGTAATCCAGGTCCTGGGGAGGCAGGAGCTGGAGATTCAGGAATTCAAAGTTATCCTTTGGCTCCATGGTAAATTTGAGACCAGCCTGGGATATACGTGAGTCTGTTTAGGAAAAAAAAATTAGAAAAATAGTTGGGTGTGGTGGTGCACACCTTTAATCCCAGCACTCGGAGGCAGAGACAAGTAGATCTCTGTGAGATGGAGGCCAGCCTGGTCTACATAGAGAGTTCCAGGCTACCTAGGGCTACAGAGAGACCTTGTCTCAACAACAAAAAAGTGATGTTTCATAGGGTTCTCCAGAATAACTGAGCTATAAGATGCTTGTATATGAAAATGGCATTTAATAGATTGGCCTATATGATCAGGAACTTGATTAGTTGCACAATGGCCACTGTTCATGCTGGAAAGCAAGAGAAGTAAGTAACTGCTCAGTCCAAGGGCGCGTGACTTCAGCTCCAGCACTGAGAACCTGAGGCTGAAGGATCTCACTTGAGTTTGGGGGGCAGCCTGGGCTCCATAGGAAGACTGTTGTCTCAAAAATTAAAAACCAAACAAAAATTTTAAACTTTAAATTTAAAAAATTTAAAAAGTCTCAGAAAAAGAGAGACTGTGATGCAACTGTCCTCCCAGCACTTGGGCTGTAGAAGTAACGGGATCAGAAATTCAAGGTCATCCTTAGCTACATAGCCAGTTTGAGGCCAGCCAGGGACATCGCTCTCAAAAAACCAAACCTCCAAAGACAAGCATTCTCCACTTACTTTATGTTTGTTACAGACTTACAATCAGATTGTTCGGTCTGTTACTCAAAGCTGCACAGCGTGATTCACTTTTTTCTGTGCTGTATTATCCTGAGGATCTGAACACTCCTTGCATGATGGCCAGGGTGTGAGTTTTGCTTTTGCTTCCCAGACACAGGTCTCGGTTTGCAGCCCATGCCAGTCTGGCTTCAAACTCATAATCCTCCTGCCTCAGCTTCTCGAGTGCTGGGATTTACAAAGGTTATAAGTAATTGGTCAGTTTTACCTTACACCTGGGTTTTCCATCTCTGGGCTGACTGTGTGCCTAAGTTCTGCATGGGTCCCTAGGGAATGCTTGGATGCAGGAGATACAAAATGGCTCTTTTATCTCATAAATGCGCTTAAAATAAATATTACTTTTTAATTTTATCCTTTCCTACAGTTTGATTTCTTTCAACCTCTTAAATTTGACTTGATGGGTTTAAAAAGAAGGTGGGTATGGATTAGGTGGATCATGACTCCAGAGGACCTTGGGGATTTGAGCACAGTGAATGGTTGGAGAGAGCTCAGGTATAAAGGCGGCAGGCTGGGAGTCAGAGTGCAGGGAGAGCAGTTCCCAGAGGAGGAAGTTTCTCCTTTAGGGCTGGAGAATTGCTGCTGACCTGCGTAAGTGTTCTGCTGGAAGGTAAGACACTGGCTTCTCTGTGTTGATAGTTTTGGACTTTAAGGCTTTAGAGAAAATCACTAGCACCAGGTTGTTCATAAGTTTAAATATTTTTAAAATGGCTACATTTCTAGTTACTGCTCTGTTTGATTACAATGTAGTTTTTTGGACTTTCTCCCCCTCTTCCCCCAAGGGCTCACTATGTAGCCCTGGATGACCTAGAACTCCCTATATAGACCAGGCCAGACTGACCTTGAATCCCCGCTTGCCTCTGCTCCTGGGTGCTGGTATTAAAGGCACAACCGTAACCAGCAATGTTTCTTTTAGAACTTTATACACAAGTACTGTTTCCATAGTTTTCTACCTTCCTCTCCCCGACCAAATCCTCTTTGGGGTCCTCTCATTCCCTCTCAAATTCATGACCTCTTCTTTTCTTCTTTTCTTTTTTTCTTTTTCTTTTCTTTTTTTTAGAAAGTGCCCCCTGTAGCCCCAGCTGGCCTGGAACTCATTGTGTACACCAGGCTGACCTCAGCCTCTCAGAGATCTACCTGCCTCTGCCTCCCAAATTCTGGGATTAAAGGTGTGAGTCATCCCATCAAGCTCTTACCATCTCTTCTTTAAATATCATTGTTATAATATATGTTACTATACATATTAATATATAAAACCTCCTGAGCTCATGTAATGTAGCTCATCTGTACATGTGTTTAAGCTGAGCTCTTGGGATTGGATGACCTATCTGGAGAAAACAGATTCTCTCTCTCAGCATCCCATAGTTCATCTGGATGTGGGAGCTCGTGGCTCTCCTATTCACATTGGCATGTTGACTTGGTGCTGTCTTTATCAGGTGTTGTTTAGCTAGAGTGTTGTTTGGTTCACGGGTGCAACTTCCTTCCCACGTCTAGACACATTGTCTAGCAGCCGGCCTCCTGTTCCTTTTTTTTTAGTCCAGAAAATTTTAACAGGTTTATTTATAATTGTTATAAAGTTGAACTGTTGAAACTTGTTCACTGAAACATTTTGACTTGCATTAATGCTTTACATCCTGCATTCATATTAAAAATTCACACACAAATGAAAATGAAAATACCTGATTTCTGTCCCCTGTTTTCCACTGGCAATCATATACTTAGGTACCTTTTGACCCCATGGGAAAAAAATATCTAACATTCAGAACTACTGGTAACAGGAAGAGGAAAAAAATATTTAGAATGAAATGCTTTCCCCATAGTGGATTCTTAAGCACATTCTCCACATATGCGGAGTGCTAGCTGGATATCTTTTGGAGCAGTTGTTGGACGTTTGGCATGGATAGCACACAGGTTGGCATCTTCTAAAAGGCCAACCAGAGCGGCCTCATTGCCTCCTGCAAAGCCCCAATAGCTGCTCTCTGGAAGCGCAGATCTGTTTTGAAGTCCTGAGCAATTTCTTACACCAGATGCTGGAAGGGGAGTTTGCAAACCAGTTCAGGGGCCTTCTGATGGCGTCTGATTTCCAGGAGGGCCACCGTGCCAGGCCTGTAATGACGAAGCTTCTTTGCCATCCATTAGAGGGCGCACTCTTGCCAGCCGCTTTTGTAGCCAGTTGGTTCCCGGGTGCTTTGCCACCGGTGGATTTGCGGGCAGTCTGCTTTCTCTGCCGTGGTACAGTCACCTCCTTATTTACCCCGCCTTCTTCGACTGGAGACTTAGTGTGATAGTTACACCGTAGGTGTGTCAATTGAGGCTTCCCACTGCATGGACACTTATTCTCTGCATTTTGACATGTTGTGATCTCTGTAATCATCTCCATCCACTGCAGAAAGAAACTTCTTTGATAAGACGTGAGAGTTACACTTATCTGTTATGTAAGTATTTAGAATAGAGTTAGAGATCATATTGGTTTAGAAAAATATCAGTAAAGGTCAGGCGTGGTTGCACACACCTTTAATCCCAGCACTCTGGGAGGCAGAGGCAGGTGGATCTCTGAGTTCCAGGCTAGCCTGGTCTACATAGTGAATTCCAGGCCAGCTGGGGCTACAGGGAGACCCTGTCTCAAAAATACAAAAAAAAAAAAAAATCAGTAGCAGGTTCTCTAGGGTCTATGACCTCTCTAGTCATGGATATTTGGCTAGGTTTACAGTATCAGGCATGAATTTCCTCCTGTTGAGTGAGTCTTAAATTTTATTTGACAGCTGTTAGTCCCATGAAAAAGTGCCACTATTGCGCTATTGGGGGTATTGCTGTGGTTCATAGGCATTACATCTGGGCAGGACTCCTGACTGCTGTCCTCCTGTGGCCTTGTGTAACATCTTCTGATACTGTAGGAGCTGACCCACAGCGGGGAGGCTTCCAGGTCAGTTCCAGCTCTGTCTTTCCAACTCCTATGTCCAAAGTGTGTGGTGCCTTCACATTCTTTGAGGCAGGGTCTTCCTGTAGCCCTAGCTGGCCTGGGGCTAGTTCAGGCTAGCTTTACTTTCCCAGAGATCTGCCTGCCACTGCCTCCAGAGTGCTGGGATTAAAGGTGTGTTCTACCACGCCCAGCTTATGTCTGTGTTTTTAAGTAAGCTTCTCTCCCTCTTTCTCAGTATTACCCTCTTCACCTCCATAGTTAAAGCCCCCTCCCATTTTTTAAATTTCCCCCTTGATAATACCTGTGTCCTGCTGTTCCCCTCTCTAGAGCTGCTTCTCCCCCCCCCCCAGCCCCATGGTCTTTGGTGCTTTCCTGGCTTCTATGGTCATTTCAGGTTATACATAAAATCTAAAGATTCAGAGCTAGGATCCACAAGCAAGAGAGTACATTTGTTGTTGTCTTTCTGGGTCTGGGTTACCTCACTCAGAATAATAATTTTTCATCTCCATCCATTTACTTGAACATTTTATTTTCATTTTTCTTTAATGTTGAATAGAATTCCATTGTGTATATGAACCACATTTTCATTAGCCACTCCTCATTTGAAGGACATTTAGGTTGCTTCCATCTCCTACTATTCTGAAGTAGAGTGGCAAGGTCACGGATGAGAGGTGTCTCTTTAGCGGGTATAGAGTCCTTTGGGTCCATGCCCAGGCGTGGTGTGGCTGGATCATGTGGTAGCTCTACATGCCTATGATTTTTCTCTTGTAATTCAATCTTTTTAAACAATTGTGTTTTGTGCCTTGTTTCCTTACTGAATGCAATATTTTCCTTTGTAATTTATTCTGCTTACACCTCTCCTTTCCTTTGCTGACTCATTCGGGATCATATTCCAATGTGCTTTTTTTTTTTTTTTCAGTTTGATGAAGTTTTTTTTCTGTCTTGTGATAGGAACTTACATCTTGATTTTAGCAGGTGATACCAGTTCTGTTTCCTTTAGTGATGCTAGAACGTTTCAACTTCAGTTTAGTTTTTTAAAAGACTGTGTACTGTGGTTTAGGCTTACTGTTTTCGGCAACTTTGAGGAGACCTTCTACTGAGTGATCATCAGCTACTCTGCATGGAAGCTTGAGATTCAAAGAGAGCTCAAACCCAATACAACATCTCTGAGCCTCAGGCTGACCCAGCGCCAGGGTGGACCCACTGACTCCATAGGAAGACTCCAGTATACAGGCGGGCAAAACACTGCTGACCTAGGTGAAGTACCCTTTGTAAGACAGCAAGACTGGGACAGTGCCACTTTGTTTAAAATTCAAGTCTGACTCACAAATAAGTCAAAGCATTTCCTTAAAGACAGGAAATTAACCACTAGGCACTCCTTCAGGAACTGGAGCCTCCCACCCAAACCTAAAAAGGCAGAGTAGCTGCAGCCATGACCTCTGGACACCGTGCAAACCAGAAACCAGGCTGTGCCATCATGACATTCCGACCAACCATGGAGGAGTTTTCAAATTTCAACAAGTACATTGCTTACATGGAGTCCCAGGGAGCTCACCGAGCAGGACTGGCCAAGGTCATTCCACCCAGGGGATGGAGAGCCCGGCAGTCCTATGACGACATCGGCCACATCGTAATCGCCTCCCCCCTGCAGCAGGTGGTCTCTGGCAGGGCAGGTGTGTTCACTCAACACAGTAAGAAAAAGAGACCCATGACCGTGGGGCAGTACCGCCACCTGGCCAACAGCAAAAAGCACCGCACCCCTGCACACCTGGACTTTGAAGATCTGGAGAGAAAGTACTGGAAAAACCGCCTCTATGTGCCACCCATATACGGAGCCGACGTCAGCGGGTCCCTGTTTGACGAGAACACCCAGCACTGGAACGTGGGGCACCTGGGAAGCGCTTTGGACCTGTTGAGGCAGGAGAGCCAGGTGGTGATCGAGGGCGTGAACACGCCCTACCTGTACTTCGGCATGTGGAAGGCCACGTTCGCGTGGCACACGGAGGACATGGACCTGTACAGCATCAACTACCTGCACTTCGGGGAGCCCAAGACGTGGTACGCGGTGCCCCCCGAGCACGGATGGCGCCTGGAGCGCCTGGCCAGGGACCTGTTCCCGGGCAGCTCCCGGGGCTGCCAGGCCTTCCTGAGGCACAAGGCGGCCCTCATCTCGCCCAGCGTGCTCAGGGAGAATGGCATCCCGTTCGGCCGCATGACGCAGGAGGCTGGCGAGTTCATGGTCACCTTTCCCTCGGGCTACCACGCCGGCTTCAATCACGGCTTCAACTGCGCAGAGGCCATCAACTTCGCCACCCCGCGCTGGGTCGACTATGGCAAAGTGGCGTCTCAGTGCAGCTGTGGGGAGGCCAGGGTCAGCTTCTCCATGGATGCCTTCGTGCGCATCCTGCAGCCCGAGCGCTATGAGCCGTGGAAGCGCGGCCAGGACCGCGGAGCGGCGGACCGCGAGGAGGAGGCGCAGCCCGCCACACCGAGCTCAGCTTAGGCATAGAAGCCCCAGCCCAAGGCAGTCCTGCTTCGGCCTGAGTTCTCTGTCTGTTGCACTGGATCTGCCATCCTCTGGGCCAGGGGCAAAGGGAACCCCTGGGCACCAGTCTCCTTGGGGCCCCTCTGAAGCCCAGATTGTTTCCTAACTCCTTGTTACTGGTGCTAGGAGTTCTCCAGATCCTTCTGTAGCCCCATCAGTCACCCCCAGTGTTTTGGTCCCAGTTCTCTGCTTACTGATGAGAAATCTGAAGCTCAGGAGGAAACCCTCCAATCCCCAGGCAAGAGCATCTGAGATCCCAGGGTGTATTGCCCCAGTGCAAGGCATAGCCGGTACCTAACCCCACTGCGGGTTTCTTGAGCAAGCCTGTGCCTCAGAGTCCTGAGATGCTTTGTGGGGATTTCAAACAGCTGGGACACCCACCTGGATGCTGGGGTGTAGATGCCTGATTGCTGGTGATGGCTATTTTTGCACTCCCTGCCCCGCCCCCCACCCCATGTTCTGCTAGCAACTCACAGTGTTCCTGTGTCTCTGGCCAGATTCTCCAGGGACCCTGAGGGGAATCCTGTGACTCTTGGGGACATGGGCAGAATTAGCAGTGGAACATACATGCCTGCTGGATATTGGTCCACTCACCTGAGTTTCCCACTTCTTGCTACTCTGTGAGATATCTGGGGTTAAGAGTAGATGGAGCAATACCTCTGATTCTGATATGCCACCAGTAAATGATAAGCCACTGTCTGTTGAATATGTTGTCAGATTTGGATCTATCCCCAAACCACAGATATCCAAGGTAGCTACAGTTTTGACCTGGCCCCATCCTCTTGGAGACCGTTTGTACTCCAAGAATTGACAACATTTCTGAGGATCTCTGATGATTCTCCTGTAATATGAGACACAGAAGAATGACACATAGTGATGGTCACATTAGGAGTCCTGCATTAGCTAGCAAAATGGCTAGTGGTCAGAGAGGGGGCTAACTCCCCAAAGAACCCTCAACCCCAAGGCAGGAGAGGCAGAGTGGCATTTATAAAGTTTGAAACCACCATTACATCATGCCAAGGCAAAGCCTATATCCAGAGTTGTTACACCAGGCAAAGGGCAGGTCAGTTAGGGAAACAAAAGTTTCAGTTAGGGAAAACAAGTTTCTCAGAATTGCAGAAACAATGGGCTCCATGGAGAAGCAGGGAGGGAGAATGTGCTGCCTGGCTAGCTGGATGTTTCCCAGTATTATAGAAGCAATGTTCCCCCTCGAAACTATAGGCACAGCCTTCATGGCTGGCTGGGTCTCCTTGGCTGACTGCAGTTAGAGCCTTTGGGGGCCAAGACAGGAGCTAGGCAAAAAATGCGGGGTGAATCAAAGGTCAGCTTGAACAAGGTGGAGTTAGTTCTGTCATTTCACTCTACTACATCTAGTCTCCCTGTGACCACTGATACAGACCTTCCCACCTGACTGAATGCTACAGGAGGAGGTACCATTTCTCAGAACTCTCATCTTGTGGCCCCAGCTATGGTCTAGATGCCAGGGACACCTTTTGGTTCCAGGTCTCCCAGGACACCTCTCCTGAGGTGCTGTGGGTAGCTCCCACTGTCACTTGGGCCAACAGTGGATGATGCTGAATTCATTCCCACACTGCAACTGGGCCCTTACCCTGGCCTCACAGAGACAGTGCTCCTGTGAGCGCAGGAGCTTTTCACAGTGCTGTAACAGTACCTGGCCTAGACCCTAGACCTCACTGTTCATGTGGAAACTAGAACTTTGATCAACTGAGTCTCACAGCCAGTTTGAGTAAAACCCCAGGATGATTTTATACATTTATACATTTTATACATTTATTGATTTTTAATAAATTTGTTGCAGAGGACCCGGGTTCAATTCCTAGCACCCACATGGTAGCTACGAACTGTCCTTAACTCCAGTTCTAGGGGACTCTGAAGCCCTCTTCTGACTTCCCCAGCACTGTACAACACAGGTGCACTCACATACTTACTTGCAGGTAATATACGCATACACACAAAAATAAAAAAAAAAATATTTTTTAAAAAGTAAAAGTCATTCTATTTTTTAAAAAATTAATTTGCTCTTTCTGTTGTTTATCTGAAAAACAAAAAAGAATTAGATTGGGGTGAAATAGAGCCTAACATGGTGGTCCACACCAAAGTGTCTCATAGAGACTAAAAACCACTGAAAAGAGGGGGTCAAAACTCTGTTGTGGGACCCAAAAGTCAAAAGACTGATGTTAGAATTTAGCCCAGAGGGCCATGGCTGTTACTGTTAAACTAAACTAATTTTCACCATGAAAATATAGCAGTCATGAATATCTTTGTGAATCTGATCAATATAAATCCTAGAAGATCAAAGACAAGCTGAAACACATTAAAATAGGGGAATTTATGTCAGCTTATCTCATCCAAGAAAGGAAAAAAAAAGTAGATCTGTGTACTTATACAGAAAGACTGCACTGCAACAAGGTAGAATACAGACATTGGCACACGCCTTTAATCCCAGCACTTGGGAGGCAGGAGCAGGCGGATCTCTGTGAGTTCAAGGCCAGCCTGGTCTATATATCCAGTTCCAGGCCAGCTGGGGCTACAGGGAGACCCTGTCTCAAAAAGAGAAAACAAAACAAAACAACAAAACCATACACCCAGTGGCAGAGCCTATCACCTTTTCCTAGTACCATTGATCAACCATAATATTGGCAATGACAGAATGAAAGAAAACAATGTTTTAACAACACCCATTTTATTATGTTTATTTGTTTAGTGTATGTATGTGGTCGGGGGCGGTGGGCATGAGCATACCACTGTGCTTGTACGGTCATGGTCAAAGGAGAACTTGTAGGAGTCAGTTCTCTCCTTCCATCATGTGGATGCGGAAGTTGAACTCAGTCAGGTTCTTTGGTTTGGTGGGAAGCGCCCTAACCTTCTGAGCCATCTCACTGGGTCTAAATCAAATATTCCTAAGCAATACTCAATAGGAGTAGAGATTTTAAAAGCCAGGAAATATGGAGGCTCTTCTTGAAAAGTTAAAATTTTTCTATAAAACATTCTTTAGAGAGAGAAATACTGTCAAAGTAGCCAAATTCTCAGAAAATAGAACAAACATTAGGATTAACTCTGCGCTGGGTGTGGTAGTTCACCTCCTAATCCCAGCACTTGGAAGCTGGAGGCAGGATCAGAATACCAAGGACAGCCTCAGCTTCCTAGAGAATTGGAGGCCTTCCTGGGTTACGTGAGACCCTGCCTCAAAAAGCAAGCGGGCTGGGAATGCAGCCTGGCTGGTGGAGTATTTACCTAGTGTGCAGGAAGCCCTGGCTCCCCTCCTAACACTGCCTACATTGGGTGTGCTTGGAGGGTCAGGAGTTCAAGGTCATCTGAGGATATGGAAGTGAATATAAAATAAATAAGCAAATGAATACAGAGTCATCTTTCGTTGCTTTGTTTTTGACACAAGGTCTCCCTGTAGCCCCAGCTTGCCTGGAACTCCCTGTGTAGAAGAGGCTGTTGATCTCACAGACATCCGCCTGCCTCTGCCTCCTGAGTGCTGGGATTAAAGGTGTGTGCCACTATGCCCAGCTTAAAGCTTTTCTTTTCTTTCTTAAAAAATTTCATTTATTATTTTTATTTGATGTGTATGAGTGTATTGCCTGCATGTATGTAAGTGCACCCATGTTGTGCAGTGCCCTCAGAGGTCAGAACTGGAGTTACAGACAGCCGCTGTATGGGTGCCGGGAATTGAATCTGGGTCCTCTGCAAGAATAGCTAGCGCTCTTAACTGTTGAGCTTTCTTTCTAGTTCCTATTTTTTTGAGACAGTGGCTTGGCTGCTCTCCTCCTCCCATCTCCCAAATGAATGCTGGGATTACAGGCTTGTGTAAAGTCACCACACTTTGTTCCTTTTTTTTTTTTTTTTTAAATTCAAAAATGAAAAAATTAAGATCCTTTTACAATTGTAATGAAGTTTAAAAATTTAGCCTTAATTTTTTCCGCCTTTTTGATTGCTTGAGACAGGGTTTCATTTAGCCCTGGTTGGCCTGGAATTCGGTATGAAACTGAGGATGACCTTGAACTCCTGATCCTCCTGCCTGCATCTCTCAAAAGCTGAGATTCTAGGAGTGCACCACCACACTTGACGTTATTTTGGTCATTTCTGATTTAGATTCTTTTCGGTTAGATTTTCATGAGACAAGAGGTGGTTATCAGTTCATTTCAGAACATTAGTGTGTAGTTAAATATTTTCATGTGTATATTTCAAAGAAATACTTTTCACTTCAAATTATTTCCTTAAATGATGATGTAAACTTTATTAGCAGGGGAAAAAAACCCAGCAATTTAGGGTCTCTGACTGAAATTGTGATAATGTGTTTTTTTTTTATTTGTTGGGGATTTTTGTTGTTGGTTGGTTGGTTTTTTGTTTGTTTTTGGCTTTTTCATTGATTGCTTTTTTTGACAGGGTCTCCCTAGTTACAGCCCACCTGGAAGTCACGGTGTGAACCAGGATGGCCTCAATCTTGCAAAGATCCACCTGCCTCTGCCTCCTGAAGGCTGAGATTAAAGGCACACGCCACCCCTCCTGGTGTGTTTTTGTTTTTTGTGAGTCGGGGTCTCACTGTGTATCCCTGGCTGGCCTGGACCTCTTTGTAGACCAGACTACATTGAACTCACAGAAATCTGCTTGATTCTGCCTCCCAGGTGCTGGAGTTAAAGTTATGCACCGCTACATCTGACCTAAGAATAGGTTTATATTGGGGATGACTGAATAAAATTCCTTTTTCTGAACTGGACCTCACGTAGCCCATACTGTCCTGGAACTCACTATGTAGCAGAAGCAGACCTTGATTTCCTGAATGCCTTCACCTCCCAAGTGCTGGAGTCACAGGGATGTGCAACCATGCCAGGCTATCTCTCCACTAAATATTTCTTTAAAAAATTTTTTTTTATTTATTATTTTTATTTTATGTGTATGTGTGTGTTGCCTGCATGTAGGCAAGTGCACCCGGGTTGTGCAATGCCCTCAGAGGACAGAAGAGACTACCAGATCCCCTGGAACTGGAGTTACGGACAGTTGTTAGCTGCCATGTGGGTGCTGGACTTCGAACCCAGGTTTTCTGCAAGAACAGTCAGTATTCTTAACCCCTGCGCTATCTCTCCAGCCCCCACTAAATATTTCTTGTATGTTATCAATAAAGAAATATTTCCAGCAGGGCATGGTTGTGCACACCTTTAATCGCAGCACTTTGGAGGCAGAGGCAGGCAGATCTCTGGGAGACTGAGGCCAGCCTAGTTTACACATGACAAGCTCTATGCTAGCTGGAGCTGTGGAAGACCCTGTCTCAAAAAAAAAAAAAAAAAAAAAAAAAAAAAAGAGAGCGAGCAAGAGAGAGAGAATGAAAGGAAGAAAGAAATGTTTCCTTTGTTTAGAAACTGCTGAGTCCAGTTCTCTTCTTGAGTGAACTAGCAAACTTGATGATGCTTTATAATCTCATTTGATTAAGGAATTCAATTTAGAAATCTGGGGTCAGGGCTCAGCAGTTAACAGCATTGGCTGCTCTTACAGAGGACCAGGTTCTGTTCCTAGGACACACATGGTGACTAACAACCATTCTTAACTCCAATTCCAGAGGATCCATCAGACACCCTCTCTGGCCTCTGTGGGCATTACACCACAAGGGTGCACTTATATACATGCAGGTAATACACCCATACACATAAAATAATAAAAATAAAACATTTTACAAATCCACTCCCCCAAGGGGAAAAAAAATATCCTTTTGGGACTGGAGAGATGGCTCAGAGGTTAAGAGCACTGGCTGCTTTTGCAGAGGATCTGGGTTCAGTCCCCAATACTCACATGGCAACTAACAACCATCCTAAGTCCAGTTCCAGGGAATCCAATGTTCGTTTCTGACCTCTACAGGCATTATATGACATGGGTGCACCTACCTACATGTAAGCAATACATGCAGACACATAAAAAAAGAAAAATATAAAAAGAAATCTGGGGTGGTCCCTAACGCATGCTATACTGCTCCAGTATGTTCCGGTATTTTCTGTATGATAGGGTTTTCATACACAGCTCTTATAATTCTAGCTGTATCCAGAAAAGATCCCGGGACTTAAAGTTTGGTGCTTGGTAACTCAACACTCTATCACATGTGGAGGCTGGTGCCCAAGTTCTAAATTTTATAATTATGTGTTGTCTAGTCATAAAAAATTAAATACTTTTTCACAAATACAAACCTACATGATGAAAACCCAGCTATCTATGGCGTAATGGCCTCTGTCATCCAGCAGGTGGCGAGAGGAGAGGCCATTATTTCTAAATGTCTGGGGAGGGAGCTCAGGTGTGAGGCCTTCCCATCCATAGGTGAGGGAGCCCTGGGGTGAAGGAGCACTGTCAGTAGAATAAATGATTCTCAGACACTTGGCATAGCTGGAGTTGGACATCAGTAAAAGCAGGGGCTCCATACATAATAAAGCCTTTGAAACCTGGGAACAATTCAGGAGCTGTTGGAACAAGAATGTGGTGTTGTGATGGAGGATGTCAAGCCTCCAAACCTGTTACTTCAGATGTAGAAGGCCACCTTCACTGGCTCTAGGAGGACATGGACCCGTACAGCATCAACTACTCAGGCAGACAGATGAGAAAGAATAACACGGCCTATTTTAAATCATTTTATTTATTTATTCAGATTTTTGTTTCACTTTTTGAAGACAGGGTCTCATATATCCCAGACTGGCCTCAAACTCCCTATGTCGGCAAAGATGACCCTAAACTCTGCTCCTCCCGCCTCTGCCTCTCAAGTGTTGGGACTGTAATATGCACCACCACGGCCGGCTTGTCTTACATTTTATAACCATCACTATAACGAAGAATGGATTGTATAGGGCAAAAAAATTGAAGCTTTAAGAATCTCGCTGTAATCCAGAAAAGAGATGACATCGACTGTCTTGGCTGGGGATACTGGGGGTACTGGGGGTACTGAAGGCTGTCATAAGCGGATCCATTCAAGAAATACACCTGCAGGAGGCCCAGCAGCAGATGACGCTGAATGAGAAGCTAGGGTTGAAAACAGGAGACAGAACGCCCTGGACTTGGCTGTGGCTCAGGCGGCACAGTGCTTGCCTGGCATGCAGGAGGCCCTGAGCTGCAACCCGAACACTGTATACACGAGGCCTGGTGGCAGGTGCCTGCCGACCACTGGGGAGGTAGAGGCAGGAGGATCAGGAGTTCAAACTTATCTTCCCTTAGCTACATAGCAAGTTCAAGGCCAGCTTGGGATTCAAGAGACCCTGCCTAAAATATATATATATATAAACAAGGAATGACTTCTTAAATATTTGCTTGAGGGGATAACGGTGTTGTCCATTGGGGACAGAGAGAGACAGACTGTGGAAGAAAATAGAGCGTTTTCATAGCAAAGTTAAATAACTTGGTCAATAAGAGACAATGAGAAAGTATTTAATGTTTACCTGTGAGATGTAAAGACTTGATATCAGTATTGATTATATATATATAACTATTTTTAATAATGTTTTATTCTTTGAAAATTCCATGCATTTATACACTATATAGATCATATACATAGAGATCATATACATAGAGATCATATGTCTCAGTCACTGCCTCCCTCTAATGCCCCTCAGTGTCTCCCACCCCATCTCCTTCCTTTAATCTTCATGTTCTCTTCTTATGTTTATGTTTTACATTTGTTTGTGGGGGTGGGTATAGGTGCACTACGGCACATGTGTGATGGTCAGAGAGTAACCTATGGAGTCAGTTCTTGCCTCGCACCAGGTAGACTCAGGGGATCAAACTCAGGTTGTCAGGCTTGGCAGCAAGCACCTTCACCCACTGAGCTAACCTGTCAGCCCGTCTCTATTGTTATTAATAATCCCTGAGTCCAGTTAGTGCTGCCCATGGTGTTTGACCCTCCACTGAGGCGTGAGCAGCTTACCAGCAGTCAAATCCCCAAATGAGAGAGGCCCTCCCTCAGCAGTCATCAACTACAAACAGCTCCTTTGCTAGGGTGGGGCTTCGGGGTCCATCCCCCATCCTTGGTGGAATTTTGACTGATTTGATCTTGAGCAGGTCTTGTGTAACCATGGCTGCTGTGAGCTGAAATCTCCTTCAATGCCTCGCTTTTAAGCTTCCACCTCCTCCCCACAACCATGAATGCCCATTTGGGGGCTGAAGAGATGACTCTGAGGTTTAGAGCACTTGCTGATCTTTCAAGGGACCTGAATTCAGGGACTAAGATCCATATCAGGTGACTCACAATTGCCTACAACTCTAGCATAGAGGATCTGATGCCTTCTTCAGGCTCCTGAGGGCACCTGCACACATGTCTGCATGCACACATTCAGACGCATACATACACCCATAAAAATTTAAAAGAATGCCTATTTAATTTTTCCAATACCATTTAAAAATATTTTTGAGAAATTTGTTTCTTGTTTGAGCTAGTAACTTAATAATTTTCAACTTAAATACCCATACTGAATATACAGAAAATCATGATGTAATATGTAGTTATTAAATAAAATACCTTTTGACCACTGCCTTGATTAAGAAAAGAAAAGCTGGCATCACTGGGCATGGGGGCACATGCCTGTAATTCCTGCACTTGAGAGGCAAAGGCAGAGGCAGGAGGAGTTTAAAGCCAGCCTGGGCTATAGAACAAGTTCCAAGGCCAAGTTAATGTCAAGGTTACACAGTAAGATGGGGCGGGGGGGGAGGGAGGG
>NW_008359443.1:1512144-1517751 GCF_000622305.1 Nannospalax galili
GGGGGGGGAGAGAGAGAGAGAGAGAGAGAGAGAGAGAGAGAGAGAGAGAGAGAGAGAGAGAGAGAGAGAATATCAGTATATCAACGCCAGGCCTCATTTTCCTGAGTCCAGTGGGCTGGTGTTGGAGGCTAGATCCAAGGTCATCAGTTGGATGAGTGAGTGGTCACACCACCTGCTGTCTTCCCAGCCTCCTCTGAGCTAGGGTGCGTGGGAGCACAGAGCCAGCCTTGGCTTCCAGCTGCTGCAGGGCACCAGGGCAAACCTAGACTTGTTCCTCTTTTTATTACCTGTGACCTGCAGCCTGAGACCATTAGCCTGTCTCCACCTCCTTTTCCCCTTTGCAATTGAGATGCTCACCGCTGCCAGATATGCTAGGCACTACACTTGTAAGCTCCTCTACCTGCCCAGCCTGAGTGCAGACCAGGTCTTGTTCTTCAGTGATTAGGCAACGTCAATTGCAAACCTGTAGGTTTCAAGCAGAACCTGTCTGCTGTGAGCTGGGACAGTTGCAGCTCTCGTCCGTCTCCACCTGTAGCAGTGATGCCCAAAGTGGCAGACCATTCTGGCCAAGCACAGGGCAAATCTGTTCAAATGACAACTGCATTTTCAGACAGTTTGAGGAAAGTGCTGCTGTAATTAAAGTTGTATGGTGGTCAGAGGACAACTTTGTGGAGTTGATTCAAGCGTTTTACCTTTACATGGGTTCCAGGAATTGAACCCAGGTCATCAGGCTTTCATAGCAAGCACCTTTACCTACTGAGTCATGTCGCTGGCCCCAGAAGTCTAGTTTAACAAGCCCTCCAGGTAATCGTAATGGACACTCAAGTTAGGCAGCCACCAGGGGTTAAAGGTTCTCAGGCAGTTAACATGGAACCTGGAAGTGGAACCTGAGCACCAATGTCATATTTTTTAAGTTTCCAGACGCAACAGGCTCAGATGATCCCAGTGTGTGATCAAGACCGAGAGTCATTTCACAAGCCACCCAACCTGTCACATAGACTTTGACGCAATTAGGATCAGCTGGATTAGGGGCAGGTGCCAAAGATGTTTTAATGACACTCTTGACCTGGTAGGAAGCTTTTCTTGCTCTTTGGTTCATCTGGTAAAAGTTACATGTTGTCTCCAAGCTCCAAAGGGGCTGGTGAAGCCATGTACCTCTTTCCTAATACTTAAAGCCCTGGGGTTCATCAAATTATCCTTTTGAAGAGCTACCCCATGTAAGCAAGGCCACTATACTCAACTTGACAGAGTTAACAAGAGCCTATTTTCAGTCTTCACCTTCTGCTACACATGCATGCCACCGAAACCCTAAGAATATTTGCAATTTTCCTGGCCCCACCAGAGTAGTGTCAGTGAAACAAACCCATGTCCCATGTGGCGGAAAGTTGGTAGAGCATCCAGCTGGTAAGGAGATAGCTCAGGCCCATGAGGTGTAGTCCTGATGTTAAATGAGTAATGTGTTTGTGTCTTGTTACGTTCTTGTAGTGTGAGGGAAACCAGCACTGGGTAGATCCATGGGTCCACTCAGATGTTAGCTGTCGGAGGTCCGGAAGCATCTAGCTGCAGCTGTCCACGTTTGGCTGAGCTTTCTCAGCACTTTGCCTTTCACGCTGCATTCCCTTCCCTCCTCACCACCTCAGCCTCCCATCCACGGAGGTGGCAGCTTCCAGGAGCTCTTCCAGATTCCCCAGCTTGAGCCACACCCTGCATTGTTCCTGTTGTGAAACACCCTTCCCTGGCAAGGCTTCAGAGCTGTCCAGCTTTCCTTCCTCCTCATCAAAAGGAGGGTGACTCTCAGGAAGGTCTGACTCTGCTCCCGCATTGCAAATGACTTTGCATCTTCTCTATGAGAAATACCAAAACCCAGGATAGCAATTACTCTGGACAGCAATGAAGGCTCTTTCTCTGTTTCTTCACCACCACCTTTCCTGTAGCTCATTACTTTTCTCTTTACAGTGAAGGGGATAAATGCTGATTCTGTTGATGTGGTTTTATGCTTTCCCTCTACCCACACTGAAGCCATTCTTACACCTGCTAGGAGTACTGTACGAAAGGTGCCCCCAAAGAGTGGTGTGCTCAAGAAAGCAACCCTTACCCTAGTTGCTGTCTTCATCTTCCCATGGTAGAGAGGACCCCTGGGTAGTCAGCACACAGGTACCCATCCTGGGCTTTGCCACTTTCTCTGTGTGCTTTTAGCAAAGAAAAACCCACTGATTCTTTCTGAGCCAAAATCACAGCACCAGATTTTTGTGCAGATTTCCTATGGTGTGGGGGAGGTAGTTAGTGGATTCTTGTAAAAGAATGGCTTCTGTGCATCTGCGTACTCTAGGGAAGCTCAAGGACAGGCTGCCCCATGTCAGGTTGGTGGTCAGTGCTACTGTTGACCCCAGTTCATAGCAGTTGAACAGAAGATAACAATGTGTAGTTATCAAATCCACCCCCCAATCACGCTCAGATCCACAACCCCCTCTGTTACCAACAACTCCCACCAGAACCATGTTGTTACACTTGATGAACTGACACTGACTCATGCTTATCACCCAAAGTCTACAGTTCAAATTAGGGTTCAGTCTTGGTGCTGTGTACTACTTACCATTGATGCAATACACAGCATTGCATTTTACCACATACAACAGTCTTACTGCAGACAATTCCCCTGTGCTTCATGTGTTCACCCCGTCCTAAGGCAACACTGATCTTTTGGCTTCATGGGTTTGCTTTTTCCAGAATACCATATAGCTGGGACCACACGATCTGCAGTCTTGACAGGCTGGCTTCTCTTACACGGTAATATCCAATCACATTTATTCCATACCTTGTGGCTTCGAGGCTCATTTATTATTGGATAATATCCCATTGTATGTTTGTGCCACACTTTGTTCACATATTGAAGGGTGTCTTGGTTGCTTCCAAGTTTTGGTAACTATAAATAAAAATGCTACAAATATTTTCATAGGGGGAGTGGGAGTGGGTTAGTGTTTTATGTAGGTGAAAGTTTTCAACTTATTCGGCTAAATATCAAGGAATTCAATTGCTGCATAAGAGTAAGTTTGACTTCGTTAAAAAAAAAAAACCCAAACTCTTTACCCATCTCCCCCATTACTTTTACTGCTCTTTTTCCTCATGGTCTACCCACATATTTATTTGTACAAAAGGTCACACAGGCTTATTTGCAAATTCCATTCCTTGTCTTGTTTGACCTGGTTGCGATGTTACCAGGGTAAGGTCAAGATTTCATAAAACACTCAGGAGCCAAAAGGCCTGACTTTTCTTGAGAGCACTCACACTGGCTTGTTAAGTAATCTTCAAATAAATCGACTCTGTCCTCGGCTCTTGCTTCCTTCTTCCAACACCGTGAGCTCTTCATCACAGTGCACCTGAGTTGAAACTGGGTCACAAGGTTGAGACCAGGGCACACAATTTAGACCAAATATCTTTTGGTTATCACCATTAGTAGTCATAAGCTGAACTTGTAAGATGTACATTAGAAATTGTACTTGACTTTAGTCCCAGCACTTGGGAGGCAGAGGCAGGTGGATCTCTGTGAGTTTGAGGCCAGCTTCATCTACACAGTGAGTTCCAGGCCAGCTGGGGCTACAGGGAAACCCTGTCTCAAAAAGACCGAAAAAAAAAAAAAAAGAAATCGTGCTTGAATGGAGGCTTGCAGAGGGCTGGTGTTCATGTCTTCAAGATTTATTAAAAATTTCCAGTTATGGATTTTGTTGCATTTTAAAAAATTATTTATTTATTTATATTTTGTGTATGAGTGTTTTGCCTGCATGTATGTATGTGCATCACACATGTGTCTGGTGCCCATGGAGGTAGATGGTGTTGGATCCCCTGGAA
Source organism: Nannospalax galili (assembly GCF_000622305.1). Lineage (NCBI taxonomy): Eukaryota > Metazoa > Chordata > Mammalia > Rodentia > Spalacidae > Nannospalax > Nannospalax galili. The sequence continues at coordinate 1,515,991 of NW_008359443.1, forward strand.
CTGGAGTTACTGATGGGTGTGAGCTGCCATGTTGGGGTTGGGAAGTGAACCTGAGTTGTTCTGGAAGAGCAGTGACTGCTCTTAACGATGGAGCCATCTCTCTAACCCCTAGTTAGGGATTTTGTCTGTCCAGTACACTGAATAATTCATCAAGGTTGATGCTGATGCAAGCTAAGGTTGTTTTTTTGTATTTTTAAGCAGTTGTTTCCAGATATTTAGAGATAACTGTACCACAACATTTATTTCACTGGACTGCGGCCACATATGGATTAAAAGGCCTCCCCCACCCCAATGTCTTTGTTACCCACTGCTGCTTTAAATAGAAGCTCACAGAGTTGCCAGGAACTTAGAGATAAGCAGGAAGGAAACCATCTGAGTCTGACAGCGCCCTGCTGAGGAGCAGCCCCTGCTCCAGGGCCCAGAGTCCCAGACTCAGTCCCTCTCCAGCGGCCCGGGGTCCCGGACTCGGTCCCTCTCCAGCGGCCCGGGTCTGCTCACTGACCTCGGAACAGCATCCTCTCACTGTTGCTTCCAGAGCCCAGAGCGCTGCTGTGGACCCCTTCTCACCAGTCCTCAGCCAGTGGTCCTGTCGTGGAGAGAGGCCGCCTGAGGCAGGACAGAGGAGAGGCAAAGTGCGAAGGGTCAGAGGTGCTGCCTACAAAGACGTGACGTGTGTGGGAAGTTCCTGCGTGTTCTTTTTAGTATCCTGGCAACCAATATTCTTAGATCCTAAGAATTCAGGGGCCTCTGCTTGGGTGGAGAGGACCTCAGAAAGCATCGTTTCCTGCAGCCGCCAGAATGTTCTTCAAGCTTGCTGGCTCCTCTGTCTTTCCTTCCTTATTTCCTTCCTTCTTTCTTCATTTTTTTCTTTCCTCCCTCCCTCCCTTCCTTCCTTCCTCCTTCCTCCCCTCCTCCCCTCCTCCCCCTCCCTCCCTTTCCCCCTCGCTCCCTTTCCCCCTCCCTCCTCTCTCTCTCTCTCTCTCTCTCTCTCTCTCTCTCTCTCTCTCTTTCTTTTTTTCTTTTTTGGTTTTTATTTTGAAACAGGGTCTCACTCTGCAGCCCAAACTGCCCTAGAATTCATTATGTAGCCCAGGTTGACCTTGAACTCAGGGCAGTCCCTTGCCATAGACTCATGAGTTACCATGCTCAGCTGAGACTAGGCTTTTGTAATGATCCACTTATACATAGATGTATTGTGACCCATGTGCTGTTTGCTTTAGCTGCTCAGGGACACAGGAATGCACACAAGGGACAGAAATGCTAGCGTTTGGATTCTAGTTGGTGGAGGCATGCACAATGAAAAATCATATCAGCTCATTAGAAGTTAAGTGCTAAGGAGAAAGTGCAGGGGAAGGGGCACTGAAAGTGTGGACTTAGAGCTGGAGAGATGGCTCAGTGATTAAGAATACTGGCTGCTGTTCCCAAGAACACTGTTCAGTTCCCAGCACCCACATGGTGGCTAACATCCACCCTAAACTACAGTTCCAGTATATCTGATACCCTCGTCTGGCCTCCACTGGTTTACTCGCATGTGGTGCACTTACCTACATGCAGGCAAAGCATTCATACACATAAAATCTTTTTAAAAATTAAAAAAGTGTGGACTTGAGAAGTACTTGAAAAAAAAGTGATGTCTTTGAGAAGAAACAGATGTTACCCAAGTACTGTAGAAACACATCAGGCCTTGGGTGAGGAAGCCCAATGTTAGAAATACCTCCACTAAAACAGGGATCAGAAGAAATGTAGCCTGGGCTGATCTCA
>NW_008359443.1:1517919-1532974 GCF_000622305.1 Nannospalax galili
TTTTTAAAAATATTTTATTTATTATTTCTATTTTATGTGTATGTGTGTATTGCCTGCATGTTGGTAGGTGCACCCACGTTGTGCAATGCCCTCAGAGGTCAGAAGAGGGCGTCGGATCCCCTGGAACTGGAGTTAAGGACAGTTATTAGCCACCATGTGGGTGCTGGGAATCAAACCCGGGTCTTCTGAAGGAGCAGCCAGTGCTCTTAACTGCTGGGCTATCCCTCCAGCCCCAGGGTTCATTTTTGTGAAGACTAAGTTTCTACTGAATACATTGCTTCTTCCTGGGAAACTCCTAGGAGCTGTGTCCTAACCTGGCCTCTTGGGATGACATCATCTTGTCATCTTGACTTACAAATGACCATCTTGGCAGTGGAGAACTGGCTCAGCAGTTAAAAGTACTGGTTGCTCTTGCAGAAGACCTGGGTTTGAATCCCAGAACCCACATGGTGGCTACCAACCATCCATAACTCCAGTTCCAGAGGATCCAATGCTCTCTTTTGACCTCCTTGGGCATCGCATTACACGGATGCACTTGCATACATGTAGGTAATATGCTCATACCCATAAAAATAAGAAAAATAAAATAAAACAACAACAAAAAACCAAACGGTCATCTAATTACACGTTTACATCACTTATTAAATCTGCTTAAAATGATGATTAGTATCTTTCTCACGTTTTTCTGTATGGCGAAGATTCAATGAATATTATGCTGATTAAATAAATGACTGAAGACTATCAACAGAAATGTAAACAAGGCCAGCATCATGAGAAGCAGCTAAAAATAGCATTTCACATGAACTATATTCTAAAATATGTTGAATAAGAAGACTGAAGTGACTTGGAGGCATAGAATAAATTATTTCTCATGTTACAATACTGGACTTCATTTGTACTTTTAACAGGTTTTGTTAATCATTCTTTATAAGCTGGGCTCTGTGCTAGAGGCTAAGGGTTGAACATGATGCAGAGCTTAGCATCTTCTCAGATGGAAGACACACACAGGCAGTTTTGCTGCTCCTAAGTAGCCACTGCAATATCTGGGGTCTCCCAAGCTGATGGGTTTAGAATAACTAAAGAAATGCATTCTTTGGACTGGTGTGGTGATGATGCAGGCCTTTAATCCCAGGAGGGCCTTTAATCCTCAGGAGACAGAGGCAGGCGAGGCCAACCTGATCTACATCAGGAGTTCTAGGACACCTACAGGTTCCCAGACTCTGTCTCGAAAGAAAGAGAAAGAAAAAAAAGGTTTTCTTTTAGGATCACGCAGCCTCAACTTTAGAGACAAAGACACAGGACCCTCAGAGCTGTTTCAGTCTGTCCCTGGTCTTTCTAGCCCTCTCCATCACTTCTTCTTCTCCCCCCGTGACCCCCAAGTCTTTTTTGAGACAGTATCTCCTCACTACATAGACCATGCTGGCCTCAATCTCTGCCTCCCAGTGCTGGGATTAAAGGTGTGTGCCACGACAGCCTGCTCATCACTCAGGAACGGGGTGTGCCACTAGGACCCTGGAAACTGTCTCTGGTTGGCTGAATTCTTCCTTCCATCCTTGCATTGACATGCCTGAGCTCAATTAGGGAGTATCACTTCAATTCTCTTTCCTACAGGGCTAGTTTCATTTCTGTTGCTATGATCGAACACCCTGACAAAAAGCAACTTAAAGGAGAAAGTTTTTATTTTAGTTCACAATTCCAGGGTACAGTTCAACATTTTGGGGAACTCAAAACAGGACTTGAAGAAACTAGTGACATCCACAGTCAAGAGCAGAGACAATGAGTGCGTGCATGCCTAGTGTTCAGCTGCTCTCTCGGTCATGGACAGTCCAGAGACCCAAAGCAGGGAATGCTGAGCTGGCTCTTCCCACTCAAGGCAACCGCTACAATTCCTCACAGCCACTCCCGCAAGCACATCTGACATAGACAGTCTCTCACAGGGACTCTCTTCTGAGGTGATTCTAGGTGGTGTCAATGTTCTACTTTGTTTCTCCGTTGCTGTGACAAAACACTCTGACCAGTACCAACTTGGGGAGGAAAGGGTTTGTTTTATCTTACATCTCCTGGGTCATAGTCCATCAGGGAGCCCAACGTAGAAACTCAGGGCAGGAACCCAGAGGCAGGAGCTGGAGCACAGGCCATGGAGGAATGCTGCTTACTGGCTTGCTCCCCTGGCCCCTGCTCAACCTGCTTCCTTATATAACACAGGACAACCTGCCCAGGGATGGCACTGCCAACGGTGGGCTGGGCCCTCCCACATCACTCAACAATCAAGAAAATGCCTCACAGACATGGCCACAGCGGGCCAGTCCAACAGAGGCAATTCTCCAATCGAGGCTCCTACCCAGGTGTACCCAGTTGACAATTAAGCATCCAGCACCGTCAATCACAAACTAACCATCATCGCTCCATATATTCCATTTTATTTTCCCATGGCCTGTTTGCCATGAAGTGAATGTTTTCCATCAAAATTCTTACATTAAAACCCTGGTTCCAGTGCTGTTGGTGGGGCTTATGGGGGAATCAGGTCAGGGGTGAAACACTGCAGTGTGGGACTGGTCCTCTGCGGCAGTAGGAAGAAGGTGGTTATCTAACTGTAATGCTGTAAAGGAGAATGCCCTTGTCCTTAGCAACTAGATGCTGATATCCTACATTGCAACAGGATGTGATGTATGCAATTAATTCTCAAAGGGTTCCAGAAAAACACACTCTGACAGGGAACAGTACAACATACTTGATAAAATGTTGAGGGTCTGGAGGTTACGAATCCTGGTAAGACTGCACTCAGGAGTTATTTGCATTATCATTATTATTGCAACTCTTTAGAAACAAATTATTTAAGAATAAAATCCAAAACATGAAAAATATTTGGAAAAAACATAAATTCACCAACTGTTCATTGCCTCCACGGAAACCTGGACCATGCTGGCATGGTAATGGAGGACTTCCCAACCTCCAGGGCTGTGAGAAGTGACTGTTTTGGTTTATGCTACCACGACTGCAGTGATTTGCTGAGGTTCAGCTTGACACAGACATCCACCAAGCTGCTTGTCTGAAGTTCATTTTGGATATTCACTGAGGAGGCAAAGGGAAGGAGCATAGAGAGAGGGGCACAGTCACCACATGACATGAACAACTTGGACACTTTCCTTCTGTTTAGGACACTGATAACAGACCAATAGGGATTCCAGCAAAGTCCAGCTTGGCAAACCAGTGACCTTATTGGGTTTTCTTAGAGGAGCATGGGCGATCTCCAAAGAGTTGCATCACGGAAAAGTCTCAGTCATGATAGATGAGATTCTGGAGTTTCTTCTCTAGTAAGCCCTCCACTTACACGCACTGTGTTACTGATGGGTCTTTCTTCTTGTTAGTATTATTTTTATTATTTCAGTCATATTACTTTTGCTAGTACTATTGCGCTTATTTATTAGTTTGCTTGCTTATGTGGGTGTGGGCGGGTACAGGTGTGTGGCGATCAGAGGACAACTCTCCTGAGCTGGTTCTCTGCTTCCACTAAGGATTCTGAGACTGAACTCAGACAGCTTGGGTGGCAAGCACGTCTAATCTGGAGGCTCCTCAGTGGTCCTGTTGGTGCTGTGTTGCTACTTTGAGTCACAGAGGTTGCAGGCAGCCATGATGCAAACCTTGGAAAAAACACCAAGACAAAGGCGGTGCATAGCTTCCGGCCCCTGGGAGCATGGGCAGGGATCCCCACTCCTGGTTCCCTGGTTCCACTTTCCATCAGGGATCAAACCCGAGGCCTTCGCGTTTGAACGCGTCATCACTACACCCATCCTCGGTCCGATGGAAATGCATCCCTCACTAGATCCCCGGGAAAATCAAGGGCAAGACTGAGTTTGAGAATCGCTGCTCCACCGAATGCCAGAGCCGTGGGGCGGCTGCTGCGCCGCGGTTCCCACCAGGGTCGGATCTGAACCACTCTGATGTCTCAGTGCCCTTGGCGAAAACGTTTTAATTGGAAGTTTACAAGCCCCACCGGCTGACGCTGCTGCAGGCGCACAGTCAAGGCGCAGGGCTTCCACGCACAGCGTGTGACCCTTGAGCACCAGGTCGCAAGTTTGCTTCTTTTCAAGCCCCAGAGAAAGAAGCACAAAGGACACCAGGCGGACATATTCTTCCTTCCCCACCCCCGCCGTCCCCCAGGCTTCATTCCAGCCCACAGGCCACGTGGCAGCTTTGGCCCTCGTTTCTGCCTCCGTTTGTTGCAGCTCTCAGCACCCTGTCAGCCTCCCAGATCACCCTGGTGGCGCGACCTGACCTGGCTGTTCTTCAGTGAAGTCGGTCCTTCCTTGTGCCTGCTCCTTCTACCCACCCTCACAAGACCCAGAGGTCCTTTGATTGGTGAAAACTCAGTCTGAGATTTCTCTCCAAACTGTCCTGTCAGAGTCAGACCCTTGATCCTGGTGGAAAATTCAAGCTCCCTGGTGGCTCAGACACACATGTTGTCTATGTGGGTGTCCTGGAGATGATGGTTCATGCCAAGGACTTATGGGGGCTGGGGAGGCAGCTGAGAGTTGTCATGTGGGAATGAGGGTCATCCAGTGTCATTTTCTGAATTTTTAGAAACTGGAAACTTGGAGGTTTATGGGAAATGTTCAGTGTTTTTAATGTTGACGGCTAATTAAAAACAACTTAAAAGTCCCAAATAAAGTGTTTTTTAGAAGCCAGAGTTGGTTCATTGACCTCTGAGACATGCTAAATATTCTCTATGCCACTTAGGTTTGTTACCAGGGCTGAAAAATCCCGCTGGTGCTCTGGTAAGGAACCTGTGATCTTGCTCTACCTGCATGCTGATAGTAAAGATAAAGTCCTGGAGTCATCTGAGCCCTGTGGCCAAAGGCTTTTCATTAAGTTGGCTTGGTCTGTGATTACTACCTTGCTAGATCTTTGGCCACAGCATGCCTTTTGCTAGCCCAGGCCCAAGCATGCAAATCTGACTCTACATCCCACCCGAGTCCCCAGAGTGCATTTGTAGGGTCGCTGTGGCCCTCTCTCCATGACCTGTGCCCAGACATTGTAGGGGATGAACAGAATGTGTCCATTTTTCTGGCGCGGCAGAACAGAAGGGAAGAGAGGAAGGCCCACCCCTCACCCCTTTGCCTATCTTCCCCTCCTGCCTCCCCAGATTGTCCCCTCCCCTGCATCACAGAGTCCCAGCATTTGACAGAACGCCTTGTTTTGTGTCGCCATGTCTCTGCAAGTGACCAAATGTTTCTCTCTCAATATTCCCTTTGTACAAGATGATGTGACTGGTGCTTGTTGCTAATATTAGAATTGTAACAGATGCCCCATTGTTGGGTGCTGGGTACATGCAGAGCAAATTGATAATCCGGAGACAAAGCCTTCAAATGCCTGGGGACTTCAACAGCAGTACTTGCTGCATTGAGCAAAAATTCTGTAAGACCTGGAATTGAGACTGGGCATGTAGACAGAGGGTATAGAAAAGTCAAAGGAGACATCTTCACGTGGACATGACCAGCAGTGCTCAGGTCTGTGGTCAAAATGACAGTAACTAGTCACCACTGAGAACTACGCAGCACACCTAGGGGGTCAGCAGACACTTCAGTGGGCTTCGCCAAGGTCATAATTCTCTCTTGACCAATGATCCCCTGGAGCTGGAGTTATAGGCAGTCGTGAACTGCTGAATGGGGTGCTGAGAGCTGAACTTTGACCCTCGCAGGAGCAGCAGCGCTCTTAGCCATGGACCATCCCTCTAGCCCCTTGTGACTTGGTCCTTTCAAGACAGGGTCTTGCTGTACAGTCCAGCTGGCCTCCAACTCAGTCTTCCTGAGCACTGGGCTCTCAGGTGTCCACCATGCCAGCCTAATGATCCTATCTTGATTTGGTATAAACCATGGCTTTGAGTACTCCTGATAGACTGTTTACAAACTGAGTTTAATCTTTCTAAAATTAAATGAAAGGTCCAGATGATGTGCCTTATAAGTTCCACATTTTAACATCATGTCCATAGTAATTAGCACCAAGCCTGGGCTCTGTGGGAGGCTGAGGAATGAGTGAGTGAACGAATGAATGCATGAATGAATTTGTCCTGTGTTGCCATCAGTATGGGGGGGGTAGGGTAGCTATTTGAATGAGAGAGACCTCAGGCCATTCACCAGCCTCTGTCTCCACTCAACACACATTTCTGCAACACCCTTGAGGCGTAAGAGTGAAGCCAAGCAGTCTACCCTGAGTCTTGTGGCTGCTTCAAAGCCTCCTTCGCATCCTGCACTCACAGGAGTGTGAGCGTGAGCTGTGGAGGCAGAGACACCGGTGGACAGGAAATCCTCCTGTTTACTCACTGTGTTTACTCACTGAATTTACAAGTTCCAAGTTCAACTTCATTTAATATTTTATTTAAATTTTATGCACATGTGCATGTGTTTTTGCATGTACTGTGTGCAAGTACGCAGGTGTGTGCATGTGAGGTGCATGTGGAGGCCAGAAAACAGCCTCAGGTGTCACTCTCAGGATCACTGTCTGCCTCTTTGAGACGTGGTCTCTCCTTGGAATGCAGATCACCAATTAGGCTAGTTGGGCTGGCCAGCAAGCCCTGGGAATCTTCCTGTTTCTGCCTCATCGCACTGGGATTAGATGCCCATGACACTATACTTAGCCTTTTTATGTGGGGTCCAGAGATGAAAATCAGATCCTCATGGTTGTGAGGCAAGCACTTTACCCAGTGGACCAGATCTCCAGCCCTAATATTGTTTAACTAAAAAAATTACTTATGATGCTGGGTGTGGTGGCGCATGCCTTTAATCCCAGCATTCGGGAGGCAGAAGTAGGTGGATCTCTGTGAGTTCAAGGCCAGCCTGGTCTATGTAGTGAGTTCCAGGACAGCTGGGGCTACAGGGAGACCCTGTCTCAAAAAGACCAAAAAAAAAAATTACTTATGTCTTCACTTATGTGTGTGTCTGTGTGGGGATGAGCAGGAACGTGGGTGCTTTCAGAAACCAGAAGAGGACATTAAATCCTCTGGAGCTGGAATTACAGGCAGTTGTGAGCCAACCAGTGTGGGTGCTGGGACCGAATTCAGGTCTGCTGAAAGAGCAGCAAGTGCTCTTAACCCCTGAGTCATCTCTGAAGTGTTCATTGATTGATGGTTTGATTTCATAGGCTCATGGGGGAGGGTGGGGAGGAGAGTATGTGTATGTGCAGTGTTTCTTCTGTAGGGAGGAGTGTGTGTGTGTGTGTGTGTGTGTGTGTGTGCAGAGCTCCTTCTATAGGGAGGAGAGCGTGTGTACGTGCAGTGTTTCTTCTGTAGGGAGGAGTGTGTGTGTGTGTGTGTGTGTGTGTGTGTGCAGAGCTCCTTCTATAGGGAGGACAGTGTGTGTGTGTGTGCAGAGCTCTGTCTAGGAGATCTGGAGTTGCTACTGTATCTCACCTTTCCTTAGTGTGGTAAAAATAGAAAGTTCACCATCCCAAATATTTTCAAGTAGGAAGAGCACTCACACTCCTGTGAAAAGCTCTCCAGAACTTTTCATCTTGCAAAGTGGCTAATAGGATTTTAATGTATCATTCAAAGTCTAGCTTTGTGGACAGACGTCAGCTCTTCCCACAATTCCAGGTGAGCAGGACTCCACCAACAGTTTTGATAAGCAAGCCACTTTCTGCCTCTCATTTGTGGTGTGAGCCCAGCAAGCTCTTAGGTTTGGTCATCATCAGGAAAAGAAACCATGGATTCTAACCCTAGGGAGAGCTGCCTCTGCTTCCTCGCCCCCCTCCAGAATTAGGCTACCTTCCTCATTCTGTGCCAGTGCCTCCAAAATGCTAGCGACTCCACAGAGAGCCGAGTCAAGGACATAGCTTCAGGGCTTGGAAACGAATGACTGCTCTAGCGACGAGCGATGTTCTAACATGTGCCATGTTAAACACCATTGTCCAAGATCCCTGGGCTCTAGCGACAAGCGATGTTCTAACATGTGCCATGTTAAACACCATTGTCCAAGATCCCTGGAGTCTTTTTCAGCCCCCCCCCCCATCTGCCTGGACCTGCCTTCTCTGCACCTCAAGGCACAGTTCCCTCACCAGAGTATTCCGTGCACATTTTTGCTTGTCCCTGTCTTTTCCCCACACACTTCAACTCCTATGAAGCGAAGGTTGGTGTCCATCTGACCGTGGACGGACACAATCAGCAGGGCCTACTGGTATAGAACTTGCAGGCTTCCCTGATCTAAGGCAGGCAGGAAAGCTCACAGAGGATCCCTGGCTTCCTCTTTCTCCTCTGGGTACCTCTATGGCTCTGAAGGGTGCTGGCTTGAGTCTGTGAGAGTGGGATCCAGGTTAAGTTCTGCTTCCTCTGATTCCCTCTGTCCCTTCTTCACTTCCTCCCCTCCTCCCTTGATTCCTCTCTCCTCCTCCTCTCCCCTCCCCTTTCCCTCCCTCCTCCTCCTTCTTTTCCTTCCCTCCTCTCCTCTCTTCTCCTCTCCTTTCCTCCTCCCTCCCCCTCCCCTCCTCCTCTCCCTCTCCTCCCTCCCTTCTCTTCCCCCCACTCTTTCCTCCCTCCCTCCCCTCTCTCTCCTTCTCTTCTCCTTTCTGTCCTCCCTCCCTTACTACATTGGAATGTGCCTTAAAACCGGCACACTGTTTATGTCTAAGGGTAATGGTAATTATGACACAAGGTATGTTGTGCTTAATAGGTACATAGGTAGGGGCTTTTAACCTCATGTGAGCTGAGGGCTTGTTAGGAAGGTAAGTGACTTGAGAGTGTTATAGTGAGGCAGGCTATAAGGGAAAAAAGCAAACAAGGGAACTAGTTCATGATGACTTAAGGACATCACATAGTCATCATCAGAGCCATGGGGCAGGGCAAGTGCCTGGGTAGCCTCATAGCTGTGTGACTCCGGATGCAGTCATCATCAGAGCTGTGGGGCAGGGGAGGGAGGAGTGCCCAGGTCGGCTCAGTCATCATCAGAGCCATGGGGCAGGGCAAGTGCCTGGGTAGCCTCATAGCTGTGTGACTCCGGATGCAGTCATCATCAGAGCTGTGGGGCAGGGGAGGGAGGAGTGCCCAAGTAGGCTCACACCAGTATGATGTGGGCTGCAGCCATATCAGAGCTATGGGAAGTGCCCAGGTCGGCTCACACCAGTATGAAGTGGGCTGCAGCCATATCAGAGCTATGGGAAGTGCCCAGGTCGGCTCACACCTACCAGTATGAAGTGGGCTGTAGCCATATCAGAGCTGTGGGAAGTGCCTAGGTCGGCTCACACCAGTATGATGTGGGCTGCAGCCATATCAGAGCTGCGGGAAGTGCCTAGGTTGGCTCACACCAGTATGATGTGGGCTGCAGCCATATCAGAGCTGTGGGAAGTGCCCAGGTCGGCTCACACCAGTATAATGTGGGCTGCAGCCATATCAGAGCTGCGGGAAGTGCCCAGGTCGGCTCATATTTTCAAACAGCTTGGCCCAGAATCAGTCAAACCACAGAAGTATACGTTAAATGTCTTTCTTTCACAAGCCAGTACTTTTCTTCCTTGGGTCTTGGCTGACAATGGAAGACAGGCATTAGAGCTGTGTGCCTGTGACACAGAGACTAGAATCTGGGCTGAGGCTGCCTTCCCTGTGAGACTAATCAATGGAAAAGGAAAAAGACTCGTGGTGAATAAATGAGGATAGCTGGGACTTATTGCCGCACATTCCTGTACAACACTGCCACAGATGCGGGACAGTCAGCAAGTACCAAACATTCTAATCAGATTGAGGCCTTCCACCCTGTAATTTGTTCCAGAATTCTGAGGTAAACGAACTGTCCAAAGTAACGCCATTTTGCTGTGGCTCACAGCATTCTGTGCTTTACCCGACCACCCCCCTTCTCCCCCTTCAGCCCTGCTAACCACTCCAGCCGGGCAGAATGCCCGTATCCAGATGCATCTGTGCTCAAGGAAGGCCATTTTGTCGTTCCTCTAGTACCAGGAGAGTTCTGAAAAATGTCTAACTGAAATTTTTGGTTATCCAGCCTGTCCTTGGAATGATGTAATTATGAGTTTGAGCTTTTTAAACCCTGCCCTGTCCCTCCTCAGGGTTGAGAGTTCTTTCAGGCCTTAGACTGCTCTGACCACCGGCTAATAAATGGATGGCTAATCAATTCGCCCATCACTCTGTGGCGTTTCTCTGTGGCTCATAGATGGCGCAACAAAAGGATGTGTGTAACTTGTAAAAACTCGAAATTACAACTTTATCAATGGAAGGTAATCACACCAAAAGAACACTGTCTTAATATCATGAACTAAAGGAAATAACATAGACAAAATTCTCTGTGGGATGCAACTCAAATCTGCCACAGGGAGTGAGGCAATGGGGCAGAGGCACTTATGCGTGTGCACATACATGTGTATTCATGTGTATGCATGTTCATGGGGGGATTCCATCTGCACACATATGTGCATGCACATGGAGTCAGAGGTCAACCTTGGGTGTCACTGCTTTGGCACCATCTACCTTCTTTTAGTGACAGGGTCTTTCACGGTCTGGAGCTCACTGAGCCCACTATGTTGGCTGGCCATGGAGCCCCAGGGATCTGCCTGTCTCTGCCTCCCCAGTATAGGGTTACAAGCATGTAGCACCACACCTAGCTTACATTATTTTCTTTATTTTTATTTTATATGTATAGGAATGTTTTGCCTCATATAAGTGCACCATGGATGCAATGCCCCCAGGAGCCAAAAGAGGGCATCACAGTCCCTGGAACTGAAGTTATGGATGGTTGTGGGTGCTGGGTACTGAGCCCGGGTCGTCTGTAAGAGAAGCCAGTGCTCTTAACCTCCTAACCTCTGAGCCATCTCTCCACATACCTTCCCTCCCCCAACTTTTTAAAAATGTGGTTCTGTGGCTCAAACTCAGGTCCTTGTGGTTGCAAGACAAGCATTTATGGAATGAGCCATCTCCACAGCCCATGATACTCCTGCTTTTAACGGGGGACAGAGAGCATGGGGATCTGAGAAACGCTGTAATGTCCCACAGACACTGCGGTTGCAATAACTGACATGCATTTTCTCCACTTTCTCACATTGACTTTGATCACTTTGGGTTTCGTGGCGGCCACTGTGATGTAGAGATTGAGGACAAACAGTCTAGTGGAGGAGACACACACAGGAGTAAATATCTTCACAGGCCAGGTGCCATAATATATGTGTGTTTAGAGCACAGAGGAGGGAGGGATTAGTCCTTAGCTCTTCAGTTGTGTTTTTACAGTTCTGTCTAGTGGACACCACACATGGATACTGTGAGTATCCAGGAAATTAATTACTGATTAATTACTGTTCCTGTCACTGTTACCAAATACCAGATAGAAATGACTATGGGAGGAAAGATTTATTTTCGCTCACGATTTCTGAGAGCTCAGTACATGGCTGCTTTACCTCAGAAGTTTGGGCAGAATGTCACTGCAGGGGTGTGTGATGGCCTCTCATTGGACTGGAAGCAGACAGTGAGGGAGGAGGAGGCAGGGATAATAGACCTGCCTCCAGCCTCCTACACTCTGTAGCTAGCTGTAATTCCTACAGTTTCCAGAACCTCTCAAAATACAGTTGCCAGCTGAGGAACACACATTCACCCCAGGAGCCAGTACGGAACATTATATATTTAAAACACAAGGCCTCTAACCTTCTAAAATAATGTAAGTACTTTAAATATTCTGTAAAATCTAGCTGGGCATGGTGGTGCATGCCTGTAATCCCAGCACTTAGGAGGCAGAGCAGGCGGATCTCTGTGAGTTCAAGGCCAGCCTGGTCTACATCGCCTGTAATCCCAGCACTTAGGAGGCAGAGGCAGGCGGATCTCTGTGAGTTCAAGGCCAGCCTGGTCTACATAGTGAGTTCCAAGACAGCTGGGGCTACAGGGAGACCCTGCTTCAAAAAGACAAAAAAAAAAAAAAATTCTATAAGACCTACATTCTCACAGCATCCCAGGAAACACATGACCTCTGTGAGAGGATGTGACTGAAACTTATGAGGATGAGATGATTTGATGGAAACTAGAGTCAGGTACCCAGGTCACCACCTTAAATTGCAGTAGCTACAAGCCTAGCCTACTCCTTGACAGTACACTAGGTCCCTCTTTTAAAATCATCCTCCTCCCCCTCCCTCCCTCTCTTCCTCCCTCCCTTCCTTCCTTCTTTCCTCTCTCTTTTTCTCTTCCTTTCTTTTCTTAAAATTAAGATACAAATTTAGGTTTCATTTTAGGGGCCAAATCTACTCAATATTTTCAGGTTCTGAAATCTGTAAGGCATTTGTTCTTAACTGTTCAAGTGTGTTCTCTTTAAACTACTGTTTTAGAGACTGTGATGGTTTATCTTCTTTGTCAACTTGACATGACTTAGAGTCACCTCTGGGTGTGCCTACAAAGACATTTCCAAAGAGCTTAGATTTAACTGGGGTGAGCAGTACCATCCCAGCCGCTACGGTTCTGGACTGAATGAAAAGAGGAAGAAACGATGGGCACCAGCGTGCATCTCTTTTGGCTTCCTGACTGTGGGTGCTGTGACCAGAGACCTTCCATTCCACTCAAGGTTACTGCCTTGCCACCACTCAAGGGTATTCTAAAACTGTGAGTCACAACAAACCTCCCTTTACTTCCTAAAGTTGCTTTTTCATCAGGCACTTTGTGACAGTCACAAGTAACTAAGGCACTCTCCTTCCAGATCGGACTTGGGGTCAAGGCCAGGCTTGGCAATCAGAGACCTTCGTTAAATTTGGCTCTGGACTCACCACTCCCCCATCTCAAAGTGTCAACATACTCTGGCCCTCAGCTCCTGAGGGGCACACAGGGCAATAGGATTAAATATTGGGATGTGGTAAAAGCCTTGCCCTGAGCGAGTGCTCTGTCTCTGTCTCCTTTACCTCCATCCTGGTCTAAAACTGCCCTCTCCCACATCGATTATAGCTTTACATTCTCTCTCCCCCACCCCCGTGTTATGTATGTGCTTGCATATGCATGTTTGCATGTGTGTGGGCATGTGTGTGAGTGCATGAACAGGTGTATGGCTGCATGTACATTTGGAGGCCTGAGGTTGGTCTCAGGAACCAGCTTCCCTCACTTTTCCACATTATTCTTTGAGCCAAAAATCTCTCAGTCGAACTCAGGGCTCACCAAGAAGGCTGGTCTCCCTAGCTAACTTGCCCCAAGGATCCCCCATCTCTCACAGGCGAGTCACCATGATCACCCAACATTTGGGTTTTGAGGACCTGATCCCTTGTCCTCAAGCCTGCATGACCAATGCTTAAACTACTAAGCCAGCTCCCAGCCCTGCTTTTTAAAATTTTGATTTTAAATTTTATTTCTTATGTGCATGAGTGCTTTGTATGTAAGGGCACTTGTGTATGCAATGACCATAGGGGCCAGAAGAGCGCATCGGATCCCCTGGAACTGGAGTTGCAGATGGGCGTTAGCTGCCATGTGGGTGTTGGGAAGTGAACCAAGAAGGTCTTCTTCAAGAGCAGTCATCTCTCCACTGAGCCATCTCTCCAACCCCATGTTTATTATTTTTCAAAATGAATTCTGAACCACTCCAATCTACCAGTCTTTACTCAGAAAGCAAATGTGATAGATCAAAAGCCTTGATGATATATTTTACTTTGATATTTTGAGGCAGGGTTTTACTATGGTAGCTCAGACTAGCCTTGGACTCTCAGTTCTCCTGACCCCTCCTCTTACTGTTGGGATCACAAGTGTGGGCTATCCTGCTTGGCTCCTTAACCTGATGTATAATATTCTTTCCAAACTGTAGGTTATGAGCAATTAGTGAAATATTTTGAGTCATAGGAAACTGAGTCACCCACCAGCCCTTTTTATTTTTACATTTATTTATTCATTCATCCATTCATTTTAAGACAGGGTTTCACACAGCCCAGGCTGGCCTTAAACTTGCTATATAGCAAAGGATGGCCTTGAACTGCTGATCCTCCTGCCTGACCTCCGCAGTGCTGGGATTACAGGTGTGCACCAGCACACCCAGTTTATCCAATGCTGGGACTGGAACCCAGGGCTCTGTGTGTGCTAGCCAAGTGCTCTACACGCTGAGCTACATCATAGGCCCACTGTCCCCCTCTTCTGTGTTTCATGTCTTTCCTCGGGTTCCTCCAACACTCCTTACGCCTCTGGGTGGGGAGACGCCTCTGCACGTGCTGTGTTTCTCTTTGCTTTTGCATCCTCCAGGTGCCCGCTCAGGTGTGACATTTTCAGGGAAACTTCCCCAGACTATACCCCAAACCCCCGTGGGGTGTCCGGTTCCTGTCGACTGACGGTGGGTTTTCAGTGATTCCTTTAGTCGCATGCCTTTGGACTAACAGCAAGCTTTCCCTATGGGCTGCTGTCTTCACTACCCGGAGACCCTGCTTCTGTGACCACTGCAGTCACCCAGGGCCTAACTCTGGAGGGCACATGGGCAGTGGGAGGAAGAAAGGAAGGAGTGCAGCAGTCGTCTGCAGCCTGGGGTGTTGGCAACCTTTCCCTTGGGGTTTTGATTTGACTTGCAACTAAATGAACCAGAGCAGGGCTGTGCTGTTGGCTTGGGATAGGAACGTCCTTTAACTGGGAATTTATTCATTATTTATCTATTTCTTAATTAAATGTATGTACGTATTTATATTTATTAATTATAGGAAGCGGGGTGTCTCACGTAGCCCAGGCTAGCTTTGAACTTCTGATCTTCCTGCCTCCTCAGTTCGGAGATGAATGCCGGCACCACCCCGTCCGGCTTTAACTGGGTTTCTTAACTTGAGTCTGGTGGGGAAGGGCAGCCTGATCTTCAGATTTCAGAGTCCCTGCGCAGCAGCTGCACAGCTCTGCGGGCATCTCCCGCCCCTTTGCATCCCGGAGGGCCCCGGGGCGCCCACGATCCGGCCCCTCTGCACCCAGCCGGCGACCCTCCCTCGGACCAGGCTGGACCAGCCCAGACCTCGCAGGCTGCCGGCAGCCCGGGCAGGTGGCGGGTCTCCAGCCCGGGCGGGGCGGCCGGGAGCCCCGGGCCTGCGGCCATCTTCGGGGCGGAGGTGGAGAGGGGGCGCGGCCTGGGCCGGGAGCCGCCCCGCAGGAGCC
>NW_008359443.1:1533069-1534995 GCF_000622305.1 Nannospalax galili
CATGGGCTGGGCGCGCTGGCTGGCGCTGGGCGGCCTCCTGGCCCTGGCCGGGCAGTTGCAGGCCCGGCTGGTGCGCCAGCCGGACGCGGGCTTCGCCGAGTGCGACGCGTTCTTCCACGCGGGGACCCCGCCCGCCGGGCCGGCGTCCGAGCCGCGGCTGAAGATCTGCCAGCGCTTCCGGGGCGCCGCGCGCTTCGCCACCCTGTACAGTCCCGGCCACCGCTGCCCGGTGTTTTCCGCCTTCCGCGCTGCGCGCCCCGCGCCCGGCCAAGCCGAGCAGCGCGGGCTTCTGGAGCCGCAGGTGAGCGGGGCTGCGGCGCGCGGGGACCTACCGGGTGCGCGCTGTGCGTGCCCGACCCGGGGTTCCCACCCACCCCACCGCCCCCCCAGTGACAGCCCCGCTGCCTCTTCCAGAAGAGCCCGGGCATCTGGGCGGCTCCACTTCGGCCTCCGGGGCGGGAGGTCCCCTGGGGAGGTGGCCCTCCCTCCCCGTGGGCGCGGGCATCTGCAGTCTCCTGCGTTTCCAGGGTAGAAGAGGAGCGGGAGATGGTCCCTGGAGACCGCGCATATCCGCGGAAACGGGGCCTGCGCGCGCGCCCCTGCAGCAGCATTCACCCGGGACGGGTGGGCAGATTCATCCCCATTTTACAGGAAGCACACCGAGGCCCGGGAGGGTGCAGGGGCTTGGAGAAGGTCACGCAGCTAGTCAGATGGGGCATTGAGGCGGCGGAGTCCGCCCTTTCTGCTAGGGAAAAGCCTCCCTCTCTGCCTGGTCACTGTGTTGGAACAGGGAAGGCGTGGACTTGCAGAAGGGCAGCCAGTTTTTCCTGACCTATAGACTATCAGACCATTGGAAATCATGTCACCTTTCGTAGTGTTGGGTTTGTCTGGTGGCTGGGATCAAACACTCCAAGAAAGGCCCCTGGGGCCCTGCACCCAGCCCCCTCCTCTTCCATCTCTCACCAGCCTTCCACCTCCTGCCCGGCAGCCTTGAGTTCCTGATGGCCACAGCCGCGTGGCTCCCCTCCTTCCTGCCGTGGGTTTTCATCTCACGCTGGTATTTAGCTCCGAGAGCCTGGCCAGGTTTCGGGCAGTTTGTATCAATCGAACCTTATCCACACCCTTCCACCTAGCAACCTGTTGGTGTCGGAATTAGTGTGGAAAGACTCTAAACTGTGCACAGGGAAGACACATCTTAGAACTGTAAAATTACTTTCCCCCAGTGCAGCCCTAGAGCCCGGAGTTCTCTGTGTCCCCAGCTTCTCAAGATGCATTGTGATGGTGGGTAGGAAGACTTGCTGACCTGAGCCTTTCTCACTAAGGATCTCAGCACCTGGAGACAAAGCAGTTGTACACAGGATGAAATCATGGGGATGCTTGCTGAGTAAATGACAGTTAAATTCAGAATATTTTTAGTGATCACCTGTTGTCAGAACTTTAGACAGCAGGGTACCCAAGAGCAGCTCTAGAACATGGGCTCCTGGCCGGAGGTGGAGTTTGCAGTGTCTGATAAAACCTTCCATGTGTGTTCAAATCCTACTTCCTCTAGGGACTAGCTGTAGCCTTTAGGAGGCTGCATTGGTGATAATAACATAGGGTAGTTGTGGGGATTAAATGAGTTACTATATATAAAGTTCTCCAGAGGTGCAGGGCACATAAGTACTAGCTGCTGTCGTGACATACACAAAACACATAATTTAACAGAGGTAAACAGAACACTGTTAGATTTTATCTGTTGCTAAGGTGACTGGGGGGGCAGATTAGGATCTGGGTGGCATTTGTGTTCAGTCTGGAAGGATAAGGTAGAAAATAGGAGGGAGATGAGGAGGAGGAGGAGGAGGAGGGAAAAAGAATGCTCTAAGTGAATAGAGTCCCTGCCTAGAATCCACAAGTGACGGGCTGGGGGTGTGGGTCAGGGGTAGGGTG
>NW_008359443.1:1535016-1548615 GCF_000622305.1 Nannospalax galili
GAAGAAGGGGAGGAGGAGGAGCAGGAGGAGGAGCAGGGGGAGGAGCAGGAGGAGGAGGAGGAGGAGGGGGAGATTCAAGTGGGGGAATCAAGTGTGAGATGGATGTAGCAAATTCCTGGACCAGTGCACACAACGATCAGGGTAGGTAAGCTGATACAAGTGAATGGATTATAGGTCACTGAATCCAAGAGCTCATAATAAAGGGAATCATGGGAGGGAGGGGTGGAAGTCATCCAGGAAGGCTTAGGCAGAGCCACTTACTGGTTATTGAGGGAGTCATAGAGGAACAGGGTTTGGCTGTAGTGACCCTGGGTGGAGTGACAGCGGGTGGGGCAGAGGGAGGTCGGGAAGATGGGAAGTGAAGGGAAACAGGTCCAAATGGCAGCTGGAGCTGTGAGATGTCCTAACTTTTGAAGAGCACAGGAGGGCTGTTGGGCTTGGCTCTGGGGTAGAGTGCTTGCCTGCCATGCAGGCAGCCCTGAGTTGGAGCCCCAGCACCATATACAATGAAGCTTGGTGGCTCCTGAGCCTGTCCTTCTGACACTCAGATCACAAGTTCAGGTCATCCTCAGGCTGCATAGTGAGTTCCAGGCCAGCCTGTCCAAAAAACCCCAAAAGTACAAGAGTTCAGAGTCCCACCCTGCTGGAGGTCAGAGGGCCCCCAGGGCTGAGAACTGAGGCTGCTTTTCCCTGCAGGATGGTGGGCTCCACAAATGCCCCAGCTCTGGTCAGTCAGGGATCAAAGAGCAATGGGGGGAGGGAAGAAGAGAGGGAGGAAGGAGGCTGGAGTGCAGGTGCCTGTTCCAGGGTCTCCCTCAGTCAAGGCCCACTGCAGAGCTGTGCTCAGACTCTGCCTGTACTTCTGGCTGTTTCCAAGCAGTTTATATTGCCAAGTCCCTTTGTGCCCATATCACCTTATGAGGTCAGTGTCATGATCAGAAGTCCAGCAGGCAGGAGGCAGAGAGCTCAGCCCTGGCTGTGACAGTGAGTCAGGCGGGGCCACTCCCTACCCAGGTCAGCAGCCCTCTGATGGCCTGCCAGTCCTCAGGACAAAGCTGAGTGGAAGATGCAGAAGGCTCATCACTGGTGTCTCCAACCATTAAAGTGGAATGCCATCTATGAGGCCTTCTGTGGCTTGGTTTGTAGTTCCCGGCAAGGGCTCTGTCTGTGCACGCCCCACCCACGTGTGTGTTAAGTCTTAGCACTGTAAGCCACCCTGCCAGGTCTGCCTCATCCTCTGGCTCCCTCTGTGGAACACGGAGGGACACGGCTCCTACAGGGCTCCCATCCATCTCTTCACCCACCTCATTCTCCCACTCTTTATTGTCTCTGCTGGGGCATCATCTCCTCCTGAAAGTACTCCTGAGATCTGAGTTAGATCCTCCCCCTGAGTTAGGACCACCACTTTGGTGCTCCTGTGATAATCTCTGTGTCCTCTTCCTCTTTCTCCTTCTCAGGGTCTTGTTACATAGCCCAGGCTGGTCTAGAGTTTGCTGTGTAACCCAGGCTGTCCTCAAGCTACACACCTCCTGCCTCAGCCTCGCTAGTGCTGGGATTGTAGGCATGAGCCCCTGTGGCTGACTTCTCCACTTTCCTACCTACTGCATTGTTCTGTAATTGCCTGTACAACTTTGTCTTCCGTTTGAGCCCTGGAAGGCTGAGGACATGGGGTACAGTTTACTCATTCTTGCATTCGTAGACCTTAGCACACAGAAGTTAGTAAGTGATGGATCAGGTAATTAGTTGGAATGAACTTGGAGGGTCATTCAGGTGCAGTGACACTTCCTGGGTCAGAAACTGGTTCCTGTCACTGTCAAGTAGCCCCTGGTGTCAACAGGTTCTTGGGTAAATCCTGGACCCTTCCCTCCATGGCCTCCTGGCCATCCCTTGCTCTGGCCCTTGAAACAGTGCAACGATTTGGTTTCCATCTATGCTCACAGCTTTGGAGGGCTGCACACTGGTCCCCCGATCCTCAGCCCTGACCAGGTGATAGAGAGCTGGGGTAGACAGAGATGTAGAGGCAAGCAGAGGAGAAGGGGTGCTTGTGGGGAAGGTGGAGACGCTTTTAAACTCAGGGTGGAAAGAGATGGAGGGAGGTGGAGAAGCGCTTCCTATGGGCATGTGTCTGGAAACATTTCTGTCCAAGGCTCCAGAAACGTGAGAACGCTTCAGATTTAAAGCACGGGGTTTCTCAACTCCTTCCCATCGGATGGAAGGGTTTTTGCACACCAGTCATTTCCAAAGTCTATTACCCGTTCAAGTCGGAGTCCAACATGGAAGGCTTTATTTTTATAAACGTGAACAGTGAAGGAGATGGCCTATAGCCAATGACAACAGTGTGCATTCATTTAATCTTAAAAAGATATGGGGGTGGGGGGCTGGGGAGATGGTTTACCGGCTAAGGGCACTTGTGCTCTTGCAGAGGCCCTGGGTTCAGCACCCACATGGTGGCTTACAACTCCCTGTGAGAATTGGCATCTGTCACCTTCTTCTGGCCTCTGTGGGAACAGGGCAGTGTGCATACCTACATGCAGGTACTCACACATACACATAAAATAAATATGTCTTTAAAAAAAAAGCTAGAGGGAGGTAGATACAGCATTGTCTCTTCATTGTAGAAATGAGAAAGTAGCACAGAGAGGTTAACTGTGATGTTGGAGGACACACAGCTTGATCTGAAAGCATCATTGGTTGTCCTTAGCCCAGCATCTTGTTATACGGGGTTCTGACCTCACATTGATACCCTCTCACTTCATAGGAGAATCCCAATTTCTGTGCTTTCTTTTTCTGGCATCTCACACAGGGAACACATGGGCGGGTGCAGAGATGGTGCTGAAGTGAGGTTGACTCTGCCCTGAAGGGGAGTTTTGCGTTAACTGCAAAAGCATTTTTTTCCAGAGGGACCAAGAAGGTCATATTTCACCTTAGTAAATGCAGGTGAGCAGTTGTCAGACTTAGAGCCTTGAGTAAGTCTTCAGTTGTTAGTTTCTGGCAGTGGCTTCCGGTCTACATACCTGGAATCAGTTGGAGACTATGTTTAATTTATTGTAATCTCAGCCCCTCCTCATTGCCTCAGAGAACAGACACATCCATGCGGACACACGCTGACGTCTGTGGGGTGTAGCCAACAGGACAGTTCTGGATCTTCCCGATAAAAGCTCCATTCAGCTCCCACGTTGCCATTCACAAGCAGTGTGTGACGGTGTTTCCCAGCTCTGCTCTTCCTGTTTGTTTGCTGAAGGCAACAGCTGCATCCACTATGTAGAGGGATTGTGAGAAATAAACAAAGGAGCACAGGGATCAGGCAGCATGGGGCTCAGACTGTAGGAAGCACACTGTAAGTACCAGTGCATATACTCTGTCAAGGTCTAAAGGGTGCTGGCTATACAGAAGTGCACACATACTGGGCTAGGTGGGTGACTCTTCTACACATCACATACTGGGCTAGGTGGGTGACTCTTCTACACATCACATACTGGGCTAGGTGGGTGACTCTTCTACACATCACATACTGGGCTAGGTGGGTGACTCTTCTACACATCACATACTGGGCTAGGTGGGTGACTCTTCTACACATCACATACTGGGCTAGGTGGGTGACTCTTCTACACATCTCTCCTAGAATGCAGAAGCTTTGCCTGTGAGTCATCTCACATGCTTGACACGCCCCCCCCCCCAAGCTTACGTGCTCAGCATATGCACAGGGAGAGACTGAATTAAAAGTTGGATGGATAGATGGACGCATGATGGATGGATTGAGCATGGGTGGATGGAATTAGGTGATTAGCAAACCAGCCACAACAAACAGGTACCTGAGATACCTCCACCCTCTCTGGTGCTTTGCAACCAAGAAGGGTGTGGTCACAAACAGTGAGCAAGGGCGTTTGAATGTTTATGCTAAGCCTGGGTGAGGCTGGAGTGCAGGACTTGGGGAAGGCTCCAACATCAACAACTCTTCTGGCTTCTTCCTCAGGGTATACAGGGTCAGGAAGGGAACCCCACATGGCACCTTCTTCCTAGGCTCTGTCTTCTCTGTCTTTGGGTCCAGTGTTGCTGTTACTCTGCAGGACCTTCTTGGGAGCACAGTAAGGACTTACCTTCTGTTGGGGAATGTTTCTGGGATATGTCTGTGTAGTGGTACGTCTTCATGCTGCTCTTCCGTTCAGACACGTTCGGATAGCCATTCATGATCCCTTATTGTGGGCAAAGGTCTTCACAGTCTGACCTTCTTAGAATGTAATAGCTCTAGGCAATGTGACTCATATTTTATAGTTTAGGAAACTCAAGTTCATAGTGGTTAAATAACTTGTCCAAGGCCCCCAGCTGGTAGACGGCAGAGCCCAAGTTGCCTGCTCCAAACCTGTTAGCTTTGTCTCCTCTCCATCATGACACTTTCCAGTTAAAATGTCAGTCGGGCCAGTGAGATGGCTGGGCAGGTAAGAGTGCCCTTTGCCAAGCCCGAGGACCTGTTTCAATCCCCAGAACCAACATAGTGGAAGGAGCAAACCAACTCCACAGAGATGCCCTCTGACCTGTACGCATGCACTGTGAATGCCCTCCTGCTCCAATAAATAAATAAATAGATACGTAAATATAAAAAAAGAATTGAAGCGCCAGTGTTTTATCTAGAGTCCAAGCTGTTGGGCTCGATTTGCTGTTTTACTGACTTGAACCAGTTCTTTGACTTATGGTTTTGCCACAAACACAGTGTTCTCAAAAATTCCATTTGCAATTGCAGTCAGCTTAGATATTGACTCACAGTGACTGAATGGAGCCTTCCAGGAGGTATAAACCTTTATTGTCTGGCTTCTAAGTTCTCTCCCTTTTAAACATGCTCTAGAAGTCAAAATGAGACAGCAGATCTCCCCAGTGTTGGTGGTTCTGGCTTCCAGGGACTTGTAGAAAGGCCACAGCTCAAGAAAATGGATTTTCCTCCATTTGAGATGCATTTCCAGTCTCCTGAGTGATTACTTCCTTTTTCAGTTTATAAAACTTGACATGGATTGGAGCAATAATTCTGTTTGATGCTGTGTCTATTTGTTTGTAGAAAGGCAGGAGAAATAGCTGGGCGTGGTGGTGCTGGCCTGTAATCTCAGCACTCAAGTGTTGAAGGCAGGTAGAATGGGGGTTCAGGCTTAGCCTTGGCTACAAACTGAGTTTGAGGCCAGACTGGGTATAAGATACTCTGTTTGAAAAAACTAAAAAGGAAGACTACAAAAAAGACTATAAAAAAAAAACAAACACTGAGCTGTGGGTGAAAGGAACACTTGGTCTGCCAGCTGTGCTTTTACTGACCCTGTACCTGGAAGCTGTGTGCCTCGCCCCACAGGGGTCACACTGAAGGGGATTATATTTTATCATTTTTAAATTTTTTATGTGTATGAGTGTTATGCCTGCATGTGTGTAAGTGTACCCATGTCATGCAGTGCCTGTGGAGGACAGAAGAGGACGTCAGATCCCCTGGAACTGGAGTTACAGGTGGCTGTTAGCTGCCGTGTGGGTGCTGGGAATTGAACCTGGGTCCTCTGCAAGAACAGCCAGTGCTCTTAACTGCTGAGCATCTCTCCAGCCCCTGGGATTATGTTTTAAATCATAACTCTAAATATAAGAATACTTTATCTTGCTGAATAAACAGATGGCTGACATATTATTTGAAAATGTGAATTAAATTATGCATTCGAGTCAATATGTGCATTAATTTTAGAGATGGCTATCTTGGCTGGGGGTGCCCGAGCCCCTTGCTGAGTTACTCATTGAGTCAACAGTTATTTATTGAGCATCAGCTATTTGTCAGCACCAAGAATAGATCAGTGAACCGAACAAAGTAACCTGCTTGCGTGGGGCTTAGTATCTTGCAGAAGATGTAGTGATTAATAAACTTAAAAAGTGAAAGACAGGCATGCTGGGTAGTTTTAAGTGCTAAGCAGAAAAATAAAGGAAGAATATAAGGTATCAAGAGAAAGGTGAGAATTAAAAAGTTTTTTGCAGAGGTGCACTGAAAGGGTGACTTTGGGTACGGACCTGAACGAGGTGAGAAAACCACTAGGGCAGATATCTGGGCAGGAGCATTCTGGGTAACTGCAAAGACCCTGTGGTGTGTGTGAAGAGGCAGGAGACCAGTGCATAGCAGGAGATGAGGTCTAAGGATGGGCAGAAATGGCAGGTCCCTTAGGTCCTGTGGGCTGTTGGGAAGAAATGTGCTTTCCCACAGTGTAAACTGGGAAGCCTTTGTGCAGGACTCCGAGCAGAGGCTCTGACATGGTCAGACTTACATTTAATAGAGTCATTCTCTGGTGCTGCAGTGGGAACAGACTTGTGGGATAAAGGACAGAAGTGGAGACTGGTCAGCCTCAGTCATCTGGCAAGAGACAGAGGTGGCTTGGCCAGTTTGGTGGGCTGGTGGCATTGTGGTTCCCAGTGTATTTTGAAGAAAGGACCAGGAATCTTTGGGGTGAGAGAATGGGAGAAGTTGAAGATGACTTGATGGAGCTTCTGTGACTGAAGTCGTAGTCCTGGAAGACCTGGTTTGGAACCATATCGAGGCTCATGTTGGTTGAAAGGTCAAGAGTACCATAGTGGGTACAGGGGGCTGGAGTGGGGGACACTGGGCTGTGGGTGATGAGTACCAAGTTCTGTGGCACTGGATGTATACCTTCCAGCAGTGTGCGTGTGTGCCAAAGTTGATGATGCTGCAATCATGAACTGCGAGCTTTGTTAAGGGGTGTCTCAGTTCCCTTTTCTGTTGCTGTGATTAATACTCCCTGACAGAAGCAACTTAAGGGAAAATGCATCTGTCTCACAGCCCCAGGTTACAGTCCATCACTGCAGGCAAATCAAGGTGTCAAGAGTTTGAACAGCTGGCTACATCCCATGCACAGCTCAGATCAGACAGCAATGAATTAATGCACACATGCCGAGCCTCAGCTTCTCTCTCACTCAGATACAGTCCAGGCCCCCTGCCTAGGGAATGGTGCCACCCAGAGTGCTTGGGTCTTCCCGCCTTAGTAAACAGAGTCGCCCATAGACATTCTCAGAGGCCCAGCTCACAAGATTCTGTCAGACTGACAGTTAACACTAATCATCGCACAAGGGTAGATTTCATGTTAGGTGTTCCGACTACACGTGCGCACACAGACATGCATATGCACACACACTCACACACAGACGCATATACATACACACTCATACACACATATATACATTCTCTCTCTCTCTCTCTTTCACACACACACACACACTCACACACACACACACATACACACACACAGAGAAGCAAAACACAGATGTAAAGAAACCTTGGAAGATGTTGGCTATGACTGCCACCTTGCTTGGGGTGATGGCACTAGGATGTGATGGCACTAGGATGTTTACATGTGTCCAGACTCCTCAGACCTATGTACACTGCCCATGGTCACTTCTTTATATATCAGTCATATCTCTGTAGAGCTGTGTATCTGTGTGTATGTGTGTTATGTGTGCCTTTGTGTATATATGTGTGTGCAGGTGTATCTGCGTGTGGTGTGTGTATGTATGTATATAATATGTGCGTGTATCTGTGTGTAGTGTCTGTGTGTGGTGTGTGTACTTGTATATATATGTGTGTATCTGTGGTGTGTGTGTGTGTGTGTGTGTGTGTGTGACTGTGTGCCATACTTGACTTTGGACATGCTGAGTGAGCAATGCCTCCAAGGTGTCAGTGGAGCCCTCTGTATGGTTTTTTCCCCCTCTCTGCAGCCAGCCTGGATCCCCAGGGAAGTAAATCCATCCGAACCTAGCACACACTGAAACTTAGTAGGTCAGTAATACTACGGTGAGCTAGACCGCAGAAGAGGTGAAACGGGGACAGTGGAATCTTAGCTCATGGGAACGGTAGACGTGAGACAGAGCCACATGCTATAACAATGTGGGGAGAGGGCTCAGCTTGAGAGATGGGAGAGCTAGCTGTGACCAAAGGTGCCACCAAGATGCTCAGCTTCCAGAGGGAGGAGGTAGGGAAGGCTGAAGCTTGGTGACTGTCTGTCAGTCACAGGCACAGCTTTCAAAGGTCTTCCTTCCTCTGTATGGCATTCTGCCTTGTGCGTGGTGGGCGCATAAGTGGTGACTTCGTCCCATTGTCCACAGTGTTCTGGTCCTGTGGCTTGGCCTAGGACTTAGATAAAGGTGAGTGGGGCAGGTGAAAGAGTACATGGAGGGGAGAAGAAGCACCTGTCTGCCTGGGGCCACAGCAACCTAAGCCTCCGGTGGCCTTGGGTAAAACAGTTTCAAGCTGTCAGCATGTCTCCCCGACTCAGAGGCTAAGGCAGCAAAGGGGACAGGTTCAGTGTGAAGACAGAGGTGCTAGGCCTGTGTCCCATTTCAGTTGTCCATCAATCAGATGCCTCTGGGCACTAGGAAGGAGTCTGCCTTTAGCAAAGCAGGCTCGGGTTCCTGTGAAGGAACCCAGGCAACTGTATTAGTTACTTTTTAGCATCGCTGTGACCAAAATGCCTGACGGAAACAACGTAAGGGAGGGGGAAGGTTCCTTCTGGTTCATGGTTTCAGGGGATTCCAGTCCACCAGAGTGGGAAGACCTGACGGAGGGGCTCTATCCGTGGTGCCAGGAGCAGGGGGCAGAGGACAGCGGACCAAGAGGCCCAGAGCAGCTGGGCTAGACCCTTCACAGGTTAGACCCTTCACAGGCTAGACCCTTCACAGGCTAGAGCCTTCACAGGCTAGACCCTTCACAGGCCAGAACCTTCACAGGCCAGAACCTTCACAAGCCAGACCCTTCACAGGCCAGAACCTTCACAAGCCAGACCCTTCACAGGCTAGAACCTTCACAGGCTAGAACCTTCACAAGCCAGAACCTTCACAGGCGAGACCCTTCACAGGCTAGACCCTAGTGACCTTCTTTCACTGGCAAGGCCCCACCACAGCCCTCCAAAACAATATCCATTCAGGACAAACACTCAAGATGTGAGTCTGTGGGGGACATTTCAGATGCAAAACTTAACAGCTATCGTGATGATCCACATGTCAGGGCTGTTATCAAAGCTGGCAGAAAGATAATGGATGGTTCTGTGGTGTGGCCTCCAGAGTTAGTGGTTAGTCATGTTGAAGTCAACTAAGAGGAAGCGGAGCTAGAGGAGTTACCTGGGCTTTTCTTGGGTGACAGATCCCCCCCCCCCCATTTGTGTTTGGTTTAGTCAGAAGGTATTTCTGGCCAGTGAATACTTTGACCTTGTGGCCTCTTCTGGGGTTTTATAACAAAGCTGTTGAAAGCGTCTAACCAGTGGCAGGTTACGGGTCTGGGGTTTGTTTGCTTCTTGCCCCTTGTGATGGTCTCTACCTGTCTCAGAGTCACTTGGCTCCAACTCAGGGCATCCCGGCTCGGCAGAAGTGCAGACTTTCCCTTACGACTGTAGTAAACGGGACTTCTTCACCATCACACGGACTTGTTTTGGTCCTTGATCCTGACTTCAGCACAGGGAGGCCAATGTGGGCTTGGTGTGGGCTGCAGGAACCCTGCTTCCATCAATTTAGCATTCACAGCAAAGGGAAGGAGTGCATCCAAATCGAATTTGTTGATTGAGTGGACCAGCGTGCGTGACTGAACAGGACTCTACAAGGAAATGGCCACTGTCCTAGTTTCATTCTGTCACTGTGATAAAATACCCTGACAAAAAGCAGCTCGGGGAGAAGGGGATTTATTTCAGGTTGTGTAATTCCAGTTTACACTCCATCATTGTGGGGAAGTCAAGGCAGGGGCTTCCAACAGCTGCTCACATTATAGCCACAGCCAAGAGCAGAGAGATGAACACATCTTACACTAGCTCTATGTCCCCACTCTCAAATAGTTCCGGACCCCTGCCTGGAGAATGGCAGCACCCATGGTGGGCTGTGTTCTAGTTTGCTTTCTGATGCTGTGGTAAAACACTGACCGAAAACACCTTGGGAAGGAATGGGTTTCTTGCATCTTCTTCTACTTCGAAGTGATGGCCATCATTAAGGGAAGCTGGGGTAGGAACTCAAGGCAGGAACACGGAGCTGAAGCAGAGACCATGGAGGAACACTGCTTACTGGCTTGCTTCCTCTGGCCTGTGTTCAGCCTGCTTTCTTATACAGCCTAATCCCACCTGCCCAGGAGTGGATGGGGCCTGCCCTCCCATATCACTCAACAGTCAAGGAAATACCCCGCGGACATGTCTGTGCCCCTCCCCCTGCAATCTAATGGAGGAAATTCCTCCATTGAGATTTCCTCCTCCCAGTTGTCTCCAGTTTGTGTCAAGTTGACAAAAACTAGCACAGGCTGGGTCTTCCCACATCAGTTAATTAAGACCATCTCCCACAGACATGCTCACAGCAAACCCAGTGTAGATAACCCCTCACTGAGACTCTCTTCCAAGGCAATTCCAGGTTGTGCCTTGTTGAGAAAGTCAACCACCACAGCCACTGTCTATGTTCTTGAAAGACTGAGTATCCACTACTGCTTGAGACACCTGGGTGAACTGTCAACATGATTTCTCCTCATCCTTGGGTATCTCTGGTGTCAGCTGCCATGGAACTCTCATAGTCAGACACACCTCCTTGGAGGATGAGGATGTTGGGGCTGCCCAGTGACTTTGTTTCTGCACCTCAGTTGCACCAACTTGATGCCATCTCTACTCTGAGATCCAGACGCCTAACCTTTGAAAGTTGCAACTTGGCCTCCTGATGGTCAAGGTCATCCCAGTCCACCCGGCCCTTCTGTACACTATACCAAAGCTAGAGAAATCCTCTGAACATTTGTCTCATGTCTCCCATGTTTCCTCAGGGCGCCCCGTTTCTCTACTGATAAAGACCTGGGTCCTTATCATGGCCCACAGAGGTTCCCTGTCTTCCCCTCTTCTCCTCCCACTTTATCTGGACTCACACACCGTGCCTTGCCTTTAGCTCTGGCTACTGCAGCTTATGTCCATCATCTGTCCATCCCAGAGCTTTTGAACCTGCTGAGTTATTTGTATGCTGCTTTTGGCTTTCCATAATATTCCCAATTAGGCCAATGGCCCATAATACTCTGCTGTGGCATGCCACATGTCTTAGTTGGCATGTTACAAGCGCACAGCAGTTTCTGTAACTGAGTGCCACAGGATTCAGCACGAAGTCCCATCGAGGCAGGGGAGGGCTATAATTGCTCCCCACTGGGCCTTGTTATCCAACACATGGGGTGACAGCCCTTTTCTTCAAAGGGTTAACAAGGAAACAGTTGAGGCTGCGCAGCAGGTGTCTGTTATAGCTGGTCAGCTGTGCTAATCAGAACAAAACAGCCACAGGTACTACAGAAACTCTGCTTATGAAAATGGGCAGGTTGGGGTTGGCTCATGGGATGAGGTTGCCAGCCCGTGGGCTAGCACAGTGCTCAGTGCTCAGTATGTTTATGAATGACAAATGTCGGGTACTTAGTGTATGTGGACTGAGTAATGGCAGTAGTGTTTGAAAGCTACAGGATTCTGTTCCTGTTGTGTCCCAATAACCCCTGTGTGGATCTGTGTACAATTTCAATGAAGCCTTTTGGTGTGATGGTGATTGTAGTTGCTATTTATAATATTTAGCTTTTTTTTTTTTGGTCTTTTTGAGACAGGGTCTCCCTGTAGTCCCAGCTGTCCTGGAACTCACTATGTAGACCAGGCTGGCCTTGGACTCACAGAGATCCGCCTGCCTCTGCTGGGATTAAAGGCATGCTCCACCACGCCCGGCACCTTAGCTTTTATATAAAAGTATTATATGTTCATGGTCAAAGTTCTTGAGCATTTAAAGTGTTTTATACACTTTGAAAGAATTCCACTTCTCAAAGTAACCAATTTTCATAGTTTGTTTATAAGTGTGAAACAGTCCAGAAATTTCCATCACACCTAAAGACATGCACATCATTTCATATCCTTTATTTTAGTCAAAAAGGTACTGTAAAACTTCAGTGAGCAAGTCTCTCATAAACAACCATCCAACCAGGAAGGAAAGTGTGGGGACCCTCCTAATGGGCGAGTTTGGTAAGCAGAAACAATTTATTCATTAAATGTTTAGCTTAGAAGACTCGGGGACTTCAAATGCAGCCCACTTCATCATTTGAGAATATATAATGTATAACTCACGGATGACCAGGTGGCCTGTCTGCTCCCTTTCCTGTACACCAAAGGGAGGCATTGTCTCTTTTGTCTTTGGAAGAGTGGAAAGATGGAGTCACCATCGCCCACAGTCCCACAGGCCGTCGGTGGAGCGCACACAGATATCCGTATTTCTCCTCCTCTTGTCCTTCTCCGTTTCCTTTCCTTTTTTTTTCAGTGCTGGGGATGGAACCCAGTGCTTTACCCACATTAGGCACAGTCCTTTTGTCTGTCATAGTTGTGTTATGTGGAGATGGACTAGGGACTTACCCAGTTTTCACACGTGAGTGACTTATGGCACAGTTTTTACAGTGGCATCTGGCAGGTGCAGTTCCGTGCTGGTGCAGTTCACTGACCAGGTTTCTTGCTGCCGTTATGTTCACGGCCATCAATACTGGGGACCACTCTACCCCTCCATTCTTCCCCATGCCCAGTGCCTTGGGCTAGCCAGTTAAAGAAAGAGGAAGCTAATTATTAAGGAGCAAATTTTTATGCTTTGAAGAATTACTATTTTTTAATCATTATTTAAAAAAATTTTTTTAATAACCATATGATTAGAAGAAGCATTTCACCACAGCTCCAACACATTCAGTAACACACTTCAGAGCAAGAGTACATCTCTTTTACAAGTGGGTGCAAGTTTCTAGGTTCACAGTTGAATCAACACAGTTATATATTATTGAACTCAGTATAAGCCCTGTAAGACTTAAAACTGGATGAGTTTTTAACCTTTAAAAAAGATCTCCATTTCATTTTAGAATATATTGTTCCTTGCAGAAAGACTCATTGTTTTTGCTACTAACACTGTGATGTTGGCGCTTGCATCTCTAATCTGTATGTATCTGACTGTTACTAGTCGTCATCGGCTGCACTTGGATCCTTGGCGCCTGTGCATGTCTATAAAGTCATCGGGTAGACTTCAGTGGTACTGTCCGTCACCTCCACCAATTAGCAAGATGCAAACTTCCATGCTTCCTCCTCAAATATAATACATTCTTTTAAATTTGTTGATCTTTGTGTGTGTGTGTGTGTGTGTGTATCACACAGAACATCCCAAACCATCTCATTTGACCATACACCCACTTCCCAGATGGCACCCTCCCATAGCCCCCCTCCCCTAACTAGAGCCCCCACACTCTGACATCCCTGCCATTGTCCGCCGTGTTGTTGGTACCCCCAGCCCTTCCCCACCTACTTGCCCCCCTGGTGAATCTAGTCAGCCTATCTAGAGGGCTTTGTTTTAGGAGGGTCAGCTGTTCCTTGTCTAGCAGTAATCCGTTGCCAATATTCCTTTAGATAAGATTGGGATCTGCTGTTCATTTCCCCAGCTCTATGCTGGGTTACTATCTGGGAGTCCCTTTGGCCACCGTGGCCAACAACTCAAAAGAAGGTATCGCCTAGCTGGCATTGTTGCTTGTTATGTAGCCTTTAGCTATGCATATGGACTCTTAAGAAATTATATTGGCCCCTTTAATCTTTG
>NW_008359443.1:1549365-1562219 GCF_000622305.1 Nannospalax galili
TCCTCTAGGTTCCTTGTATACCCTTCCCTCCCCCCTCCCTTAAACTAACCCAATTTTTATCCGTATCTCCCTTATTAAGGCCTCTCAGAATTGGTATTGAATAGGTCAATGCTGTTGTGATGAAATGCTTCTTCTAAGTATGTGGTTGTTATATAAATAATTTTTAAAAAAAGAAAGAAAGAGGAAGCTAAGGATCTGGGAAGGCTGGTAGGTATGTTTTGAGTGTGAGTGCATTGCATACGTGTGTGTGAGCATGTGTGTGTTCCTCTAGTCTGACCATTCTTTGAGATGGTAAATGTGGTCACTGATAATCAAAGACAAGAATTTATCTCAACTCTGTTCTCTCTCAATGGACTGGGATTTTAAAAGCAGGTGTGGGACCTTCAGTGACAGAAACCAGCTCACCCTGTTTGTGTGTTTGCCTGCTCACCTCTTCATTTATTCCACCTTGGTTAACAGCTCTAGAGTCAGCACCATAAAAGATTAACCAACCACCAGACATCCAGCTGCTGACTGGCATTGAATCCACTGTTGTCTTTATCATCAGCATCAAAACCTCTTATTGAGGTCTCATGACGTACAAAGTGAGCAACAAGACACTATCTTCACTCTGAGGGGTCATATTGCTCAGTTGCAAAGGCAGATCATCACCAAAGAGGCTACTTCGTTTTCTGTCAGTGGACTGCTAGCCACCAAGGGGCAGGGACTGGTACACAGAGTGGTTAAGAAAGATGGGTTTGCAGTGAGACAAACGGTTGGAGTTCCAGCTCAGCCACTTGTTAACTGTGTGGCCTTGAAAATGGGACAGAACCTCATGGGCTTTGGTTCCCATCTGGGTCATGGGGCTAATAAATTGTATCCCACAGAAGGGTTAGGAGTTTTGCTGACAGTGTGTGCAGAAGGTATGCATTAAGCACAGTGAACAAAGTAGCTTGAGCTTGTCAGCCCAGACCTGGGGTCGGGGGATGAGATGTGTACCAGCCCTGAGGACTGACCTAGTGCTATTGAAATACACTTTGTTCCACATGCTCCAGCTCCGCCGCATCCCGAGGCTGGCCTTGGCCTCCCTCCCGATTCAGTGCTCTCCACCACCCTCTGTGCTGCTGCCCACTGACCTGTTTCTCTTTTGAAGAACTAAATAGAAATTCCCTCTCTGTCCCCTGACATGCCCCTCTGATCCTCCAGCAGCTAGGACCAGTACAACTAGTCTCTTCACTGGTTCCCCAGCTTAATCCTGTGTCTAGAAGTCTCCATTGCCTACAAGGTCCCTGTTCCTTATCCTTAACAGGCTAAAGGCCAATATTTAGCCTCATTGATGTATGAGTCATAGACGTATCCAGATTTATTTAGATGAAAGATGGGGCTGGCATAAGACCACACTGGAAGATACGCAGGGAAGGGAAAGAATCAAACAGGGGCCTCAAACAAACCAGCACTGGGAAATGTGAAATCAAATAGGCTTCGAAGTCTTGCTTCTACAATGCCTCTCGCTCCCGCTCCCGCTCCCGCTCCCGCTCCCGCTCCCGCTCTCGCTCTCGCTCTCTCATTTAAGAAATTTTAATTTAAAAATTTTTATGTTTTCTGTGTGTTTGCTGTGTGTGGGTGCAGGTGCACACAGGCCATGGTGATGTGACACAGCCTGGAGATGGAGGTCAGGAAACTTCTTCCACCGTGGGTTCCAGGGATTGAACACAAGAATCTGCATCTTAACTCTGGCCAATGTGTTTCTAATAGGGACTGAATTTGGGTAACTAACAATTTAAGGAGACATCACTGATTTCCTCTAGTGGCTGTGAGTCAGGCTTAATTCCATCAGAGGTGACAGCTGCAAGGGAATTTGATAAAGACCTAGCCCAGCAGTGCCCAATTTGGAATCATACTGGAATCACCTGGGCAACTTGATACCCAACCCAAGGAGGTCTCCTATCATTTATTATTCTACTCAGCAGACATGGGTGAGGCTGGAGGGTTTATTATTTTAACTTCTGGGTAGTTTTGACGTGCAGTCGGTCCTGAGATTTCAGTGTCTCTACTCAAAAATTGTTGTACCTTCTTAGTTTAATGTGCTTTTCTGGACGCAGTCCCAGGACGTATGAAGGTCCAGAGCAGTTGGTCTGGAAAAGCAAGCAGTGTCCAGTGGGAAAGAGGCTTTCTGTGCAATGAGGAAGGAAACCCAAGACGCGGGGTCTGTAATCTGACAGGGCTCTGCAGACTGGAAAGACCTGAGAGGAATCGGGTCCTTCCTCAGGTTCCCAGGAGGTTGGATGTGGACCTGAGCTAGAACAGGGGCTGCCGGAGGAGTCCCCGCAAAGCCGCCTTGCCCTGGAGCCGCCCCGTGGCCTCCCGTTGGGGTCCCTCGCCGACACTTACTGCCAGCTTGGAATTCTTTCACTTTGTTCTTTTACTGTCATTTTTTTCAAGTTTTCAGGAAAAATGTCCGAAGAGGAAGGGGACCCCTCCCCCTTTCTCTCGTCCTGCTCACTTCTGACTGACTTCTGAAGAAGGCTGTCTGCATCTGGAGGGTCACCCAGCCTTTCATGGGTGTGCCCAGCCTGGGCCAGTGTTGGAAACCGGGTCCTTCCAGACAGGAAGGTGTATGTGTGGCCTGGGAGCTCAGAGGAAGGTGATTCACCTGGAGAAAGGCCAGCAGGCCCTCCTCGATGCCAGACAGCCGCAGCTCAGCTCAGGAAATGGAAAACTGCATTTCTGAGTCTAAAAAAAGAAAAAGAACATTACCATCCTTCTAATTCTTTTAAAGATATTTCTAGTCCCAAGAGGATAGAGAATTGTAGCTGCCTAGTAGGGAGTTGGGCTTTTTCTTTCTTTCTTAAATGGGTGGGTCAGTTCTTTCTTTTTCCTGAGAGCTGGAAATCTTGCTCTGTCCCTCCTCTCGCGTCCTAACCCTGCTGTCCCGGCCCCCTGATCTCCTGCTTCTTTGATGAAAGTTCCTTCCCTCACTGGGTATTTTGTATGGCGAGAGGTCCTGAAGGGCTCCACCAGGACTCAGAGCCAGTTCATTCCACAGTGCGTGGCTGCAGAGGGCCTTCCTGCTCCGTGTAGCTCTGATTAGATCATGTGATTGATGGTCCAGCTTGGATTCCAATCCTTCCTTGTAAAGAGAGTCTCTCCCACCCAACAGTGATGGGCAGTGGGCGATAGCTTCTCGTAGCCCTGTGTGTGTGTGTGTGTGTGTGTGTGTGTGTGTGTGTGTGTGTGTTTCTACCTCACTCAGCAGAAACTAGATCCAAACACCCACTATTCAGCCCCTCCTGTTATTTAATTCTTGTTAAAAATAAAACAAAGCTTAATAGGAAGTCCCTGTTTGTCCCCACAGTTCAAGGAGCTCGCTGCAAGTCTGGAGACCACAGGATCATTTCTGACTCATCCTCTGTGTGTGCTTATCTAGGCCCCCTTAAAATTCTCCAGAGGAAGGAAACTCCACCCTTACCATGGCAGCCCTGCCAGTTTAATAACCACTTTGATGATCCTTCAATACTTTTTCCTTATGGAGGTTCTTGGGACGGTAATAAAGAAAGGACAGTAAGTTCTCTCTCAAG
This sequence comes from Nannospalax galili, assembly GCF_000622305.1. Taxonomy (NCBI): domain Eukaryota; kingdom Metazoa; phylum Chordata; class Mammalia; order Rodentia; family Spalacidae; genus Nannospalax; species Nannospalax galili. The sequence continues at coordinate 1,552,923 of NW_008359443.1, forward strand.
ATTCTTCTGCAAGTTGTGGGAAACCCTGCGTGTATCCAAGCACGGTTGTGCAGGTCTGTTGAGCTCATCTTGACCCGTTAGTACAGGGGGACAGACAGACGGGTACATACACTGTCAGTGCAGGGACAAGCTCCTGTGCACTTTGGTTGGCCTGCTGAAACTGCTCGTCCACCTGCATCTCATGTGACTGGGCTCTGTGTCCACTCCTGCAGCTGCTCACCAGCTCTGTCCCAATGCTACAGTCAAGATGCTGACCAGCACATCCCTAGGGGGCCATCCACAGCAGCCCCTCATCTGCTGTCCTCTCAGGGGAGATTTCCCTCAGCCTGATCCGGCCCCTCTCCCTGAGCTCCTGATACCCTTCCCCTTACTCTCCACACCCCTGTTCCCTTGATGCTGAAATTAACACCTGCTACCAGGAACCTGCCATGCAGACAGACTCTTCATTATGACTTAGGGAGACAACAGCTTGAGAGTTAACTAACCCTTGAGGTACCTCCAGTGTACAAAATGCCAGGGCAAAGACCCAGGAGCCCCCACACTCAGCTCCCACTCTGACAGCCTTAGTCTTGACTTTCAAATACCATACTATACAAGCAAGTGTGTGTGTGTGTGTGTGTGTGTGTGTGTGTTTGTGTATATGCATGTATATGTACATGTATGTGTACATAAACATTCAGTCCATGGGTCTATGTGTGTGCATGTGTATGCACGTGTATGTACATATACATGTGGTCCATAGGTGTATGTGTGTGTGTGTGAGGATGTTATTTGAAGCCAATCCAGTAGCACATGATAAATTCTCCTCCCTTCCCTTCCCTGTCAGCGGCCCTAGGCCTCTGCAGAGCCTCCAGTTCATTTGGGGACAGTCTTTTCACCCTCTCTGAGGCGCTCTCTGTCTCTCTCTCTCTCCCTCTCTCTCTCTGTCCACGGTTACCTGGCTAGTTTGGGAGATCTTGTGTCTGGGATACCTGGCTCCTCAGAGTTCCCTCGCACCAGTCTTATCTCCGGGCCATGTGTCGGTAGCGTGGTTGCAGCCTAGAACCGGCAGGAGAAGAAAAAACAAGAAAGGAGCTGGCTGGCCAGCAGTATTGACGCCCACAGCTCCAAAGCGCCACCTTGTGCTCCGTAAAGAACACGAACAAGTAGCTCCTCCCTCCTCAGTGATCAACTCCCTGTGCTGAATCTGCAGGAGGCACCTCTTGCCTTTGAGGTTTACATGGATTTGCAGCCCAGTGGCCCTCAGGGACTGGGCTGTACCCATCACTCTCTAACTGCCCTGAGATGTCTCCTCCTGTGAGACCTAAGGAGCCCCAATCTCCCGACCCCCCTTGGCCAGGGGCAGAAGACCACCTTTGCTTCAGGAAGTCCTAGTCCCACAAGCGAGTGTCCTGTTGGTCTTCTGCCCTTATCTAAGCACTCCCCAGTCTGAAGCCTGTTTCCATTGCCTCCTCCTGTCTGTATCCAGTCACTTCAACCCACTGCTGCTCCTCTCACTGCTAATCTCCAGTCATCCAAACCATGGCCCACAGCCGGTCCTTCTCTCTCTCCTTGACAGGTGGCACACTGAGGATCGCGCCCTTCCAAGAGCTTCCTCCTCCATGGCTTTGGACATGACACTGGATGACCACTCTCCTTATAGTTCCAAACGTCTCCCAAGAGAATCCAGCCTCCTGCACTGTGGGGGCCACCCTGTAGCTCTCAGTGTTTCCCTCCCCTTCCAGGGGCTGGAGCTGTTCCTGGCGTGTGGTTAGGAACTAGAGAAGCTGGGCTTGGCCCCTGGCACATCCACACCCACACTCACACCCACACGCTGGTCGGATGACTTTGTTCCTGCTGCTCCTCTGGGTTTCAGTTTCCCCAGTGGCCACGGTGCCTGCCTTGCAGGGATGCTGAGGAGGAGATGGCACCACCCTGTTTCCCAGTGTGTCTGATTCCCGGCTGCTCTTTCCAGTTGCACTTTTTCCTGCTCAGAGCTCTGTTTTCCAGGCTCCTTGTTTCTGCCTGTAATTCTTCACATGGGATCATTCTCAGCCTTTGCTGGCCTTTAAAAACTTTCACTAATCTGTTAACATCGTCCTCAGGTCACTTCACATTTTGTTTCTGCCCCACCCCACCACTCTGTTCATGCCTTTCCTTCCCCGTGTCTTTTTCCCACTTATCTAACATCTGATAGAAAGTCATTGTACTGTTCTTTTGAGTTTCTTAATGCTGCATGCACCTGCATCTCCATTCCTTAAATACATGCTGCCTCTCCTGCTATGAAGGCCCTTTGGAGGTGTACAGATCAGGGAGTAGAACACTGACTTGGGGCAGGACTCCTGAGCTCCTAAGCTGATCCCAGCTCACACCTACTGTATGACCTTGGACAGGTCACTCAATCACAGTGAACCTCAGATCCTTGTTCAATCAGAACGTGATGATAGTAATACATAGTTGTGAGTTTTAGATGAGGGACTAGTTAGCTCTGGTGCTTATTGACTGGGTATATGTAAAGCTCTTAAAACAGCCTAGAGCAGTCTGACAGAGACAGATTGTAAATATTGTTATCCAGTTCCAGTGAGCCTGGTACAGTGCTGGACACACACACTACAGCCTTAATAAGTACTGTTACTAGATGGGTATTTCCCCATCTAGTAATCTTCTCAGTTTCCCGTCCTTTGTTTTTCTAGCATGAACATTATCTCAAAATTTGGGACTGGGCTCTTTTCATTTAATTCTGAAAAAACAACAGGAACACAAACAGCTTTTACCGTCTGGACTAAGAAAACAGACCAGCTTATTGAGAGGAACTTTTTTTTCTTGGTAGTAAATTTGAAAAGGAATTTATTGTAAGAGTATTTATGGGGCAGGAGGCTGGTAAAATGGGAGCAGCTTTTTCTAAAACCCATTTAACATGTTGATCTTAAAGGAAAAAATTCCATTAGATACAGGCACTGTATCAAATGACATCAGCAGTCCTGAGGGATGGGGTTAGCTAGGCAGTAGATTAGACAGGGAGAGCTTTGTGTGTCCCCTCCCTGCAGAGATGCCACTGGGGAACCAGAGTGAGCCTGGAGGTGTGCCAAGGGACAGGTGTAAACTGGGGATTGTAATCTGAAGTCAAGTCTTACATCATAGGTGTAAGAATTTTGTCTATAGGGAGCAATGTTGTCACTAATTTTCTATAATTGCAATAAGCAGATTGTTAAGCTCTGTCTGTAGAAAGTATGGAAAATACATCTGCCCTTTAATGACACTGTGTCAGAGAATATGTTAAGACTGTTTTAATCAGCCAGGCATTCTGGCTCACGTCTTTAATCCCAGCATCTGGAGGCAGAGGCATCTGGATCTCTGTGTAACTGAAGCTAGTCTGTTCTACATAGTGAGTTCCAGGCCAGTTGGGGATACAGGGAGACCCTGACACAGAGGAACCAAAAAAGCACAAATGTTTTAATCAAATAGGCTTACTATTGTTAATACAGTTTCCCACATGTTAGGTCGGGATTACACGCACACACACACACACACACACACACACACACGCACACACACACACACACACACACACACACGCACACACACACACACACACACACACACACGCACACACACACACACACACACACACACACGCACACACACACACACACACACACACACACGCACACACACACACACACACACACACACACGCACACACGCACACACACACGCTCCTTTGGCATCCCCTCAGAAAATGGCAACCTTCAGAGCACACTTGGTCATCTTGTAGAGAGACGTGAGCAAGCAGACCTAACACCTGGGTTTACATTTTTCAGATGATTGTTCAACAAATGCTATTAAAACATTGGTCATCTTGGGGTCAGAAGAAAGTTTTGTCGTAGGTTAAAACACTGGTCTTAAAACATGGACAAAATCAGAATAACGAACATTTCTCCCAGTAGAGTTCAGTTAGTGAGGTATTTATTGAAAGATGCTGAGATTTAATATGTTTATAAATAATGTGGCAAAAATGTCCTTATAACATGTCCAGTTGTATTACAGATTGCAAAATCAGCAGGAGTAGGTTTCAAGAAGACAGAAATTTACCATGAACAGGTGAAAGTAATTTGAGTAATAGATAACACAGAATAATCAGACGTTTTCAAAACTGGTCAGTGTGGCTCAGGAAAGGTCTGGGAGTCCCTGTATCCCTATTAGTGATAGTGTCGTGGTTAGCCTTGTCAGCCTGACACAGCCTAGAATCATCTCAGAGGATAAGTCTTAATTGAGAAATTTCCTAGATCAGGTTGGCCTGCAAGCATGCCTGTGGGGGACAGTCTTGATTACCGCTTGATGTAGGAGGGCCCAGCGTACCATGGGTGGCAGCATCTCTAGGCAGGTGGGTCTGGGATGCATGGGAAAGCTAGCTGAGCAAGGTGGGGGAGCCAGTAAACATCAGTCCTCCATGGTTTCCACCTCAGGTTCCTGCCCTGACTTCTCTCAGTGATGGGCAATGACCAGAAGTGTACCATGAAATGAACCCTTTCTTCCATTTAAGTTGCTTTTGGGTACAGTGTCACAGCAACAAATGGTCTTCAGCGTATAAAACTCTTGGCACAGTCAGGGAAAAGTACTGCTCCACGTATTCTAGACCCCAGCTGCTGTAAGCACAGAAAGGGATTTAAGGAAGCAGGTATGTTTGGGGGCAACCATCCAAGTCTGAGCAGATGTGGAACTCTCCTCCTAGTTTGAATATATATAAATGTTGGATAAATAAATATTTTTATATTTGAGCAAAAAAAAGAAATGAAATTCTTAGATGTGAAAAATAGGTACGAAGTCAGTAAAAAATGTGTAGGAAGCCATAAGTACCCTTGGACTTAGACTGTAGCATGCCTCCGAGACGAGTCAAAGCTACCTTCGTATTTGTGACAGGGAACCAGATGGGGCTCGCTGAGGACAGCTGGGAGCTGGCAAAGGGCCGCAGCACTGGTAAGCCCAGAGCGAGCTCTGCTTGGCCAGCCAGTTCGAATGAGTCGCCAGGGTGCGCAAGGTGGGCAGCCCTGCAGGAGGGAGCCTAGAGCTAGCCCTTTCCGTTTTAGCAACAACTTTGTGCTGCCTTCTCCACCGGAAATCCTGAACTGAGAAAATCACCTTGAAGCTAGTCCAGAGCTGTGGAGTCTGCAGAGTTCTGGCAGGGCTGTAGAAAGAGGAGCTCCCAGCAGAAATTGCAGAGCACTTAGTTATACCCATCACCTTGAAGTCAGTAGTTGAAAAAAAGGTAGTGAGCTGGGAGGATGTCCCAGTCCGTTAATAAAGTGCTTGATGTGCAGCCATGGGTACCCGAGCATCAGAGTTGGACCCCCGGTTCACGTGTGAAAAGCCAGTAAAAAACCAGAAAAGCAAATGAAGCAGGAAATCTTTGAAGGAATCTTAAAATAAGCATGTTCAAATTACTGAGAGATTAAAAGTCATTCAGAGATAGAGACTGGAGAGAGACAGACAGAAATAGAGACAAAGACAGAGAGAACCTGAAGTATAAATGTTAGAAAAAAAATCTCACTGAAATGAAAAACACAAGTTAGATACTGCTGAAAGATTCGTTGGCTTGGAAGGCAGATCTGAGGACCTCATCTTAGAATGCGCTGGACAGGACCATGAGGTGTGATGAAGGACGGGCCTCAGACAGCATCTCCTAGGACCCCGTGAAGACAACGGGGCTTATGGAAGATCAAGAGGCTTTCTTGAAAAACATCTTTGCCTTTTTTGCCAGCATTTTAATACTGGATTAGGCAAACCTTTGGAACTTTGCTAGCTTTTCTTTTCTGTGTTAATTTTGGCTAGTAGCACCCACATTAACTTTAATGCATTAGTATGTTGTTCTTGGTTCAAGCCTAGCATGGCCAGCATGCACCTCTGAGGGAGGGCAGCACAACACGGATCCCAGAGTTCTCTCTCTGATGTCGAGCCCACAACTGATTGGATAGAGGTGGGCTTTGATCTCCGAGCAGCCCTATATCGCTTTGTCTTTCTTTATATATTGTTTTGGAATTTTTACAACCTTCATACCATATGTATTGATTATATTTAGGTCCTCTCCCCTGTTTGCACCCCTCTTATGCCCCCCCCCCCGGATTTCATGTACTCTGTCATTTATGTTGAGGCCTGTCAGTTCAAGCTGGTATCCCCCAAAGTCCTTCAGTGTTTGTCCATCCATTGGAACCTGGCTAACCGTTAAAGAAAACCAGTTCTTTTCCCAGTAGTTAAGGGCTGTCAGGAGCCCCTCAGCTAAGGTTGGGGGTGCTTCCCCTTGACTACACTGGGATTTTGTCTGGCTTGAGTTTGCATGGGTCTTGTGAATGCTGTTACCATTGCTGTGAGTTCATATGAGCAAGTTCCCAGGAGCCTGGAAGACTCAGTTTCCGTGTGGTCCTCCACCAACCCTGGCTCTTCAGTCTTTCCACCCCCTTTTCTACAGTGGTCCTTGAGCCCTGGGTGGCAGAGGTCTGATATCGGTGTCTGATTCAGGAATAAGCACTCTGTAGCCTCTTATTCCCTGCACTTTGACCAGTTGTGGCTCTCTGGGTTAATCACCATCTGTTGCATGAGGAAGCTTTGCTGGTGAGAGTTGAGAGATGCATTAAGAATCTCTCTGCCCCCTGTTCTGCTGTGTTCTCTGAGCCTTAGGTATAAAGATGGCATTGTAGATGTGTCACTTAGGTCTGGGCATCTCACACTCACTCTTCCGTGTGTGTGACCAGTTGTGGAACTCTGTAATAGTCTCCAACTGTTGCAAAAGCAGCTTCTTTGATGAGCGGTGAGAGGTGCACTTGACAGGCTGGTCTGGAGCTCTCCTGCAGCACTAACTGGTCTAGTCCTGGAGCAGGGGACTGGGAAGTACAGGAGTACCTCAGATATGGCCAGGAGAGTTTGTTCACATCTAGGCCAATCAGGACTCAGAGATGGGTCAAGAAATGGGGTTGGGCTATAAAATCTCATGGCCCGCCCTCAGTGAGGCACCACTCCTAAATGCGCCACAGCCTTCCAAACAGCACCAGTAGCTGGGGACCAAGTGTTCAAACATTTCCTTGAGCGTCTGGGGGACATTTCACACTCAAATCACATTAGCTAACAGGAGAAGCTGACATTAAAGGTTAATAATGTGGTGAGGGAGGCTGTGAATGGCCCACATGTAAACTTGGGTTAAGAAGGACAGATATCATGGATCAGTGGAAGGCAGGACCTGGAGTTTTGTGGGAAGAAGTGGGTACCAAACCCTGGTGGGACAGGTCAGAGTGTGGCCCTCTGTGCCCTGCTAATAACCATCCCTGGGGTCTAATTAGTCTCAACCACACAGACTGCAAAAATATCCTAGTGCTGCCTGGAATCGTTTCTAACCCCAGCCATGCCAGGGTAGACCACAGTTCCTGGATCTTTGTGGAGCCTGTTACTTCAGCGTTTCCTGGGCTCCTGTGCCCTTCATCCTTCCAGTTCACCCGTCATTACAGGAGGAAACACGAGGCTTTCTCCACTGAAAAATAGTTCCTTCAGAAAGGCAGATCCCATCGTGTACAACTTACCTAGGTTACTGTGGTTGCCTAGGGTCCCTTTCCTGTGTGGTGAGCACAGACACCGTCAGGAGACTGGTGGTGTGATCTTTCTTTGCAGTGTCTGTGATGCTTGGGTACTTGGTACTCTGAACCACCTCTGTGAAAGCGAGTGGCCAGCAGAAGTGGTAAGAGCAACGGCACCTCCCATGGACCAGCCTACCAGGCCGGTTTCTAAGGATAGTGGCACGGTGGGAGCCCTCTGGCCAGTTGCCCTCTGCCGGTGCTGACATATTTTTGGACTGTGAGCCATGCGGCTCAGGTGCCCCTGCGTGGGCAAAGGGAGGAGGAGGCATGGGGACCTGCTGGTGCATGCATCCTTCGACCTTCTGTCTTGGGTCAGGACCTGAGCACTGAGGTATCTCCTCTCTGCAGTCTGGAAGGGCTCCGTGTGTTCTTCCACACACAGCGTGTCTTTGTTTGTTACTCTGTTGCTGTGATAACACATTGACCGAAACCAACTTGGGGAGCAAAAGGTTTATTTCAGCTTTCAGGTTGAGGTCCATCATCAAGGGAATCCAGGACAGGAGCTCAAGGCAGGAGCTTGAAGCAGAGACCGCAGAGGACCTCTGCTCACTGGCTTGCTTCCCCTGGCTTACACAGCCCAGGCCCACCTGCCCAGGGGTGGCACCACCCACAGTGAGATGGGCCCTCCTACGTCAATTAGCAATTAAAATGAGGCCTCTCAGGCATGGCCAAGGCCCCTCAGATAGAGGAGGAAATTCCTCAATTCAGACTCTATAGCCCCAGGTTACTCTAGTATGTGTCAAGTTGACAAAATCATCACACAGAGAAAAGGGGACTAGGGAGAGTGTGGCTTTTCCCTTCTCTCCAATACATAAGACTGCAGCGCTGTCTGTTAAGATGCCGGGAGACTGGTGCTTACTAATGGAGCACATAGGCTTTAATGAAGAACAGGACAGAGTTCAGTTCAGACTCCAGTCCTGCTACTTACTATTGGCTAAGTAGAAACTTGCCTCACCTTGTTTCAGTTTCCCCATCTGCAAAATAAATTCACAATCCTCTATGAAGTGCTATATTTAAAATAGTTAATGAATAGTTCAAAACATACTTATCTCCATACCCTCCAATCAGTATGTGGGCAGAGTGGTCATGCATTCTTCCTCTGTTTCAAACATATTCTGTGTAGCTTTCAAACCACAGGGCAGATGTGGAGTCCATAAGAATGTAGCGGTCATGGGTACCAACTGGTTCTGGGACACACAGAAGGACAGCTCTTTGCTGTCCAAACAGCCAGAGCTCATCATTAACACTGCCCAGGAAAAGCCAGGGCAGAGGAATGCTCAGAGGCCAGTGTGGATTGGGCCCTGGCCTCCCCAACCACCTCAGTGCTGCCCTGGCCTACTCCCCATGGACCTGTGAAGTGTGGGCAGAAATGGCACGTAAGCAGAGCAAAGCTTCCGAAGATCACAAAGCCAGTCAGTCCCCTGACAGCCTCCTCTACTCCTGCACCACATGGTGGCGTTAAACAGGAAAGAGACCCCATGTAACCAAGGCAACCTAGACCAGTTATATAGATTAATGGGATGTGGGCTGCCTTCTGAAGATGTTTCCTCCTGCAATGAAAGGTTAATTGGGAAGACTGAAGGCATGGAAACTCAAGAAAAGTTGGAATGACAGGCCCCACAAAGGTCAGGACTGTTGGAGCCCCACACACCTAGTGGTGAGAGAAGATATGGGAGCACCCTCTTGGTGCCCTCTGTGG
>NW_008359443.1:1562652-1655974 GCF_000622305.1 Nannospalax galili
ACACACATACATACATACATACATACACACAGACACACATATACACAGACACACACGTACATACACACACACGTACATACACACATATACAGATACACAGACACACATGTACATACACACAGACACACATACACACAGACACACATATATACAGACACACACGTACATACACACAAACACACATATACACACACAGACACACATATACACAGACACACACATACATACAGACACACATACACAGACACACAGACACACATATACACAGACACACACATACATACACACAGACACACATACATACATACATACATACATACATACACACAGACACACATACGCACAGACACACATACACACAGACACACATATACACAGACACACGCGTACATACACACAGACACACACGTACATACACACATACACAGATACACAGACACACATGTACATACACACAGACACACATACACACAGACACACATATATACAGACACACACGTACATACACACAAACACACATATACACAGACACACACATACATACAGACACACATACACACACAGACACACATATACACAGACACAGAGACACACATATACACAGACACACACATACATACACACAGACACACATATACACAGACACATATACAGACACACACATACATACAGACACATATACACAGACACAGAGACACACATATACACAGACACACACACACAGACACACAGTAAAAACACACACATATACACACACAGATACACACACATAGACACACATACACACACATATACACAGACACACATAGACACAGACACACACGTACATACACACAGACACATATATAAACAGACACATATACAGACACACACATACATACACACAGACACACATATACACAGACACATATACATACACACACATATACACAGACACACATAGACACATACACACAGACACACACGTACACACACACAGACACACACATACATACAGACACACAGACACACACATACATACACACAGACACACATATACACAGACACATATACAGACACACACATACACACAGACACACATACACACACATATACACAGACACACATAGACACACACACACGTACATACACACAGACACACACATACATACAGACACACAGACACACACATACATACAGACACATATACAGACACACACATACATACAGACACATATACAGACACACACATACATACAGACACATATACAGACACACACATACATACAGACACATATACAGACACACACATACATACAGACACATATACAGACACACACATACATACAGACACATATACAGACACACACATACATACAGACACATATACAGACACACACATACATACAGACACATATACAGACACACACATACACACACACACACAGACTGACAGGGAAAATGCTCAGTCAGACTTCCCTAGACAGGACTACGACACCAAAGCCCCACAGCCTTGGCTGTGTTGGGGTTCGAATGGTGGTTTCGAGTTACTCCAGTATCAGTTAGGGATTCAGTTTACAAGGCCCATGTTAACTAGTGGGTTGGGGAGGGACAGGGAGAGAAACAGGAACTCAGAGGAAATGGTCACGTTTTTAGGGACGAAGCAGCACCGTTGACTTTGTGTGCTGCTTTCCAAAGAATTTTATGGAGGGGGAGGGGATAGTTTTAGGCTTTTAAGCAAAATTATCATTTAATTTAAAAATTTATTGAATTTTTGTGTATTTTATACAGTACATCTTAATCAACTTTTTACCTCCTTCCCCATTGGCCCCTCTTGTAGCTGCCCCCCCCCCCCAGTTAATAAATTCTGTCATTTATGTTAAGGCCTATCATGTAAAGTTAGTGTCCCCAGATGTCTCCTAGTGCAAGTTCCTCCACTGAGGTCTGGTCAGCCTATCTCGAGTCCCTCCCTTTAAGATCAGCTCTTCCTCACCCTGCAGTGATCAGCTGCCAATGATTCTTGGACGAAGATTGGGGCCTGCTGTCCGTTTCCCCAGTTCTCTGCTGGGTTTTTGTCTGCTTGGTCTGCCCGGGTCTCGTGCCTGCTGACACCTTTGCTATAGGCTCGTATGAGAAGAGTCCCAGGAGCCTGTAGGACTATTTCCATATGGTCATGTACCTCCTCCCTGGCTCTTACAATCTTTCCGCCCCTCTTCTGCAGTGGTCCCGGAGCCCTGGGTGGGTGGACCTCAGTATAGGAGCCCTGTCAGGGCCCCACACTCTGCCAACTCTTGTTCTCTGTGTTCCCGGCCCTCTGTTGCATGAGGAGCTTCACTGATGAGAACTGAAAGATGCCTTAGAGTTCTCTTCATCCCTTGTTCTATGTTCCTTGAGTCTTGAGTGCAGAGGTTGCATCCTAGATGTGCCACTTAGGCTTGGGAAATTCACAGGCAATGTCTGTGTGTGACCAGTTGTGGAACTCTGTAATAATCTCTGTCTGTTGAAAAAGAAACTTCTTCGATGGGTGGTGACCTGGATACTTGTCTTACATAGTAAGAAATCACGTTTGTTTAGGGATGTGACAGCCTTAGGGTTTTCTCTAAGATCTATGACCGCTCCAGCTATAAGTATTGACTAGGTTTACAGTACCACACTCGAGTTTCCTCTCATTCAGTAGACTTTAAGTCCAATTAAGTAGCTGTTGATTACCCCCAAGATAAAGTGCCACTACTGCACCAATGTCACTTGTTGTGATGGTCACTGATGTGGCTTTTAGGCCTTGAAGCTGGGGTTGGGCCATCAGTTGATGTTCTCCCTTACCAGCTTGCACAGGGCTCTCCAAAACTAGGAGAGGTAGCCTTCAGGGGAGGTGACTTCCAGGTCAGTTCCAGCTCCATTGCTCCAAATCCTGTGTCCAAAGTATGTCCTGTCTTTAGCAACAGGGTCTTACCTTCAAGTTCTGAGAGGCATCAAGGGCTGTGGCAATAACCTGTGTAAATTTGGGAGTCTCCTGGACCACCCTGGCCGACAAAGGAAGGTTTCTCCTGCCTGGCACTGTTTCCTGTTATGTAGCCTTCAGCTGTACACACGCACTCATGTAGGGATATTGTATGTGTAATTTTTCAGTGGGTTTTGGACTAATAATATGATTCCCTCTGATTTTTTTTATACTAGTGAGGCATTATTTATCTCTCCCCTCTCTCTTTCCCTGTCTAACCTGCCCTCTACGCCCTCCCCATTTAAAGTATCCCCATCTTCCCCATTTCTCCCTTGATAATTCCTATCTACTATGGTCCACCTCTCTTGAATGCCTTCTTCCCCTTTATCCCCACATCGTTTCTTGTATAGCCTTCCCTCCCCTATTTACCCCCATTTTACCTATTTCCCCTTAGTGGCACCTGCCTCCTACTGTTCTTCTCTCCCAGGTTCTTTCTTCCCCTTTGCCTCCCTGGTTACTTTCCGTTTTCCTGGTTCCTACCTTACATCAGGATATATATGCACAGATAAGGATTTGGTGCTCGGATCCACATATGAGGGAGAACATATATCGTTTGTTTTTCTAAGTCTGTGTTACTTCACTTAGTATACCAGTTTCTAGTTCCATCCATTTACCTGCAGATTTCATGATTTTGTCCTTCTTTACTGCTGAGTAGTTTTTGTATCTCACCTGCTTTCAGTATCACAGCACGTAGTTTTACATCATAAATTTTTTGTAATTACAAGGGCTTTCTAATGGTTTTGAGGCTTAATCAGACGTAGACCTCTCTGGCTTCTTCCTTGCTGAACAGGGACACAGGGTGAGGCAATTGGAGTACCCCTTCAGTGGGTCTATGGAAAAGACTCCCAAATTGCATAACTCTTATCTCTAAGGGAATGAGCACAACCATCAAGAAGCCCAATTGTAATGATGTTTAGCAATCAGGCTCAGTTGGTAGATATTTCATGCAGAAGAGACGGCTGTATAGCATCATCTTAGTAAAAGGACCTAGAATTTAAAAGGATTTGGTGTAGGATCCACATATGAGGGAGAACATATATCGTTTGTTTTTCTAAGTCTGTGTTACTTCACTTAGTATACCAGTTTCTAGTTCCATCCATTTACCTGCAGATTTCATGATTTTGTCCTTCTTTACTGCTGAGTAGTTTTTGTATCTCACCTGCTTTCTACGTCACAGCACGTAGTTTTACATCATAAATTTTTTGTAATTACAAGGGCTTTCTAATGGTTTTGAGGCTTTAAGGATATATTATTATTTAACATTATTTTTGAAAATATGGATGTGTTGACGCCCCTGTTCTTATAAACACTGTTATCATAACCTTCTTGAGGCCTTAAAGGGGAACAAAAGTACCTTAGGCATTGAGCTGGATCCTCTAGGAAAGAATGCTGTCACTGGCCTGAAGGAATTTACAGTCCAGCAACAGTCCTAGGTTAGTTCCAAATTCTTTTGTCCTTTTAGATTAGGATATAGACACAGATGTAGATGTCTGTCTTTATACATATATGTATATATGCTGTTACCCTCAAGAGTCTTATAAAAGGCAGGTAGATACATATATTATAACTGATACACAATACATACGTAGATTGACCGAGGCAGAAAATGAATTATTAATCATAGTGTGAGGCATGGTGCAGGGCGAGCTCCCTGGTGCTCCCGGTGTCCGTCCCACTGCTGTAAGCAGGGATGACTCAACACTGTCTTCCTCTTCCAGATCGATGACCCGGACAGCAGTCTGGAGGAGATGATTGAAGAGGCTGATGCCGTCGCCTCCATAAGCAGTTTGGGAAGCAAGCAAGCCCTGAACGCGGATTACCTTGACTCTGACTATGAAAGCGGACAGCTGTTCCCGTTCTCCCTTAGCAGTGACCTCCAGACAACCATATTCCCACTGACAAATTCAGTCCCGATGACCCAGTCCTTCCGCAAACGGTGGCACATGAATCTCAACAGCCTCATGGACCGAGCCTTGATCCCACACTGTGGCAATGGGGAAGACCTGTTTATCATCACGGGGGCTGTCCCCTCAGACAGCAGGATAAAGGACAGAGTGACTGTCCCTGAGTTTGTCTGGCTGGCAGCCTGTTGTGCTGTCCCTGGAGGAGGCTGGGCCATGGGCTTTGTTAAGCACACCCAGGGCAATGACATCATAGAAGACGTGATGGTAAGAGACCTGGAGAAACTGCTTCCGTCAAAACCTCAGCTGTTCCGGGACAACTGCGGTGAGGCTGAGCAAGACACGGAGAAGATGAAAAAGATCCTGGAAGTGGTCAACCAGGTCCAGGATGAGGAGAGATCGGTGCAGTCTCAAAAGAGTCCCCTCGCCAGCACCCGCAGCCAGAGGTCTGCCCTACTGCCCCCAGAGGCACCTGAGGGAGGGCGCAGTCTTCTGGCAAAAGTCCTGGGTTTCATCGCCACCCCCTTCATCAAGCTCTTCCAGTTAATTTATTACCTTGTGATTGAAGTCCTGAAGAACATCCTCTATCTCCTGTGGTTTGTGGCCAAGCAGGTGATAAGTGGCATCGAGAACTGCCTTTACCGCATGGGCACCGCAGCCTTCTCATATCTCATGGCCATTGGGGAAGAGCTGGTGGGCATACCCTGGAAGGTGCTCAAGGTGGTGGCCAAAATCATCAGGGCCGTTCTCCGGATCCTCTGTTGTCTGCTGAAGGCTGTCTGCCGGGTTCTGAGCATCCCTCTCCGAGTCCTTGTGGATGTAGCCATGTTCCCTGTGCACACAGTGGGCACGGTCCCCTTTGTGTGCAGGGACATTGCCCTGGGCCTGGGTGGCACGCTCTCTCTCCTTTTTGACACAGCTTTTGGCACTGTGGGTAGCCTGTTTCAGATTTTTTTTAGTGTCCTCAAGAGGATTGGCTACAAGGTTACTTTTGACAATTCTGGGGAGGTATAGAATTTAAAAACCTCATAGTATCCAGCCATAGTGAATTTGGTTGTTTATTTAATATGAGAAAGATGGACTATTCGGTCTTAAACATGGGTTCCTATTCACTGTCAGTGGCCATGCTATGCTGGTCTTTGGTGGAAGTGTATGCCTGTTCCTGCAAAGGATGATGGCACAATTTAGACTTGACCCAAGAGAAATACTCAGGGTAGGCTTGGGCACCGTGAGCCACAGTGCACCTGCAGTAATGTGTGCAGGCTTCCATGCCTCTGGTAACTTTAGAAATTCACCTGGACTCACTATGAAACACCTGGAGCGTCCTGTGTATCGTGAAAATTAGAAATCATAAGGCAGAGAGTCGGGGGAAAAGGAGTCAAGGCCTCAGCAAACCAGACCTGAATATCGCTGCTCAATTTCTTAGCATTTGTTTCTCTATTTCCCCAGCCCAGCTGATCTAGTCTGACCTATTCTGTTGAACCAGCTCTCTTGATACAGAATCTGCTACAGTTCTGAGCTTTCTGTGGGTCTCAAGGACATGTTTGGTTGTCATTCTTCCAAAATTGAATTTTGCTGCATTTTTCTTTTGGGTCACAGCAAGTATTTTATGCTGGACATGGCATAACAAAGTATGAATGGAACCCCGATTGGACCCTGAATCCAGTTCTCCCAGGTGTAAAGAAGATCACATAAAAGCAACAGCATTAAGTAGGTGCCGTGTGTCCAAGGGCATCGGTAGGGAGGCGTTGATTGACATTAAATCACTGGTTGACAACACTGAATGCAAAGATCTGCATGTTAAGCTGATATGAAACCTCATATTCTCTAACACTAGATCTTTCTAATGTACCATGTGAATACTCAATTCAGTAAAGCTGTCTGACTTCTCTCCTTAAATGATTATTTTGACATAACTATCTAGATAACAGACGAAATTTAAAAAAATCTTTGGCTGTCTTGGGAAGAAATGTATGTATATAAATATTTAAGAATCATTATCTCTTAGGAAATATTTTTATAGTGTACTTGAGGCTAGAAAATATAACTTCTCCATTAATGCAGGTTAAAATTTAAGAGCTTATTCCCAATTTCGATCAGGTACTTGTAATTTTAAATCTTGCACTAAGAATTATAACAAGAGGAACCCAGCTCACTTCACTGTGAGAATGCAATTGTCTGGGTCTTGTCTGGGTTTTCTGAAGAGTTGCTTCAAGTACAAAAGGGGAAGTGCGAACTTATCTTGCAGATGTAGCCCAGAATTCACTGGAAAGTTAGCTGTAAAAAATAAGAGTCTAAAAAAATAAATAAGAGTCTAGAAAGACAACAAAGAGGACAGCGCATAAGTAGATGAGAAAGTCTGTTACGTTTTGCAGAAAGAGTTGAATTGCACCAGAGTCGACCTGTAGCCCCCAAGCTGCCGTTCCAGCCACTTTGCAATGCGAGGCATGGCGTGGCAATGCCAGACTGGCCCATGCTCAGGGAAATGTGCAAGGCTCATTGAGAATCCTAAGCAGTATCTACCACGGCCTTAACTTGGGAAGTATGAGGGCCTGCCTGCCTTGCACCCATGGGCCAAGAATCCTTCTGCTTGAGGCAACGAGAGATGGTCTGGTCAAACCCTCACTTGATCAGGAACTGGAGGTACAATGGGCAGAAGCTTGTCCTCTGTTACAGGGCTAGCTGGAAGCAGGTCAGGAGTCAAGGCCACCCCATCACACTCCCAGCGCTAGGTGTGCAAGTGTGTACAGCTGCTCAACTGCCTCGCTGGTGTAAGCAGGATCTTCTCCTCTACCAAACATTTTAGGCGTTGGATCAGCAGCTGATGAAATGATAAACATCCACAAAACACTGTGCTTACTGCATTCATGTGACCCGTTTTCCCTCACAGAACATAAATGCATTCTGAGAGGGCATAGGAGGGTGTCCATGGAGACCCAGCCTCAGGAGGGACGGGGCATCTGAACCTTCTCCTGAGAATCTTGAAAACGTATTCTTTCTCAAAGTCATTGGTTTAGTGTCTGTTTATTCTTGGGTGGCCTTTTTCCAAATATGGGAAGGGATAAGCCAGAAAAGGCTTCCTTCAGGTCAGGGGGCTGAGGCTCTTCACTCCGGAGTCTCGTGTTGGCTGAGGTTCACGGGAGCCAGCTGCACTGGCTTTCAAGTCCCACCAGGTCCCTGGGCTGCTGCCCTATTCCTAACAGGCTCCAAGGTGGGAGTTTGGGTTGCCGAACCCCACTGTCGGCTTGGAGATTTTGCTGTGGCTCTGTTGTGTTCTCAGCCCCTTGGGGAAGCCAGCCAGTGCTTTGTCAGATACAAAGATGGCATTCTAGCCTGAGTGGGCCACGCCTTTAGATGCCCTCTTCCCCTGTGCTGTTTCATCTACACACAAACTGGGAGCAGGAGAAGGAGCCAAAACGAAGCATTCCTCATTCTCAGTCATTCATCTATCTCAAAAACATGTAACTGGCCATCGAGGTTGCAGAGTTGGGTGCTGTCTTTAAGGAGTTCCCAGTGTGATGGGATGAACACAAAGTGTGACAAGTGTGACCCATGCTGTAACATGTCATAGCAAGCACCACTGAAGGTACTTGCGGCCTGCTTCCTGCAGCCCTGGAGGAAAACCCACAGGATCAGGGAAATGAAGGAAGCCTTTAGAGGCTGAGACACAACTACTTTCACCTTGTCAAGCCATGTACAATGCTGTGCACCATGCTCAATAAAGTCACTATCGACAATGCATAGTTCTGCAAGATGTCTAAGAGGGGCTGGGATGGTTGGGATGAGGTTTGGGGTTATCTGTGGCTATTTCCCCTTCATTTTCCTCCCTGGAGACAAAGTCCAGGGCCTTGTTAATGCCAGGAAAGTACTCCACTGCTATGTTACAGCCCCAGGCCGTCACTTTCTTTCTCTCTCTCCTCTCTCTCTCTCTCTCTCTCTCTCTCTCTCTCTCTCTCTCTCTCTCTCTGGTATGCATGTATGTATGTGCACACGTGGGCATGTGTGGAGGCCAGAGGTTGATGTCAGGTACCTTCTGTGTCTTTCCTCCTCTCAGTTTTTTGAGACAGACTCTCTCACTGAACCCGGCATTCACCGAACTGAACTAGAGTTAGACTGACCAGTGAGCTCTGGGATTCTGTTTGTCTCCACCCCCAGTTCTGAGGTTGCAGATGCACATGGACCATTTCTGGCTTTTGGGTGCTAGAGACCTGAACTCAGGACCTTACCCACTGAGCCATCTCTCCAGCCCCTTTATCTTTGACTTGAATTAATTCATGATTTTATTCATTAAAATGTTTTGAGTTATATATGAGAATTCAGAAATTTGGATTAGTGAAGTGGGCTTATAACTACCCTTTAATTTTATTTATGTCCTTCATAAATAAGTACCAAATGCTTATTGTTTTGCTGAATCTGAATTACATAGAAAATTATAGAAATGCTTATTTGTTTATTCGTCTGGAAATTCCCACAGTATGAGAAAAGGCTGGGTGGCCGTCTGTGGCCTGAGTGGTTGCCCCACCCCCAGGTGGTCCTCTGTGGCCTGAGTGGTTGCCCCACCCCCAGGTGGTCCTCTGTGGCCTGAGCGGGTGCCTCCAGGGTGGATAGCATCTTCCACGTGTGTCCTGTGCAGAGCGCCTTGTCTAAGGTCACCACAGCACATGTGTTTCACCCCGTATTGCACTATAGGCAATCTAGTGGGGCTGCTTGCCTTTGAGTTCTTACTGGCTCTGTTGCTGTTTTCCCCAGATCATGATTTGATTTCTAACAGACATTGCAAACCAATCTGAAGCTTTACTACCAACAAATCACTCACGACCACTTGTGTCGCTCCTGGGTTTCAATGTGTAGACATCTGTTGGTGAGCTGCTCCCCAGAGGTGAGGCATGTCACTCCTGAGATGAGAGCTCACACCCTGTAGTAGAGATGGCAAAGTCCTGGCTTGCTCACTTGGACAACTTACGTCTGCGTCATCATCTAAAAGGGCTGTGTGTGCGCTCACCTGGCAGGTCACTGTGAACACTGAACGAGGTCAGGAGTGCAATGCACACTCCTCGGCAGATGTTGACTGTACTGCTGTTGTACCCACACGGCTTGGGTGAACTTGGCTGGTAGTTGCCATAAACATCATGGTGTTTTCAGATAGAAGCTGTGAGGACCAGGATCAAAGTATGGTACCAGAGTCAAGGTCGTGAATGAAACTGAAGGTCAGTGAGTCTCATCAGTGTTGTTCATGAATCCCAAAGACATGGAGGTCTAGAAAAGAGAGTATCAGAAACCGGCGTCTGCACAGTGTTTAAGAAGGGAGACACGGGCGTTTCTGGGCACTGGATCCCGCAGGCGTCCCTTCCAGGCCTCCGTCTCAGGAGTCTGCTCTTCTGTAGTTCATTTGGCTTCCCAGGAACTCGCTTGCTTGAAAGAGGCAACAACCCAGACACACTTTTAGCTGCTAAGAGGAGTGGTGGGCCTCACTGCAACAGCCCTTGTTTATTCTTTAGTCCCTTAGTTAAGGCATTATGAATTCATCCCTAAAAGACTGACTGGCCTGGCAAAATGATAAGAATTTCTGGGCCTCCCTGGCTGACCCCTGGGACCTGTACCAGGATGATGGCTCACTTTCCACCTAACTTACACTCACTAGGGGTGCTCTCCCAGAGGCCTTTCCTTTCTCTCAGTACCGTCCTTGGACTGCCCCATCCCACCCGCAGCACCCACATCTGAAGCAGATGCTGCTGACACAATGTCTGGACTTTGGAGGTTCAAGCAGGATATAAAATGGGAACTCTAAATTGCATTATCATATATTGTCTTTTTATAAAGAAGGATTTGTGCTGATCAGATGACCCAGAGAAAATTATGACAAGAAAGGAGGAGCCGCCTGTTCTCGTCTCCTGAGTTGGTCTGCTTCATGGGTTAGCCCGGGACATGGAAGAGCCACCCAGCAGACTCTCATGGGTTAGCCTGGGACACGGAAGAGCCACCCCAGCAGACTCTCATGGGTTAGCCTGGGACACATATGCAGAGCCACCCAGCAGACTCATGGGTTAGCCTGGGACACACATGAAAAGCCCCCCCAGCAAACTCATGGCTTAACCTGGGACACACATGGAGAGCCACACAGCAGACTCTCATGGGTTAGCCCAGGACACGGAAGAGCCACCCTGGCAGACCCTCGCAGGTCGTGGGCTTAGCTCCTGAGCCCCATTCCCATTTCCACTCTCCCAGCTTTGATAGCCACCTCCTGCTTCTACTCCAAGTGACACGTGTGTACAGGTGACTTTGGGGCTTCTCTGCCTGATCCTCAGGACTAGCCTTGTCTCTTGATGTAGCTTCTCCCTGTTCCTGCAAGATGACCTCTGCAACCCAGAGCTGCTTTTCCTATAGCAAGCTGTTGAGTTAGCCCCAGCCATGAGGGGGTCTCACCCTCATGGGCTATTTATTTATTTATTTATTATTTATTTGTCTTTTTGAGACAGGGTCTCCCTGTAGTCCAAGCTGGCTTGGTACTTGGAATGTAGACCAGGATGGCCTTGAACTCACAAAGACTGGCCTGCCTCTGCCTCCCAAGTGCTGGGATTAGAGGCATGTGCCACCACACTCGGCTCATGGGCTCTTTAAACACAACCAGAAGGTTCTGAGCAAGGGTAGAAGATTCTGAGGGTAACACAACTTTAGCCTGTTCAAGCCACCAAAAGTTAAACTTACATGATTTTGAAAGCACAGAGAAATGGGGGCTGGAAGTGGGAAAGCATTTGCCTAGCATGTGTGAGGCCCTTGGTTTGATCCCAACACAATTCATGTCCATTGAAAAGGACTTTGAGAATAAATTAATTTGATGGGTATAGGAGTGGAGTGATGCCTGAAGAAGTCACAAATCAGCTTTCACTAATTCCCCTGCTTCAGTAAGACCTTCCTAACTATATGCACGTTTTGGACACCCCTTGCCCATCTGCAAACATGTATTGGCTTCATTATCATCTGAAGTTAACAGTCTCATCCATATGGGGCCCTAGAAGCTGGGCTTGGTAGCACACATCTACAACCACAGTACTTGGGAGGTAAAGAGAGGAAGAAAAGAGGTTCAAGGCCAGCCTCAGTTATATAGCAAGATGGAGATCAGCAGTGTGCTACATGTGACCCTGTCTCAAAACTAAGCAACACCCCCCCACAAACACAAACACAAGCACACCCCACTCGGGCCCCTGGAGTTTGCTTAACCTACCAAGATTTACCTGATCTTGCAAACACTGATAGTCTTTTAGAGTGTCGACAGGTCCACCGGGAGACACCCAGCCTCTGACAGCAGGAGTCCAGGGTTTGAATCTGTTACTCAGGAAGACAGTGTACTGACTAAGATGGCCAGTATTTAGTTGTTTTTTTTAAAGACTTACAAAGAGAAGTTCTACCCAGTGACTATACTGACCATTCCTAATTCTAGTTCAAAACATAGCTATCTGGACCACCCTGAAGACTCAGCGTTATAAAAGACATCATGTCCAACAAAAGCTTCCAGGATTCCTGAAGTCTTTGGGAGGGAAAAGAACCTCAAGACCAATGTCTACGTGTATTGTGTTCTACAGTGCTTGCATAGGGAGCCATGGCGTGGAGTTTGGGTCTTGGTCTGCCTGGTGGTTTTTAAGTCATCTTGGATTCTGGACCAGTCTTAGTTGGTAGTCTCCAACCATGCCTGGCTCCACATAAAGTTTCATAAGAATCAAATGAGACCATCTGCTTTATAAACAATGAAATGCCACAGAAATATAAAAGCCCATGTTATAGAGTGCTCTAGAGTTGGTCTTATTTAAAAATGATGCATGGTTCATTTGTCATAAGAATGAAAAAAACAAACCTATTTAAGGGCTGGTAAGATGGCTCAGTGGGTAGAGGCACCTATCACCAAGCCTGACAACCTTATTGACCCCCAGGACCCACATGATAGAAGGACAGAACCGATTACTGCAGTTGTCTTTGGACCTTCACTTACACTGCAGCACAAATCCGCACACGATAGACACAAAATAAACAAATACATAGATAAAGGTTAAAAATAATTCAAAAATGCATATGAGCTACTTAGGCCAACATAGGTTAACAAATGAGTAACAACTAACAAGGCTCTCAGAACTTTTCCTCTCATCCACCTTTAAATTCTTTCTTTTTAAAACTACATTTATTTATTTTGTTCGTGTGTGTGGTTGTGTGTGTGTGTGTGTGAGGGGGTGCTCTAGTGCCACAGCCCCCTCGTGAAGGATTCAGTTGTCTCCTACTGTGTAGGTGTTGAGAATTGAACTCAGGTCATCAGTCAGGCCTGGCAGCGAATACCGTTACCCGCTGAACCATCTAATCAGCCCTACATCCTTCTTTCTTAAAACTCAGTGCATTCCCTCTGCAGGCCCATTTGCTTTTCTCTGGGAGTCAGCTGCATCCTTGGGCTAGCAGATGACGTGAAAGACACCACGAGTCACTTAATAACAAGAGCTACACAGGAAAACAAGTGCCAGAGAGTGAGAAGCCACCCCAGCCCTGGCAGCCTGCAAACCGCAGATGTGCACGCGTAGGCACGCATCTCCTGCACTTCTAAGCTGGCTGCTCCTCTGGGAGCAGCTCCCCACACCACTACCTCGTATTCCAACTCTAGGCATAAGATACACAGAGATCTGTAGACAGTTTCCAGCAGAAAAGGAGTTGAAAAGCCGAGAGAAGAAAACCACAGACACTCGGTGGCTGTGTGTGTATGTGTGCTGTGCAGGAGGAGGAAGCCTTGGCAATCCGAATACCTCCAAACCCAGAAACCTGCCTTATAAAATGAGTGATTCGGTTGTTTTAGTGCAGTGCCACTAAATCACTATTTATCCAACAGCTTTCCAATCTGTTCTAAACAAACAACATTCTGTGATCTGGCTTCCTCTGCTGATCTGTGGTGTGAACACACTCAACACAGATGCCACACCCGGATGCTGCTTTATCACGGCAAAGTGGAGAGAGAGCCGTGGATTCAACCGTTTTCTGCGTCCTGCAAAGCACAAGGACGGGGGTGCATATCCGGGCTGGTGGGGTGCCCGTCTGCCTCAGTCCTGAATGAGATGCCGTTATCAAGGCGCCCTCAGCCTCCCCGGTGTGCTAGTGGAAATCCTCAGAGCAGCCTCATTTCTTCTGGAAGGTCATCAGAGCCTGCAGCTGGGTTTTCAAATCAGGAGAATACTGTGTCGTGCTGTCCAAATCAATCCTGCACAGCCCCGGCAATTCTTCCCGAAATGGCACTCCTGAGTTGGGGCTCAGTTCTGAGCGGCCTCTGTTTAGGAACCAGATATCACGTGGCCTGTTGGGCGAGCACTCCGCAGGATGAGCTTTGGAGAGAGCAAAATGCAGTCTCCAGGGTCAGGTCTCATGTGGCTTCTCAGTCAATCTGTATGAGTAACAGCGGTTAGCCAGCGCCGAGCACTTCCCTTCAGTAAAGTGGAAGTCCATTGCACTTTGAGTTTATAAAGGACGGTTTAGGGAGGTCACTCACCTTGTACTGGATTACATAGGAAGCAGGTGGACTTGGGTCTTGATGTACCAGTCTTGTTCTGGAACTCACACTTGGAACCAGTTAAGCTTTCCCTCACTAGGAAATGTCTCTCCACTATTCTGATAAATGATTCTACAGATATTGTCTCTCAGTCCCAAAGAAATCAGGGCTTTGCTAGGAATGTGGTGGCATAGATCTTGAGTCTATACTTTCTGTTTTACCTGCAGATGAGACTGTGATAGAGTTTTCAAAGCAAATGATTTTCCTGAGATTTTAGAAATAAATCTTTTGAGATGAGATAAGTGTTATCGACTGGGTTACAAACTGAGTTGCTGAGTAAGAGTTTTCCTTGGGAGACACGACCCATGTCTACTCACCCCAGAGAGGGAGAACATGACAGACCAAAGTTCAACTTGGTGAAACAATGGGTTTCTGGAGTTACTTACTGGAGTGCAGGTGAGCAGTTACTTACTGGGGCAGAAACAAAGGCAGCTACATCACTGAAAAGGTTCCATTTGATAAACAAGAACTTGGTTCATACAAAAGTAAGTTCATAAGAAGGAAGGAAAAAAAGCAAATCAAATTGATTCAGAGATAAGCCCAAAAGACTGCAGCCCACCCAGTCCCAGACGAAGTCAAGTTGGGAATGAGGGGGTAAATGCAAAATCTGCTCCCTGTGCTATAGACAACACAGTATAGAAATCTGGAGATGGGCTTCAGAGCCTCCTTCTCCTGGCGATCCATGAGAGGTGTCAAGAGTGCGGGCAATGCTCTGGCTTTATTTATGCTGAGGATCAGGGGACTGAACCCCTGGTCAGGCTGTGAAAGGGGTTCACACTGATGGCTAAGGACTCCCACAAACCATCCTTCTCAAGGGACAGAGCAGGGAGACCCAGCAGGGGAGTTTGGGACACCCAGGAAGGCCCTGTCCACTTTAAAAAGGAGGAGCCACTTGCAGACGTGCTGGTGTGGAGGGGCTACTCCACTCCCACAGATGCTTAGCTTTCCTTTCGGCCAGCACCTCCCCAAACTTCCCCCAACTCTTGCAGGTGGTCCTTACTCCCTGAGTCCCACGGCCATCCCTGTTGTCTTTGCAGCTCTCCAGGGCTAGTCCTGGCACCTAGAATCCACTATAAACTTCTGGGCCTACTCCTACCCCTGGGGTTCACCCATGTCTGCTGCCCTTCACACTCCATCAGTCCATCTACTTACTAACCACAGCACCGTACCATAGAGATCTTCTGGAGTTTGTCCTACAGTTTCTGGAATTTTCTGTATCCTTTAGTCTATATCCTACCTGCCCAAGAGTACATACTGATTTTTATCATCCCATTGAAAAAAATCCCAGGTACTTCCAAAGACCCCATTTACCTATAAATCTTTAGACACCACACCCCTCCCCCCATCTTCTGAAGAAAAAGCTCTACTTTTTCATAATTTTAACATCCTGTCTTTTACTCCCTAGAAAAGTTTTGGTGATTTTATATGGGGTAATCACTGTACAAAGCTAATGAAATAGATTGGGTCCCCTCACAATATGAAAACACTGTTAATAACAAAAATTACATTTCTAGACGCGGGACCACCCTTCTGTTTTAGGTAAACTATAATTACATTCGTTCATAGAAATAGTGATAAAACTTTCAAACAAGAGGCAGACAAGATTTGAGATTAGAGAGGTTACTGAGCAATGGAGCGAACTTTTTACTGTCTGTGTGGCCTGTGCTCCCATCACCTTGTGAGTTAGGGGTGAAGCCCAGGACCACTCAGTGAGGTGGGGAATGGAGGGCCCAGAATCCCAAGGAATGTGCTGTACTCTACAGATACACCCTGGGCATCTCCAAACAAAAGCGAACACACAAAACAAAACAAAAAACCCTCAAAATGTGACAGAGAGCTTATGATTGTCATTTAAAATTCTCATCTCTCTACTTGTATGACTCATGATCTGTGACCATTTTTAAAGACAGTTCTAAGAAGCCATAAAACTCGACTCTGTGTGGGAAGCAGCAATAGCCCATAAACCATAGCAGCTGCTACTGACTTGGCTGCCATGAACTCCAAGTGAACTCTTCAGGGTTTTTGTAATAACTGGTTTCACCTGCTTCTGCAAACCTCAGCCTATTAAAAACTGGGAATCACAAGCTGCTGTTCATTTCCCATCACAGTTGTTTGAAATAAACTGGAATTCAAGGAATCGCTGGCATTTTCTCATCTCCCCCCACCACCCCAACAGCACACAGTTTTTGATTATTATTTTCTTTTGTTTTGTCTTGTTTTGCTCTGGGAGCAAAATGCTGAGTTAACGCTACTGAAAGAGGCCTCAGCTGCCTGAGTTCCAGGGTCAGGCAGACCTTCCTCGGCAAGGTCAGCTGAAGCAGAGATGGGTGGGTGGGTGTGCGACTCAGAGCAAGAAGTGTACCCACAACTGCACTGCAGACAAAACGCCATACAGAAAACCTGTCCGCAGATGCGGAACCTCAACTCAGGTAAACCGAGTAGCCAGCGCTGGCTCAAAGTGGACTGCCTCCCTCTATCCACCGTGTGCATCCATTCCTCTTTCGTTCATTTCTCTCTCATGACACACGTGAGGCCGTGCAGAAACTGCCCATGAGTTGGCTTCTGGTCTGTCTTGGTCATTTTTGTGTCCTGCTTCCTGGCACAGATGGGACTTAGACCGTGTGCATCCATTCCTCTTTCGTTCATTTCTCTCATGACACACGTGAGGCCGTGCAGAAACTGCCCATGAGTTGGCTTTTGGTCTGTCTTGGTCATTTTTGTGTCCTGCTTCCTGGCACAGATGGGACTTAATAATGGTTAGATTAGAAAAACATTCAAGAAGGCAAGCAAGGCAGGGCTCCAAAACTCTGAGAAACCCTGACTAGAGAGAAAACCAGTGTGGGACGGACACCCACTACATGAAGGCGAGGAGAAGCCTCTAGGCTTGTAGGACTTGTAGTTTGTAAGTAGCTTACTTTTTTGAAGAGAGCAGTAATTATGGACAGAGCACTTTGTTAATCAATTTGCATTAGCTCATTTAGTTTTTACAACCCCAGGAGATAGCTGTTGCTGGAATACACACCATGACCAAAAGCAACGTGGGAGGAAAGGGTTTATTTCCATGACAACTACAGTCCATCGTGGAGGGAAGTCAGGGCAGAAGCCGGAGGCAGGAGCCTGGAGGCAGGAGCTGTAGCAGAGACCATGGAGGAATGCTGCTCTCTAAGTCTGCCTATATTTCTGAATTTTTCGAAAAAGCACGATGTCTCCTTTCTCTTTTCTGACCATGCTTTCCCTAACACTTTGGGCTGCCCCAACATTTTGGGTTTCCTTACTTTTTCTCTAAAGCACCCTTCCCCTCCTGGCTGCTAGTCAGCCATGTGTCTGGCCGTCATGGTTGGCTCTAAGGGCCATGACTTTATGGGTTGTTTTCCTTCCCTCCTCCACTCCCCTCCTCAAGGCAGCTGCTGAGATTCACAGCTTGCCTGCCCTGAGAGTTTTTTTTAAATTCTAATAAAATTGTCCTAAGGCTTCCATTTAAGTCCATTCTTAAATTCTTTTATGAGTAAGACTAAGGCTTCTGAAAGGGGAGCTCTTTTCCCCTGTATCCATGGAGGAAGGGCAGGGTCCTTTCCGAAGGGCAGTCAGGATGAAGTGTGGAGAGGAGGTGGCTGCAAGCAGTTACTATTAGTAGCTCTTTCCACAGGTGAGAAAACTTCAGGATGACTCATCTGGGTTTGATAACTTGCCTGTCTGGAGTCCTTGACTCTAGTCTCCCTCTGGTTTTGTAACTACTGCACTTCATACAGGACAGTCCTCTCAAACTTTATAACAAAGGAGCCACCTTTTTCAAGGGTATAGTAGTTTCAAGAACATTAAACCAATATTATGAAAATAAAATGTATAAAGTAGAAATATGAATTCCAGTACGATTTGCAAGAAACACCACTGAAGGAGGCGCTGATCGGGGGCTCAAATACCGTATACAGCTTGTTTATCCTCACAGAAACCTTGTCTCCTGGTGGCAAGTGAAATTTAGAAGGATCGAGCCCTTGCCGCAGCACACAGCGCAGTGCCGGAACCAGAAGCTACCGCAGGTGGGCCTCGGTCTACAGCCCAGGCGCTTCCCGTGCTGTGCTGTGCTTCCTGAGAGTCACTTAGAAGTGACGGCAGCATCAACGGAAGTTACTAGGAGCAGAGAGTCCCAGAAGAGAGGGACTGCTGACGTGTCCAGGCAGCCAGTCACAGGCCTGGACGTGTGGACAGTGTATTCAGGGCCCCAACTCCCAGACAGTCAAAGGGTAAGGTCAGGTCTCCGAGGCCACACAGAACACGCAGGAGGTGGGGCAGGTGGCTATTTACAACCTGCACACAGATTCCTCCAGGCAGCTGGTCTATTTTTAATGGCCCTGAATTGAATCAACTTACAGTATTGAATTTGTTTACTCTAGGGCTCCAAATTGTGACTGTACACCCAAGTAGGGGCTCCTAATGTGAATAATTCAGGAGCTAGTCCCTGGTAGAGGGTGACAGCGGGAGGCTGTGGACAGATATTAGCAACTAGTCACAAATGGTGCCATCTATAGAGTATGGGACTGGGCAAGTGTTGAGTGGTCTCCTTATATCAGCTGTGTGACGTTTTTATTTATGAGTTAGTTAGCACATATATATTTTTAAAAGACTTTTTGTGTCTGAGTGTATTGCCTGATGGGTGCAAGTGTACCTGTGTTGTGCAATGCCCACAGAGGTCAAAAGAAGGCGTTTGATTCCCTGGAACTGGAGTTACAGATAG
This sequence comes from Nannospalax galili, assembly GCF_000622305.1. Taxonomy (NCBI): domain Eukaryota; kingdom Metazoa; phylum Chordata; class Mammalia; order Rodentia; family Spalacidae; genus Nannospalax; species Nannospalax galili. The sequence continues at coordinate 1,581,834 of NW_008359443.1, forward strand.
ATGGTTTTAGCTGTCATGTGGGTGCTGAGAATCAAACCCAGGTCCTCTGCAAGAGTAACCAGTGCTCCTAACCACCGAGCCATCTCTCTACCCCCAATTAACATATATTTTTAAAAACTTTATTTTTATTTTACATGTATGAGTGTTATGCCTGCATGTATGTAAGTGCACTGATGTCATGCAATGTCCATGGAGGTCAGAAGAGGGCGTTGGATCCCCTGGAACTGGAGTTATGGAGAGTTGTTAGCTTCCATGTGGGTGCTTGGATTTGAACCCAGGTCTTCTGTAAGACCAACTAGTGCTCTCAACCATTGCGCCAGCTCTCCAGCCCCTATTTGTGAGTTAGTTAGAATAAAGTGATTTTATTTTTTAAAAAAGACAATGTAAAAACAATATCTGTGTAAATATGTAACTGATGCCAACACAGACCAATACATATCAGTATGAATTTTAAACAAATAAAATAGAAATTAAAAAACAATTAGTTCCAGTTAACACTCCACCCCTTCCTCCGGCTCTTACATTCTTTCTGCCATCCTCTTCCACAAAAGTCCCTGAGCCTTGGAGGGGTGGTAGGTGTGGGGTGATCTTCCTCCCGTTGTGGAAAGACACTGAACTGTCAGGTCTCTGCATCATCAGTGTTCCATGGACTGTTGGCCCATTTCAGTGGGATTCCATCTACTATAAGGATTTGGTGCTAGGGTCCACAAATGAGGGAGAACCTGCATCTTCTGTTTTTCTGAGTCTGTGTTACTTCACTTAGTATGACAGTTTCTAGGAAGAGTCCACCAACCACTCTGCCAGCAAACTATAGTCATACCTCCTTCCCATGCTGGTCAAGGAGTTGATGGGGTGGTCAGTTATCCCTGCCACCCAATCAGGTGACCTTAGCTCATGTGAGGGAGGGGTTAGGGATATATAAGCCGACACCGCTATGAGGCACCTCTCTCATCATTTTATGGGAAGTGACAGGATGCATATTTGAGTGTGGACTTTCCAGTGCAGCTGTAAATGGGGGGGTGCCCACTCTTCTGTAAATAAACCCCCACCCTATGCTCTGTTAGCAAGGCCAATAAACTCATTAGGATTTTCAAAGGAGAAAAAACCCCTCTCTAACTGCATTGTTTTCTTGTTCAATATGCTTGATAGCTATTTCAAAAATTTATGTGGAAGACTACATGAGAGGACAAATCTATTTTGAAAGAGAATACAAATAAAAAATGACTGAATAAAAAAGACAGTTAGTTAAAACGAATCTTCAAAGGGCAGCATGCAAAGTGGGTGGACTAGAAGGAAGGAAGCAGGTCCTCCTCAGACCCCATCCTTTAGGCTGTGCCGGGTCCAGCCTTATCGTCATTGGCTATGGAGAACCGAAAGACACACAGCCAGAATCAGAAGTCAGCACAGAGACAGGGTTGATTGCAGAATGCAGGGTCCTCCTCAGACCCCATCCTTTAGGCTGTGCCTGGTCCAGCCTTATCGTCATTGGCTACGGAGAACCGAAAGACACAGCCAGAATCAGAAGTCAGCACAGAGACAGGGTTGATTGCAGAATGCACGTCAGCTCTGTCAGTCCTTATTACAACCCCATGACCTGCTGTGCTGTAAATATTTCAGACAAGGACATTGCGGTTCCACGGGTGTGAGGAGAAGCCAGCAAGGGCAGAAGGAAGGTTGAAGAGAGGAAGGAGGGGAGACACATTTTTCAGGAAACCAGAACACCATGCACCCAGCCCCGCACCGAGACCCCCTCGATTCCATGGACAGTCTGGACCCTTGGCATTCACTTTGTCCTGTTCTCTGAATGTTTCCAGGTCCTGCATCTGTCACACTGTCTTTCCAGTGACTCTTATAACATATTGTCATAGAAGCCACCTTGACTTCGTTTCTGGGAGATTTTCCATCGCTGAGGTAAGTGAGGCCGAACACTTCCTGCCCATCACCAACTTCCAAACCCGATGTTACATGTATTCATCACAACAGCCCCAACAAGATAAAGTATAATTTCTGTTTTTATGGAGAATGAACCCGAAGCTCAGATATGGAGAATGTCTGGCCTTAGACCTCACAGCCTCAGAGCCAGTAAATGAAGCCAGGTTTGGGGCCTGGCTTCTCCCTTGCTTGGCTCTCTTTTACTTAAAAAAAATTTCCCACATCAACTACCGCATAGAATCCCCCCCAGACACCCCCATACCTCCCCTTCCCCTTCATGTAACTTCGTCCTCCTGCTTCTCCTCCTCCTGCTCCTCCTCCTCTTCCCCTTCCTCCTGCTCCTCCTCACCGTGTGGTTGACCCATGGTCTCGTACATGCTAGGCAAGGGCATCACCAGAGGCACCCCCTGGCCCTTCCTTCCCCTTCCTCCTCCTCCTCCTGCTCCTCCTCTTCCCCTTCCTCCTGCTCCTCCTCTTCCCCTTCCTCCTCCTCCTGCTCCTCCTCCTCTTCCCCTTCCTCCTCCTCCTTCTCTTCCTCCTCTTCCCCTTCCTCCTCCTCCTGCTCCTCCTCCTCTCCCCCTCCTCTCCCCTCCTTCTCCTCCCCCACTGAGTCCAGTCAGTGTTTCCTGCTGGAATGCTGACTATCCTGATGACTTGATCTCATGCAGGTTTAGTTCAGATGACCATAGCTATAGTGAGTTAATGGGTGCAATGGCCATACCATGTCAAGACAGCATTTCACAGCACTCCTTCCCAGCCACTGGCTCTTACATTCCCTCCTCCCTCTCTCCCCTGATGTTCCCTGTGCTTCCATGGAGGTGTTGATGTAGACATCCCACTTAGTACTAAGCACTCAACAGCCTCTCCTTGTCAGCACTTTGAACAGTTTTGAGTCTTTGCATTAACTGCTGCCCAGTGCAGAAGGAGCTTCTCTGGACAAAGTTGAGAGCAACACAATCTATGGGTATAAATATTTAGAAGGCAGTTTGTCAGTGTGTCCATTTAATAAAACAACAGTGGTAGGGCTTATGACCACCCAAGCCGTCGGCTTTTGACTAGGTTTTCTGTACCAGGCAGGAATTCCCTCCTATGGAGCAGGCCTCAGATCAGTCAGGAGGCAGCCAATGCTCCCTTCACTACTGAACCAGTGGGTTTCCCTTGCCTGACATTCTCCTCAATTCACCTGTGTCAAGCTTACAAAGGCCCACAAGCCGCATCCTACCCATTGCCCTCAGCTTTGGTTTTGGTTGTTTTGGGTTGATATTGGAGGCTCAATAGGGCATCACACAATATTTTTGCTTAAATGTGTATGGGGGGGACAGGTGGGTGTGTGATGCTTGGGACCCATATAACATACTTCAGATAAGCTTCCCACCCCCACTGCCATTTGGTAAGAAGCATTTGACAACAGATGTGGACAGGAGTACATGGAAAGGAGGGATTTTGTAACATGGAGCGGGGAGTCCAGGTACCACACGGGTCCTCTCCCCCAATTACCAGCATCCCTCACGATGACCCACACTCCAGGAGGACTTCAGTTGTCCCTTTGGCCCTCCCAAGTGCCCCCATAGCCAGCTTCCACTATGGCCTTTGGTAACCATCCCCGCAGTGGGACTAGCTCTGGCCTGCCTGTGAAGAGGGCTATGGATGCTGCTGGTGGTTCCTCGGGGAGACAGGCTGTAGCCATTGCATGCTTAGTTCTGCAGCTCAGATCCTCAGGTCTGGATCCTCTGGATCGTCTGGTCCTGGCAGTGAGGTTGAGACACTGGCCAGAGCACTGACAAGGCTGTTGAACAGGAGCTTGTGGGGAGAACATCTTCCCTCAGGAAGAAAGCACTGTCCTCTCTGAAGGGAATGAGGAAATGGGACACTGAGACCTAGATCTCCAAACAGTCACACCCTCACCCTCAGTGCTACCAAGGGACCATGGAGGTGGGTGATAGGGAGGGGAAGATGCTGTTACCTGAGCACATAGAACTGGAGCCATGGAATGCCCGCCAGGTTTTGGAGGGGTGGGATGGAAAGGGAACAGTCTTAGTGGCATTACTCCTCAACTCAAGGATTTGCCCTCAAGAGAGAGCACGGGGAAAGTTGTCTGTGTGTATCTATCTCTATCTCTATAGCTGTAGATGCTTTGCACACGTCTACATGTGTGTATATCTTTAGTCTTCCTTATTTATAATTTCTCCAAGTGAGACAGCACTGGGTTTTTGACCCCTCTGCCATATACTGACAGTGGACCTTTCATCCAGAGCCTGACTGAGGGCCCAGTCCCTCTGGCCAGAGCTGCTAGCAAGGAGTCAAGAACTGGTACCTCCTCAGAGAACAGGGGATCAGCCCTCCCTTCCCTGGGTGATCAGAAAGGCGCTCAGCTTTCTCTACAGGCAGAGGTCTCCAAGCAAAGTGAGGTTTGTTCACTCTTTGGTCCCCTGGAAGGGGAGGGAGGCCAGGGTGTAGAGGGGTGGGATCAATCAAGGGAAAGTGGTCACACAAAGGGCATTGTTTCCCTGAGGGCTAGCTGTGGCCAGTGATGACTGGTCCCTTCTGGCTGAGACAAGTCCTTCGCCTGACTCTGAGTGGCTGCGCCCAAACAATACTTTCGTGGAATTCAAGCCTGCAGGAAAATGCCAGGAACTGTTCATTCTCCCCCAGGGGTGGGAGCCTTTGGCTGGCAGCCTTTGTACATAGTGATGGTACCTACACCTGCAGTGCAGAGGCCAGAAGGAAAGAAACTCCCTGATTGGCCTGGCAGGGGGCAGATGCTCGCTCTCTCCTGGGTGTGTCGCTGCATCCTGTGCCAGGGATCTGAGAATGAGCGGTGCTCAGTTCTGAAAGTCTGTAGTCCTGTGGTGGCAGTGTGGGTCAACTTCCAGGAAGCTCAGCAGCTCTTCTGAGCAGCACCTTTGGGTCTCAGGAGTGGTGGCGGCTGCGTAAGCATGTCTCCTGGGATCAGCACAGCAGAGTCGGGTGCAGAGCAAAGGGCTCTGGCAGCTGGTCAGCTGTCAGGGCTGTTCCCTGCCTCTGGGGTCCCTGGGGCGTGCCAGGAATCCCAAATCTGGGGCAAAGTGCTCCCAGCAGTGAGTGATCAGCCAGCCTGTGTGACAGAGCTGTGTGTCCCACACCCCTTTTGCTGACACCTATGGTTCTCAGCTCTGGAGAGACTTGTAGCCACAGACAGGATGAAATGAAATAGGCCTTTGGAGGCTGATACCTGGCCCAAGTCCTTCTGCTCTGACTCTGCCTGTCCGTAGATGTGGGCTTTGGAGAGTAGTTCTTCCAGGAAAAAAAAATGCAGGCTTGCTGAGTTAGCTCTGCAGGATCCTTGGGGCTCCCAGACCCCCACCTTGGACAGGGCCGCTAGTCTGCGTGCCAAGCCTGCTGCTCAGTACAGTGTAGCCCACCCATCTCTAGGGCCCTCACCCTGCTGGCCTGACTGGGTTGAGAAGGCTAGTGGCTGGAGCCATGCAGGGCCCCTTGTTAATTTGCACCTGGAAAGTGCCCCTTCTGCCACAGGAGTGGCTGTCCCAAGGGCAGGAAGAGTGAACTGGACGGAAGGCGGTGATCCCAGATCAAGAGAATCGGGTGTAGCAAAGGTGCGGTGACATCGGGCTCTGGCGGCCGGTCAGCTTCTTTCAAGGTGACCAACAGTTCTCTGAGCTCCACTGGGCCCTCTTGACTGTGGTGCTTATGAACAAGGATGGGCCCGTTGACAGAAAGACTTGGTACAGCATAGGCACAGTGAGCGCACTCCCCAGCTTCACCAGCAGAGGGCAACCTTACTCCAGGTTGCTGAGCGCCCGGAGGCATCTCTCTCCGACCCTCTGGAGAGGTGAGACTTGGGCATCTTCAGGTTGACAGCTGTCTTCTCCCCACAGCTTCTCTTTCCGCCTCTCTCTGGCATGGGGTGTCTTCCAGTGGCTCTGCAGGCTTCTCCTAGAGCGGGTTCCTGCCCCTGTAGCCAGCAGGGCCAGCGTGAACTGGTCGTGTGGAGGGGACTGTTTTCATCCTGCCTTTGAGAGCAGTTTACATTTGAAACAGCTGAAAAGTCTCCAGTACAAGGCAAGAGGGCCAGAGAAAGGCTATGTCTGTGTGTCTGTGTGGGGGGTGTGTTTGTATGTATTTGTGTCTCCATGTCTCTGTGTCTGTATGTATGGTGTGTATCTTTGTGTTTGGGAATGTGGGCTATGTGTGGTGTGTATCTATGTTTCTGGGTGTCTGGATGTTGTGTATGTGAGTGTATGTGTGTGTGTGTGTGTGTGTGGTGTATGATTATATCTCAGTGTTTCTGTGTGTGTCTATGTATGTTTATGTGTCTCTGTGTGTCTTGGTATATATCTATGTGTGTCACGTGTGTCTCTGTATGCCTGTATGTGTGTGTCTTCATGTCTCTGTGTGTATGATGTGTATCTGTGTGTGGTGTGTATGTTTGTGCCTATGTGTATGTGTCTGTGTGTAGTGTGTGTCATGTGGTATGTGTGTTTGTGTCTGTGTCTATGTGTGTAGTGTGTATCTCTGTATGTGTCTATGTGTGTCTTTGTGTGTGTGGTGTGTCTGTGTGTCTGTGTATCTGTGTGTGACCCCTGCGTGCCCATCACTCCCCTGCATGCTATGGTAACAGAAGCCGGGCAGGAGTTGCGAGCTGATGGTGCTCTGCCTCTCCTTAGCGGTCTCTTCTTCCAGCAGTTCATCTCTTTCACAGCACTCAACACTCTGCAGTTAGAGGCTCATGTGATAATCTCATCATTTGACAGGTATTTATGGAAGACCTACTATGTTCCTGTAAAGGAGCCCTTGCTGAGCCTGTGGTCAGACAGACAGTGAGCAGTGAGTGTAAAAACTGTTGGAAAGGGATGAGTATATAGCACTCTGCAGACACAACAGACATTGGATTTAATGTGAAAGGGATGGAGAACCTGTCATGGGATCTTGAGCAGCAGATAAAAGTTGCTTTCCAAAATTTGAGAGAGAGAGAGAGAGAGAGAGAGAGAGAGAGAGAGAGAGAGAGAGAGAGGCTTATATGCTTGAACCATGGAGAACATTGCAGATGGAGAGATGTGGTCAGATTCAGTTTCAACATGGAATATGAAATTTCCTGTCCCACTGTGTGTGGGAGCATTGATGATGATGTCAAGAACAGGACAGATGGAGTGGGGCCAAGACTGGGAACCTGGAAAGGGGTAAAGGCTTGTTCTGGACTTTTAAGTACAAGGTGTCCTACAGGAAAACAAGTAGAACGGCTGGTTAGGCAGACACCTGTCTACAGCGGGCTGGACCACAATGGAAAGGGGGGGTGGTCAGGATCCAGGCATGGGGCTGGAAAGGTCATGGGGAGGAGGGGGACAGATGAGGACAGTGATCCTCTCATGTTCACATCAGTGCCCCAGCTGCTCAGAGAACATTAAGTGAATGAACTCTAATTCTGGCTTTTGATGAATGTAAAATGGGCTTCAAGCTGGTCCTGCCTCATAAAGCTGTGTTAGGAGGAGTTAAATGGGCAGTGAGGGCTGGGATGTCTTGTGTGGAGGCACTTGCTGTGTTCCTATGCTGCAGGCTCTGTTCCCATCCTCTGTCCCTTTGAAAACATGACTTATTCTAGTTTACTTTCGTTGCTGTGGTAAAGGGGAGGAACACATCATTGCAGTGGATGGCACAGTCTGTAAAGCTGGCACAGAGCTCAAGGCAGGACCTGGAGGCAGGAACGGAAGCAGAGATCACAGAGGAATGACACTCACTGGCTGGCTCCCCCTCTTGCTCAGCTACCTTTCTTATACAGCCCAGGTCCACCTGCCAAGGGATGGCACAACTCACAGTGGGCTGTGCCACTCCATCAATTAGCAGTCAAGAAATGCCCCATAGACACACTTACAGGCCAGTCTGATAGAGACAGTTCCTCAACTGAGGTCCCCTCTTTCCGGGTGTTGTCAAGTTGACAGCTGAGCCTGTCTATGACACACTCAACTGTACCTTCATGGCTTCTGATGTGCCTGAGCAAATATAACTATAGATGAGGAGTTGAGGCTCTGCAAGGGAAAAGTAACTTCCCAGGGTGGATATTCAACAGTAATACTAGTGGCTAGCATATCTGGGTGCATCTACATCAGACATCATGTTAACAATTTTGTTATTTTGTGACAGCACTCTTTGGGTGAGTGTTATTATCTTCACCTGCAAAGAAGGAAACTGAAGCATGGAAATGACAGTTAATTGAGCCAGGGACCCACAGGGAACAGGCAGGGTGGTCAACTCGGCCAGGGACCCACAGGGAACAGGCAGGGTGGTCAACTCGGCCAGGGACCCACAGGGAACAGGCAGGGTGGTCAACTTGGCCAGGGTCCCACCGGGAACCAGCAGGGTGGTCAACTCGGCCAGGGTCCCACAGGGAACGGGCAGGGTGGTCAACTCGGCCAGGGACCCACAGGGAACAGGCAGGGTGGTCAACTTGGCCAGGGTCCCACCGGGAACCAGCAGGGTGGTCAACTCGGCCAGGGTCCCACAGGGAACGGGCAGGGTGGTCAACTCGGCCAGGGACCCACAGGGCACAGGCAGGGAGGTCAACTCGGCCAGGGTCCCACCGGGAACCAGCAGGGTGGTCAACTCGGCCAGGGTCCCACAGTGAGTGGGCAGAGTGATCAACTCGGCCAGGGTCCCACAGTGAACCAGCAGGGTGGTCAACTCAACCAGGGTCCCACAGTGAGTGGGCAGAGTGATCAACTCGGCCAGGGTCCCACAGTGAACCAGCAGGGTAGTCATCTCGGCCAGGGTCCCACAGGGAACGGGCAGAGTGGTCAACTCGGCCAGGGTCCCACAGGGAACAGGCAGGGTAGTCATCTCGGCCAGGGTCCCACAGGGAACGGGCAGAGTGGTCAACTCGGCCAGGCTTCCACAGTGAACGGGCAGGGTGATCATCTCAACCAGGGACCCACAGTGAACCAGAAGGGTAATGAACTCGGCCAGGGCCCATAGCGAGCAGGCAGCGTGATCAACTCGGCCAGCGTCTCACAGTGTACGGCAGACTCAATCAAAGTCTTATAGAGAGTGCACACAACAAAGTAGATCTGCCTGATTTGAACGCGCTTCCCACCCTCGTGTCTCCCTGTCTTCTTTACAGTACTCCCCCCAGGCTTTCCCTTGCCTTGCCTTGAAGTCTGTAAAAGTCTCTCTCCTCGCACCTCCCTCCTACCAGGCCTCATATAGGATCCAAAAGTTCATCGCTCTGAAGCACCCTGGGTCAAAGCGTTTTGAGTTGCTACTGCTGGCTTTCTGGAATCCCTTTCCCCCTTTGTGTGCAAGTTCCTGTGCATTCTTCCAAGTCCTGATGAGTTTCTCTGTGCCTTTCAAGTCTGGTTCATAAGTCACCTCCATTGTGAAGCCTTCCCAGCATGCACTGGGCAGACCCTAAGACAACAAATCAACCTTTTTCCATGAACTTGAAAGGCACCTCACAGTGCTGTGAATTTGGCTAGAGAAGGTTCTATACTCGCCACATCTTTTTTTTTTTAACTGCTGTAGTTGGTACCTGAAATCATTTTTAAAAATATTTATTTTTCTTTTTAAACAGTGTTTTATTATTTATATTTTTGTGTGTATATGAATATATTGCCTGCATGTATGTAAGTGCACCCATGTCATGCAATGCCCACAGAGGTCAGAAGAGGGTGTTGTCAGATCCTCTGGAACTGATGTTATGGGTTATAGATGGTTGTTAGCTGTCATGTGGGTGCTGGGAACAGAACTCAGGTCCTCTGCAAGAGCAGCTAGTACTCTTAACTGCTGAGCCATCTCTCCAGCCCCCACATGGCAGCTAATAACTGTCCATAACTCCATCTCCAGGGGAATCCAACACCCTCTTCTGACCCCTGTGGGCATTGGAGGACATGGATACACTTATACATATGCAGGTGATGAATGAACTTATACCTATAAAATAAAAATAATAAAAATAAAATATTAAAAATACTTTGATATTGCTGGGCATGGTGGTACACGCCTTTAATCCCAGCACTTGGGAGGCAGAGGCAGGCGGATCTCTTTGAGTTCAAGGCCAGTCTGGTCTACACAGTGAGTTCCAGGACAGCTGGGGCTACAGGGAGACCCTGTCTCAAAAAGACCAAAAAAAAAAAACTTTGATATTATATTTATGCATTGTGTGTGTATGTGCCCTTTGACCCACTGAGCCATCTTGATGTGATCTTCAGCTGTGGCATCTATCATAGTAATAAGAAACCTGATGTGCCCCAAAGCTGCTTAAATATGCAGCCTGGGCCCTGGACACAGTTGTGTCTCTCTTGACAACTTATGAAGCCCAGGCTTTGTGAAAGCCGCCTTCCAGGTTCTGGGGTCCCTCCTCCAGATGACCCTGCAGGTGGCAACAGAGGCCAGGGAAGACAAGGTCCTGTGGGGTCCCCAGCAGGGGTGATGGGCAGCAGAGCTCCCCAGGGCAGCCTGTGGAGTTGAGGAAAGCTGAGCACTAGAGGAGCGGTTTATGCATCCATCATTTGTGGCTCAGCAAGAAACTGTTTAGACATTTTAATGTAAGTACTACCCATAAACTCCACATGAAAAATCAGAATAAAAGGACAAAGTGCCTGGCGTTTGGGTAGAAGAGCTCGGCATTCCACTTCAAACCAGTTTAGGAGGTAGTCAGGGTCAGGCTCTAGGCCTCTTGTCTGTAGAGCCGGTTTTTATCTGATGTTTGAGTGTAAGAAGTACAATCCAGGGGTAGGTGCATGGATCCACCCGGAGGAGCCTGTGTGCTCACAGGCTGAAGGCAAATTGGAGGTTCAGAGCATGGCTTTGCTGCATGCATGCAGGGCTCCATCCCCAACTCTGTCCTCATAAACATTTCTACTGATGACTTGGTCGGCAAAGTTACCGAGGGTAGAAAGCTCCAAGACCACACAAACACTCACGTAGAAAAGCCTGGTGTTGTACAAGTTCAACAGTGTAGACAGGGAGCTGGAAAAGCCGGCATTCTACCCTCTGTTCAAAATAACTGAGCAGGCAGTGCAGAGAGACATGGCCTTCGCAGTGTGGACATGGGAGGCATGGGGCCGGGCCAGGGCTCAGGGTCACATCTCACACACAGCATTTGAAAGGAGCTTCCATTATTTTTTTACTCTTCATACTGATGCCAGTCATGGGGAAACTGGGCTAGAAGTAGCTTGTCTAACTCACGAATTACACCCTTTGTAACTCTGGTCTGTTTTTGACCCACATTCCTGGTCAGCTGCTTCTCTGCCCCCTGCCACCCCTTCAAGGACAGCAGTCGTTGTCCTGTGGCCACTGTAGACATCTGTACTTGATCTCTTCCTCTCTTTCTTCCTTTTCTGGTGTCACAACCCACATGGGCAATGTTGCCAGATTTAGCAAAAAGTAAAAGCAATATGCTCAGTTAAATTCAAATTTTAGGCCAAAAAATTATTGAATGGGTTTACATTAAAAGATATTTGTTGCTATGAAATTCAAGTGTCACTGGGCATCCTATTTTTAAAATTTTTTTCTTTATTATTTTTATTTTATGTGTATGAGTGTATTGCCTGCATGTAAGTGAGTGCACCCATGTCGTGCAATGCCGTGGAAGTCAGAAGAAAGTTTCCAATTCCCCTGGAACTGGAATTAAGGACAGTTCGTAGCCGCCATGTGGGTGCTGGGAATTGAACCCAGGTCGTCTGCAAGAGCAATCAGTGCTCTTAACCACTGAGCTATCTCTCCAGTCTCACATCCTATTTTTTTATTTTATTTTATATGTATGAGTGTTTTTGCCTGCGTGCATGTATGTGCACCATGTATGTGTAGTGCCCACAGAGACCAGAAGATACCTGTGAGCTGCCATGTGGGTGCTGGGAACCGAACCCAGGTCCTCTGGAAGTGCTTTTAACCACTGAGCTATCTAGCCCTTTCTGTTCTTGTCTGGGAACTCTGTATGGGAGCCATAGTCCCCCCAACCCCAGATGCTCAAATGTATATTTTAAAACTTGTAATTAATGTCAATGAAAGCACACGCGCGCGCGCGCGCACACACACACACACACACACACACACACACACACACACACACAGAGCTGTCAGAGAGTCAGACTTCCCAGTGGAAGCCTGGGCTGAGCCAGACCATCTGGCCTGCATGGAGGCACTTGTTGGGGTCCTTTGGACTTCCCTCTCCACTTCCTAGCACGTGCCTGGCCTCAGCATTTCTCCACCAGCCCTCCACAGCCATCTTCCCACCACTCAGGACAATAGCCCGCTTCCCCTTTCATGGTCAAAGTCGGAGTTTTTCTGTCTAGTAGCCCTAAGAGAGGGCAGTTGTCAAAGGGACTTGGAGAGGCCTCCACCATGTGCAAAGCCCTTTATGTCCCTTACCTTCCTAGTGACAGAATTACTTAAGGGTAACGACCCCGTCTTGTGCCCTTTTTAAATGCCACCACAAGTGTTACTGTAAACACATGTTCAGTGTATACTTACGAACAGGTCTGAAAATTCATGACACGTCAACTGTCTAACTGCAGACTTGCAGAGAAGCCACAGACCAGGGATACCCCCCCCCCAACAACGTTGGTCACACTTGTCCTTTCCCAACTCTAGTTTCAATCCCCTTTCAGGACTGAACCTTTAGCTCAAGTTGTTTTTGGGTTTTTTTTTTTTGTCTTTTTGAGACAGGGTCTCCCTGTAGCCCAGCTGTCCTGGAACGCATTATATAGACCAGGCCTTGAACTCACAGACATCCGCCTGTCTCTGCCTCCCCAGTGCTGGGATTAAAGGCATGTGCCACCACGTCCGGCTAGCTCAAGTTATTTTAAGTTTGCCTTAAATAATAGGTTTCTTACAGAGCTGGTTAGAACCCGAACTTGAAAGAGGTTCTTTTGAGGCCTTACTCTTGCTGGGCACAGGTTGTAGCCAGCCAGACTTTGAGCTTTGAAAAGGAAAGTTTCGCCATTTAACTTTGGCAAAGTCTTACCTTCTGTTTCTGAGAAGGGAAAAAGCCCGAGGAACATTGGTGACTCTGGTTCCAAACAGAGGCTGGATTCACCTTTGATGGGAAACAGCATCCTGGAAACATACAAATTAGATGATAAACTACGGAAAAGAGACACGCATTGGACAGGTAACCTTGGTTTTGTCAACTCTTGGCCTGCCCAGCTCCCTTCTGGCCCCAGCTGCCTTTTGGCTGGGCTGAGCTGGGCAGGCCTGTGTTACTAACTCTGAGAATGGAGGGTAGCTAGCTGTGCTTTCAAAAACTCCCTCTTTAAAACTCCCTGGAACTCCAGTTTCCACAGCTGCCTCTAGGAGCTGCGGGCCAGGCAGGGCCCTTCAGCCAATCCTACTGGCTTTTGATTCCTGTTCTTTTCTGTCTGTAAACAGCCTCTTCCTTTGAATGGCAATGAGAAATGAGCACCTCTGTTCTTCCATTAGTCTGAGAACTACCTGGGGATAAATTCAGTAATGTGGGATTCTTAACAGAATACACTAGAAGTAGTTCTCTACTGCTCATCAACTTCAGAGAACTCACACCAGGCCCCTTGGACAGGACTGCAGGGCAGGAATTGGAAATCATGGCCAGAAGGGAGACGGGGACATGTTGGGAAGGGGTCTACTGGATTAGTGATTTTCTTTAAATCATCCCGCTTTACTGTCTGGGGGGTGGGAACTGGTGTGCACCTGCATACCAGGTGGTAGGAGCTGGGGAAATGAGTAAAACACAGAAATGGCTAAAATATAATCCCCGGATGCCCCACCCAGTGGAGGAAGTGGGTGTATGCGCCCTACAGCGCAGTGGTTCAGAGCTTGGGCACTGGCTCTACCATGGGTGGGCTGTGCACCTATCAGCATGCCTTTCAGTGTCTCTTGACCACGTTTGCATCCGAAAATCGGGCTCATTCTAAAGCCTCTGCTCTGAGGTTCTGTGAGGATTTAGAGCCCGGTGCTTGTATTTACCATTGTTATGTGGGAGGTAGAGAAAGGGTGTAGGCACTGAGGAAGACTGCTCGAATAGGGGGGAGGGGACGTCAAAAAGGTGACATTTGTACCCTGAAAGATGAGCAGGTGTTCAGTAGACAAGAGAAATACAGAGAGAGCTGCAGGAACCAGGCAGGAGAGATGCCAGTGCAGTTGTGGGCAAGGACTCACGGAGTAGGGTCGGGGAGTGAACACCCACGCAGGGTCTGGGGGAGCTGGGAAGGGCCTTGAACTCTGTGGAATGGGCCGTCACTCCGTCTGTTCAGTTCCCACCTGCTCCCATGAGATGGAGAGGGAAGGCAGAGCATTTTCTCCTGTTTTGAGACAGGGTCTCCCTGTAGCCCCAGCTGGCCTGGAACGCTCTTCATAAACCAGGCTGGCCTCGATCTCACAGAGATCTGCTTGCTTCTGCTTCCTGAGTGCTAGAACACTCTCAAAAATAAATAAATAAATAGATTAATTAATTAATTAATTAAAAAATTAATATAACGTGCCCAGGGTCACTGAATCAGTTGGTGGAACTGGAATTTGAGGCAGGGCCTCTGACTCCAGAGCCTAATTTCTTCCTGACTGTGCGCTCCCAGCACACAAGCTCCGTGTCTCCAAACCACGCTGCCATGTGCCTGGTTAGAAGGGATCATGCATGCATCATGCCATGCTTCTCAATAATTAAAGGACCATAAAAAAGTCGCTGAGGAGGTTGTTACTGAATCAATGCCCAGGCCTAGGCTGGAGGTATATTTCAGGTAACTGACAGACCTCTTAGGCTGTATCTGAGAGGCCCCAAAAGTGGGGCCATCTGATTGCCTAGTGCCCTTCCCATACAAATCACCATAGCAACCACTGCTATCTCTCCTTGGTGCCGGCTTGGCAAGGCAGAGCGGTACCTGACACCAGCTGGGCAGTTTTGCTTCAGCGAAGGGCTTTGTTTAGGGTCCGTCATGAACCAGTTGGTGCAGGCTGCAGGTCCGGGGGAGAGTCTAGCTGTCAGAAATCAGCTGGCCAAGGGCCCTTCAGCTCTACCTGGATAGAAATCCTGGTGTAGTTAAAACCCTTCTGTGAGGTATAAGCAATGTTGCTCTCCACCTGGTCCCTACAACAAATGGAGGCTTGTTTTCCTCAAACTACAGAAGCATAGCCTGGGAACTAGTGAGTTTATTTGACTGATTTACAGAGCAGTGGGTGGGGGTTTGCTGACACATGTATGGATGCTCCCTACCAAGACCACACTGGAAATGCATGGGTAGTGACTTCCCTAAGGCCACAGAAAATGGTGAGAGAGTCTCCCCTTGGCTTCCTCAGTTTCCATACTCTGAGCCCCTCCTCCTCATCCAACTAGGGCTGCGTAGACTGGTTGGTTGTGGGGCAGGGCTGACTTCTTCCCATTCCTCCTTTCTTGTGAAGTGTAACAGTCAGCAAGCTTAGCTGTGATGATTCTAGGCCAGCAGATGCAACCAAACTTGGGAAGAAGGCATCTGTCCATGGTCTGTCTTTCAGAGGACAGTCCTATGTAGCTCATGGGTAGCCGAGGAGAAGCTTGTTAAATGCTGGCCTCCAGCAGCTCTTGTTTCCCAGTCAGCAGGCAGAAGCAGGGGGTGCCTTAGATATTAGAACCCTTAGTCCTACAAGCGTTGCAGCCCCCACTCAGGCCTTAGGTATCAGGCTGGGACCTTTGGTCCTAGAGACTTGACAGCTCACTGGAGCTCTGCTGTGGATATTAGAACCCTTAGTCCTACAAGCATTGCAGCCCCCACTCAGGCCTTAGGTATCAGTTCCCTGGGCAGTGGCCAGTGTTAGCTGTGCCCAGCCTAAGGCTGGGACCTTTGGTCCTAGAGACTTGACAGCTCACTGGAGCTCTGCTGGGCCTTCAGGCTCTCCTGCCTAGTTCTTTTTTAAAAAAAAAATATTTTATTTTGTTATTATTTTTTATTTTATGTATACGGGTGTATTGCCTGCATGTATGCAAATGTACCTTTGTGCAATGTCAGAAGAGGGTGTTGGAGTCCCCTAGAACTGGAGATACTGATGGATGTTAGCCGCTATGTGGGTGCTGAAAAGCAAACCCAGGTCCTCTATAAGAGCAGCCAGCGCTCTTACCTGCTGAGCCACTGAGCCATCTCTCCAGGCCTCCATCTGGCTTCTTACAACCCTCTATCAGCCCTTTGTTTTCCCCTTGTCTCCGCTGCCCTTTCTGCCCTGGCTGCTTTGGAACTGCTTAGCGGTTTCTGCAGTTGTCAGACAGGCTGCCGGACTCCGTCTGTGTCTGCTGCTGGATTGGTGGGAGGGCCTCCTTGCCAGGACTGCATTTGGGAGCGGAACAACCAGCAGGCTGCTCAGGAACTTGGTGCCAGCATCAGCTGCCAGTGGGGTTGCTGGTCGCTGGGCAGGGTCTAAGCTGGCAGACAGGGTTGCCAGTGGAAGGCAGGATGGACAGCTCACAGCCACCCACCACCTGCGCTTCAGCTGTGAAGCAGTGGGTGCTAACGGACGGCACTTGTATGTTGGGGCTGGGAAAATTGGGTGCTGGGGGCAAGCTTGGCTGTTTGGGAGCACCGCCTTGGGGATCGGCATGTTGATCCTGGTGCTGAGTCAACCTTGTTTTGAGCCGTCGAGCCACCACCACCCTCTCTTGGCTGTCTCTGCTGCTTTCTTACCAGCTCAGTCCGCACTTCTGAAAATAGATGAGAGAGAGAGAGAGAGAGAGAGAGAGAGAGAGAGAGAGAGAGAGAGAGAGAGAGAGCGCTTTATGTCTCAACACTAGAGCAGGTAGCACGGGAGAATGTCTCCCAGCTGACTCGTGTAGGCCTGAGCAGTGCTTACATAGCCCTAGAAGAAATGATTGCACCAATCACAACCACTTGTTTGGATCAGTCACAGCCTTGGTCTCTAGCACCAGCCACAATGGTCCCTTCGCTCTGAGAAGTGCTCCCCTTTAGCCAAGGAAGAAAAGAAAAGGTCCAGGGGGGCTTGTGATAGTCAGGTATGAACTGTTCCAGAAGCCCTGAGGGGAGCAGGGCCTTCAGAAGCTGGACAAGCATCTGGAGTCCTTGTGTGGCTGGCTGTTCAAGGTGTCCTGGAGGGTTCTGATCAGCTGGTGCTGATATAAGGGTGGTCCTGCCTGCTGACTGTTAAACATCAGCAGCGTCCCTTTGTTTAAGACAGCTCAGGCCTCAGGAGAGAATTCAATAGCTGCTAAGTGTAGAGTCAAATTGTCCTTTCCCCAAGGTCTTTGCTTATTTACAGGAAAGAAGAACAGCAGGAGTGTGCTTCCATTATAACCCTAAGAACAAAGATTAACACCGACAGCAATTTCAACATATTTTAACCAAGCTTTAACAATACATCACTCAGTGCCCAGGGAGAAGCCCCTTCCCGCCTGATCTGTCTCACAAAGGGTTCCAGGGCTGCTGATGGCACCTCTCCTCCCATTACGGCCCTCGCTGCCCCTTGTTGTCCTGAGTGGATTGTTCAGCCGCTCTCCAGCTTCTTTGGAGACTTTCACTGGTTAAAGACACTTAGTGACTCTGTACTCTGCACCTCCAGGAGAAGTGGGACAGAAAGATGCCCTGGTGGGGGAAGCAGGCAACTTCCTGGATGCGCTGATCTCCAGTGTTGTCAAAGCCAGAGGCTAAGAGGCAGCACAGAGCCTCTGGCCCTTACCTGGGAGCATTCCAGTGCAGACCGGCTGATCCAGCTTTGTTTACTCTTATTTTGAGTCTCCCCGTTTCCTACAGTGTGAGGCTATGTAGTTTTGAGAGGCCCTCAAACCTGTCTTCATTACCTCTTAAACCTTTCACTGTCTCCCAAGCCATCTCACCACATGCAAAGCCTCAGTCTACTTGACATCTTTGTCTGAACATCTTAAAGGCATCTCATTCCCAGATACCAGGGCATGCGGGCGTTCTCAGAACTCAGCCTCCGTCCATGAGTCTCTGAGCAAACGCTTCTACCCAACAGCAAAATGGGCGAGTGAGAAGCCCAGGAACCACCCAGGAACTTCCTTAGGGCTCACCCGCACTCAGACCTGCGCATTTTTAGCCCTTATTCATCTCTCAAATCCACTTTTTCCTCAGAATCTCTGTAGGCCCAGTGCCAGTCTGCACTACTGGCCCCTTCACTTGCCCAGCTTGTAAGTAGCATCTTGCTTCTGTTCTGGTCTCCCTCCATGTTCCAGCTGAGTGTCCTTGAAGTGCAATATGATCATGATATTATTGCACCGTGTCCTGCCCCCTAGTCACACGTGCACGTTAGACCTCTGGTGCTGCAGCTTCTGTTCTTCCAGTAAAAGCTGCATCTTCCCATGGGCATCAAAGCCTTGTGTAGCCTGGACCTGTGATCCTCAGCCTCTGGCCTCTGCGTGTGTGTGTGTGTGTGTGTGTGTGTGTGTGTGTGTCTGCAGCCTGGACAATGTCTCTTCAGGAGAACTTCAGCTTGGTTACCTTCCAAGATATCTCTTGGCCTACAGGGGATTCAAACATCTGTGCTATGCCAAATGTTGAGAAAGCAACCATTCTGCCCGTCTTGACTCAGACAGCTTAAACAGCTTGGTCTGTGTGTGCTTTGTTTTTTGTCTTCTTTTAAAATTTTATTTGTGTATGTGTGTGTGGTGTATGCATGTGTGTGCAGCACATGTGTGCAGGAGACCTTGCATGTGGAGGCCGAAGGCTGACATTGGGACGTCGTTCCTCAATAGCTTCCTGCCTTTAGTTTTTCAGATGGGGTCTTCTCATTGAACCTGGGCCTTCCTGTTTCACAAGCCACTGGGATCTGCCCGTCTCTGCCTCCCCAGTGCAGGTTTACAGATATGCGCCAGTATGCCTTTGTTTGTTTTGTTTTTTCCCATTGCTGGGAATTGAGCCTAGGGCCTTGCTCATTCTAGGCAAGTATTCTACCACTGAGCTGTCTTCCCAGCCATGCCTAGCTTTTATGTGGTGCTGGGGCTCCAAACTCAGGTCCTCATTCTTGCTCAGCGAGCACTTTGCCCCACAGGGCCATCCCCCAGCCTCTGTGTGCTTTTTTTTTTTTGACTCAGAACAGCAGTGTACGGTGGTTCCTAAACCCCACAGTGTGCATAAACTCTTTGGAAGGCTTTCCTTGAAGGGGGCAGGAGCTGAAGCTCGGCTCTTCCCCACACAAACCCTCTGCCTCTTCAGTGTCAGCTTGTCAGTGAGGTGTGGCCTAAGGTAGGGGACTAAATCAGGTTTGGGATCATGGCCTTTTCAAGTTTAGAATATGTGAGCCATCATTTCTCTTTCAAATATGAGAACATTTATCGCCTCCTGAATCCTTTGGGGGCCTGCTGTGGTCTCAGTGAGAAATGTTCCTTAGAGGCTCATGGGTTTGAGCACATGGTCCCCAGTTGGTGGCGGGTGTTGGGAGGTTTAGGAGGCGTGGCCTTGCTGGAAGAAGTGCGTCACTGGGGCGGGCTGACAGAGTTCATAGTGGGTTGTGCTACTACTGCACCTGCTCTTCTTGCGTGTGCTGTCGGAGATGTGAGCTTTCAGCTCTCGGCTCCTGCGCTGTGCCCGCTGTCTGCTGCCGTCCTCACTGCCACGGTAGCAAATCCTCATGGAAGGAACCAGAATCTAGACCATTTGCAGACAAGTGGTGCCATGCTCCTCTTGGGGAAGGCGACTGGGCTCCTAGAATAGCAAAGGCACCGACAGCTCCAGGAGGCTGAGTCTGGAAGGCTGACTTGGCCCTTCACTGCTAAGCCGAAGTGAAGGTCTGCCAAGTCCTTGACCACACTTTTGGCCCCTTGTTCTCCTGTTAAGACATCAGCCCAGATGGACTAAGCAGGGTGACCTCGGCTCTGTGTGGCGTGGCTCGGTTGGCTGGCAGCTGTACTTCCCTTGAAACCCTTGAGAGTCTCTGCTTGGATAAAATGGCAGGAGTTCCCTCTGGCTCAGAAGCTCCATTGGGTCTGGGTCTTACCTCTGTGACATCTTCATCCAGCTGTGGAGTATTTCTATCTCCCTCACCAAGGACAGCACTTGACAAACTCATGAAGGAGATGCAGTTAGCTGGAAGGGACTTAACCTTGCAGAAGGGCAGTCATGCATGTTGGGAGATATGTGAACTGAAATTAGCTTTTCAAAGACCAATTCAGGAATGCCTATCGCAAGCATTAAGAGAGATTTTTGCCCTTTGACTAAGCAGTTCCATTTCAGTGGCCTCCAGCTAGCAGCTCTTTCTAACAGGCTTGTGGGGGGAGTTTGTTCCCACAGTGGGGAAGGAATCTTTGATGTTGCTGCTTTTGATTGCTATATGGGGGGTGGCAGGGTGCGTGTGAGGTTACGAGATTCTGGATTGTCTTGTCTCAAAGGGTTCCCAAAGGGAGGTTGGATGTGTGGTGCTGAGTGCATAAAACTCATGTGCGATGTACGTAATTGGGAAACTGTAGGAGCCCTTCATTCCATTCTGGTTCAGCAAGCCACATGGACTCTAGAAATGTCTGCTTTGAACCTGCTTTGCTGTAGACTTTGTTGCTCAGAGGGACAGTCTAATAAGTGAACCTTAGGTTATTCTAGTCTACTGTTGCCCGTCTACCTGGGCGTGGTGGCATGTGAGTAAGCCCAGCACTTGGGAGGCAGAGGCAGGCAAGTATCTATGAGTTCAAGGCCAGCTGGATTTACAGAACAAGTTTCAGGCCAGCCAGAGCTATATAGTGAGACCCTGTCTCAAAAAACAAAAAGCATAAACCCCAAATTCCTCTTCCAGAGATGGCTGAATTGGCTTGCTGCACAAGTGTGGGGATCCCTGATTCAGCTGTCCACATCAGTTTACGCAGTACTGGGGGCAGTGGGGTATTGGTGGACTCCTAGAACTGAGTGGCCAGCCTTGCTGAACTCGCGAGCTCAAGTTTCAGTGAGAGACCCAGTACTAAAAAATATGGTGGTTTATGGTGGAGAATAATTGAGAAAGACACCTGACACTGATCTCTGGTGTACACACACACACACACACACACACACACACACATACACACACATGCAGTATACAAACTCAAACATACACACATGCATACACGCATATGCATGCATACACACACAAATATACACACATACGTACACACATATACACACATATACACACACATACACACAGATACACCAACACACATACACATACATACACATACACACACATACACACATACACACAACACACACACATACACACACATACACATACACACATACATACACACATATACATACACACACGTACACATACACACACGTACACATACACACACATACAACACACACATACACACATACACACACAAACACATACACACACAAACACACAAACACGTACACATACACATACAACACACACATACACACCTACACATACAACACACATACACATACATGCAGACACACATACACACACATACACACATACACACACAAACACACGCATACACACACATACACACAGATACATACACACATACACACATACACACATACACTCACATACACACTCTATACCCTAGTTTATTTTCATTGGCTGTTGTTATGTCACAGAAGTCCTATGCATCGAAGAAATGTGTGAAATGTCAGGGAAACATTTTTAATTCAAAATGGTGAGAAGTACAATTACCTAAAAACAACGGAACCTGTCAATAACATGTCTAAGTGCACACACTGTGTATGGATACAAAGTACCCAGAATTACTTCAGCATTGCAAAGCACCCTGCTAGCCAGCATGTGTCTTCTGGAGAGTTGTGTGAAGTGAGTTTGTGTCCCAGTTCACCTTCATAGCTTCAGCTGTCAATGTGACACAAACCAAGAGTCACCTGGCAAGCTGAGACCATAACGGAATCGCCCAGATCAGACTGGCCTGAGGCCATGTCTGTGAGGCAGTTTCTTAATTGCCAACGGATGTCAGAGGGCTCAGTCCACTGTGGGCAGCACCATCCCTAGGCAGGTGGGCCTGAGTTGTAAAGAAAGGCAGGTGAGGTGAGCCTGGGAGCGAGCCAGTGACCGTTTCTGATTGGTTCCTGCTTCAAGCTGCGGCCGTCAGCTCCTCCCTTGGCTCCCCTCAATGATGGTCTATAACTTATAAGCCAAAAATAAACCCTTTCCTCCTGTAAGTTGCTTTTCAGCAGTGTTTTATCACAGCAACAGAGAAGTGTTTCTGAGACGCCCTCCTAAGGACGTGGTCTTCCGAACACGGACACGTTTTTCAGTCCCCTGGCTCTCTGTGCTGTCTGTGTTCTGCCTGCAGACCAGAGCTGCAGTTTTTCCCACCGCTGGGAAGATATGTTTCTGGTGGGATGGACAGTATGATTTTTGCCCAGTGGTTTTCAGAATGTGTGGCACATTGACATCACCAGGAGAGCCACACAAACCCAGACACCCAGTTGCATGTTATCGATAGTGCACCCAACTCAGTTAGGATGCGTTCTCAGGTGATTCAAGGTACAGCCTGGGTAATAACTGTTAACTTGGTTTAAGACCACTGTGGTGGGAACAAAAATATACCTTTTTACTGACTTTTACTGAAAAACCAGAATAAAATGATTTCCTTTGCACTCTACCCTGATTCAGGATTTGATCCTTTTCCGCATCTCCTTCCCTCTGTGCTTTGGCTTTTCACAGCCATCCGTGATTCCCTGGGGCATATGCCTGTGCTCAGGTTTTATTATATTTGGAACTGGAAAGTTCTTCCTGTAACTGTTTCCTATAAAGACTAATCATGTTTCTCCCTAGTTACATGAACACTTTTTAAAAATAGACTTTCCAAGCCCAGTCACAAAGTTCCTGGGGGCTGACAGCAGCTCCAAGGGCATGCAGAATGACTGTAGCTCTGGACCAACCACACGCCCCTGAGCAGCCCAACCTTAGGCCACTAACATGCAGGGTGCACTCGGACAGGACTGCACAGGACTCCAGACCAGGTGGGGGCCACTGTCACCACAGAAAGAAGTTTCTCCAGCTTCTTGTCTCCCCCGCCCTTTCCGTTTGCTTTAACAACTTAAAAAAATGTTTCTAAAGATTTAAATGATTCCTTTGGCCTTTTGAGGCTTGTAGCAGGGCTGGGCTGCAGCTTACTGTGTAGTTGAGGATGAGTTTAAACTTCTGATCTTCCTTGTGCCACCACACCTAGCTTAGGCAGTGCTGGGGACTGAACCCAGGGCTTCATGCTAGGTGGACCCACTGAGCCATAGCCCTTGAACAATACACTGGATTTTTGCACCCTCTGCCACTTTTACCTATAGCATAATGCTCCTCAGGCTATACAAATGCAAATCTGAGTCATCCTACCTGTGACTGCTTAACTCTTGTTTGCTTTGAAAGCCTTGACTAATTTTGGAAACTTTTCCTTTGACCTTCCACAAGGCAGTTTCTTGGACAAGCCTATTTTCTTCACTTTCCAAAATGCGGATAACACAGTCCATGGTGACAATAAAATACTGTATTTAAATTTCCTGACATTTACAAGGCTCTTGGCAATGACAGGTATTTTATGACCTCCATGTATAAGCTATGACCTAATTATTATCTGTATTGTGTGATCAATCCAGGCCTAACTTTTCCTCTTCCTGCCCACACCACCACTTCTTACTGTTCTCTGCATTTTATGTGCAAGGAAACTTAGAACACAATGTTAAATAACTTGTTCAAAGGCAAATAGCAACTGTGGGTTTGAGATTTGAATACTGTAGGACCTACTTTTCAAAACCTCTGTCCTGTATTGCTTTATCCTGGCAAGTTTTGCTTGGGACTGATGCAAGGGTGGAGGGTAAGGGGTGTGGACTTGAAGTAGGAGTGAAAAGCCCAAGAGCTGGCTTGGCATTCAATCCCACCAGGCCCTGTGAGCCTCAAAATTATGGCTTGAATGAAGTAGGAGGCAGTTTGTGGGCTGACCAGGGTCAACTCCCTGTGCTTTTGGCTGCAAGAGCTTCATGGAAAGGCAGCTTCCTCTGTCATCCTACCTCAGGCTACGGCACCTGGGGTGGGAAGTCAGAGGCTAGCATACCAGGATACCTGTGAAAACCTGCCCAGAGCCTGCAGGGAGCTGGTTGGCACAGCACCTGTGGGCGCAGGGGTTAGAAATGGGCCCTGTTGGCTATATAGTGGCACATGGGAGGCCTGAGTCAAATGTAGC
The DNA here is from genome assembly GCF_000622305.1 of Nannospalax galili. Taxonomy (NCBI): domain Eukaryota; kingdom Metazoa; phylum Chordata; class Mammalia; order Rodentia; family Spalacidae; genus Nannospalax; species Nannospalax galili. The sequence continues at coordinate 1,605,841 of NW_008359443.1, forward strand.
TCAGCAAACGAGAGCCCGTGTGAGTTGAAGTCGTTTCCTAAATTCCACCTTGATGTGAACATGAAAACTTTGCATTTATCTTAGGCAGAGGCCAGCCTAAAGGGTACATTAAGAATTCTCGTCTTGGTACTGGAGAGATGGCTCAGTGAGTAAGAGCGCTTGCTGCTCTTCCAGAGCATCCGCACCTGCATCCGCACCTCCATCAAGCGGGTCACACAGCCTGCAACTCCAGCTCTGAGGGATACAACGTTTTTTATGGTCTCCAAAGGCACTGTAGTCACTCGCGTGTACACGCGCGCGTGCACGCACACACACACACACACACACACACACACACACACACACACTTTTAATCTTTAAATAGTTTTGTGGAAAACCTGTATTTTGATGCATGTCAGGAGTGTGGGATTCTGGGAGATGACATCTTCTGAGATTGGACTCTCCTCAAACGAAGGGAAACTCAGAAGTTGTAACTTGAATTTGCCACTTTACTCGACAGTAGAAGAGTCCTTCCAATCAAAACGCAACAGCTTTAGGCTTTCCTGAATCTTCTCTAGGTCCACAGTCATCTTAGGTGAGAACCCGTCAGTGAACCTCGTCCTCAGGGATGATCTTTTACATCATTGGTCCTATTTAGGACCAGAGGCAATTTTTAAAAGCATGTTAGCTAGAGAAGAAAATTGTTATTGTTTGGAGCATGTATTATCCTTTTTCAGTCAAGGTCATGTACATAGTTTAGTATTTATATCCCTGAGCAAGAAACCTGGGCTGAATTGAGGTAGTGAACTTCAGAAAGACCAGAGTTCAAAGGCACAGTGTGTCGGTGCTAAGCGCCAAGCCTTGGGCCAGCAAAGCTAAGACTCAGTTTTCCCTAAATTGAAGACATCAGCTCTTTACAAACGTATTTTGATGTTGTTTATGTGGACTATGAATTAGGGGATAACTTGTGGAAGGGCTGGGCTGTTGGCTGAATCTGGACTCAAACGCCCTGTCCTTCATTTTCCTGGAAGTTGCATATTACTGAAAAAGAGAGTCTGACCGGCCAGGAGGTGCTTTCTGCTGACCTCCCACTGCAGATGGAGACATGGCCAGAAGGGCACATCTACCTTTGGTATGAATTCTAATGCAAGCGTCAAGAAGTGGTCCCTCCTCAGCCTTCCTCACTCTTGGAGAAGCTGGTTCTCAGCTGTTGCTGGGAGCCTCCCATCGCTACACATTACACCAGTGAAACCTTCCCCGTACCAGCAACCCTCGCTCCTACTTGACTTCAGTCAACGATGACACCGTTCTCTGAACTGTCTGATTATGCATCAACATCACTCCTGAGCTGGATACGCAAATAAATCAGTACATGTCACCTAATTCTTGACCAACTATCTCAGATGGGCACTATTTCCCTCAGCCTGTGGTGTAAAAACCAAGATCCATGGAAATTAACATTACTTCTGAGGTCCCAAAGACAAAAATATGAAAACAATGGGATTTCGAACCCAGCTGACATTGTGTTCAGTGCCCCGCCTCCGTTCTAATGATTTTGGTAGTGAGACACACTAATAAACTTAATCTGCTTTACTGAGGCCGTCCTTTAACGGACAGTAATTGTGCACCTTGAACAATCAAGCCTACTGCAGTATCAGGTGGCAAGAAGTGTCTCCAGGCGTGTGAACAAAAAACAATTAGGAGGGGCTGGAGAGATGGCTCAGCGGTTAAGAGCACTGGCTGGTCTCACAGAGGACCAGGATTTGAATCCCAGCACCTACATGGTGGCTAACAACCGTCCATAACTCCAGTTCCAGGGTATCTGACGCCCTCTTCTGTCCTCCATGGGCACTGCATGGCATGGGTGCACTTACATGCATGCAGACATAACATTCATACACATGAAATAAAATTTTAAAAAAGGAAAAAATTAGGGGAACAAATGACTCCCACAATTCTGATGTCCAGAACGTGAGCTTCAAGGATCAGAGACAAACCCGGGGACAGGACATGTCAGTGTAAGTAAGCAAAGCAAGAAAACGGGTTCAGTTTTGCCAATTTTATTGAACCAATAAAATTCCTACTAATAACAATGAAATAAATTTCTGCAGGTATAAATGTGATACAGTTTAACAAAACCCATTGTTCTGTACCTATAAATAGATTTTCAAAATGTCATAAAAAGTGCAGTTATGAATTGTTGTTACATGTTAATACACAGTTCCTTTATTTCAGATGTGTTTGTCTTGATTCACTAACAGTTCCTTCTGTTCAAATAATATTACCCATCCCTCAAAAATAAAGGGGGGGGGAAACAGCAAGGAAGGGCATCACACACTAGAATATTACACATAAGCGGCCCTTCAGGCCAGCTTTAGTCAGAACCGTAAAATCAGCAACATAGAAAAATCAAACCTAATTTTACGTACAAAAAGCTCTCACGGGCCCTACCGTCCCCTTAGCTGCAGACTCCTGGAGGGCATTCGGAGCTGAAGAGGCTTCTGTGGTTAACTACTTTAGACTACATGGACAGCAGGGTCTGGTTTGCCAGAAAAAGTTTAAAGTGGCTGTTTGTTGAGTTTTCTATTTTCAGAATTGAAGCTGTAAGACTGCCCTCTGACAATGAAACCTGTGAATCCTAAATTGCATCAGTGATCTATTGGGAAAAATCTTATTCTAATTCAAAACCTTATAGAGTAAGAGACTGATATATATAGCAGTCTCGAAGATCATGTCCTCCGCCTTACATTAGTCCAAAGTCACGTGCTTCATAAAAAAGTTACAGTAACAAAGCACAGGACTACAAAGGCAGACATCACAGCTTCTGATTACACTGAACTAAAAGTACCAAGGAACTCAAAGGTAATTCTGTATTAATACTGAACAAAGCACTAGAATCGACATTTCACAGCATGCTACATATATCGCTCACAACTGAAGGATGAAATGGAAGTCAAGAAGTCGGCAATCTGATTTTGTGTGCAACTCAGCTACGAAGTCATAATATATACATTCATCATGTAGCTACCCTGCGGAATCAGGATTCAGAGAGGGTGTTCAAGTCCAAATCCTATTCATAAAAGATGCATCCAGTTCTTCCATGACCAGGAAAGTTACTTTCAGGTTTGAAGGAGCTAATCAAGCGGCCACACTCCATGGTGACCTGCCAGGGTTCCTGTTCACCTTGTCCAGACTCTGTGTGCCTATTCACTTAGCACAGAGGAGGTGCCAAGTGGCCTGGGACTGCTTTCACACTGATTTTGATTTGGGTTAAGAGAGTAAATGTGAAAAGAGGAAGGGAAGTGTACTTTCTCTCCTGAAGACATGAATTCAAGGACGTATCTGCACCAGATGGAGAGATGGACCACTCTCCTCGGTGAACGAGGTGCCATCCAGCTCAGCTTCTATTCTGGAGAGCCAGTGAAATTAAGAAAGGAAACAGTCTGCTTTACAAAGAAAACTTCTTGCCTACCCAACTCATACCTTTTTTTCATCCTACCTTTTGATCTTTTATCAGACTTGGGAGCACTAGTTAAAATTTGTAAAGATGGATTACAAAATCAGTTTTACTCTGAATATGAGGTGTACATTTAACTCTTCAGTACCCAGGAACATTTTAACATTAAAGACCAGAGTCTCTTCCTCTTTAATATTCTTTCTGTAGAAATTATACATTCACTTTTAAGACGTTAACTTGAGCAAGAAAATAGACTGTTTTAGCAAAATTTTACATACCAAAATTATATTTATCATATTTAGATTCCTCATGTGTGGTGTCCTGTGAACTATAAAATGGGGTGTGTGTTCTGCAGTTCTTACACGTGTTGCACTGCCTCCAAGGTTTCTACAAGCATTCGAGAGCCAGAAGCTTTCTGTGCCCCCCCACCCCCACGCACCTCTCCTTTGCCATTCTGTACTTGATGGCGGTGAAGTCACAGTTCAGTTAAAGCCAGAGTGTTGTATCACTTAATGAATCTTTCAGTCGCCAAGTCTTATTCCCTAACCAGGCCTCTGCTTCACTCTTGGGCCCTTACAGGCATTTACTGGGCACGCCAGATTGGGTTGCTCAAGACCAAGGTGGAAGTACCCGAGTACCATCAGAGCTGGCAAACTCTACTTCCATGGGTGGTTCGCCTTCGGGTTGGACAGCCTTCTACATAGGTATGCATCTCCACTAGGAATCTGACAGTTTATGTCTGGCTGGGAGAGGAGGGTGCACCTCTTCCTCTGTACACCCCCTTTCCTAATGACACCAATGCCAACGTACCTGGAGAAGCAGCTAGGACAATCAAGACTGTAAGTCAAAGCATTTCCTTTTAATCTCACGGGATAATCCTTTCTCCCAATAAGAACAGGGGAGGGAGGTTAGATGCTTATCTAAGCAACTCAAATCCTTGTGTACCCAGTTTTGTGGGATTTTATCTACATCATAAATCAGATAGGCTTATGTGATCCAGTCTGACCCTCTCAACACCTTTTGTCATAATCCTTCTATGAAAAATGGGTCTTGAGGCCCAAACACCAATAAAACCAAGGTCTGAAAACTACTTCATTTGTGTGTCCCACTACAGGGTTACAGGTCAGTCTGGATTGCTGGAGAATTTTAACTCTACATTCAAACAACTTGGACCAATATTCATTATCTAATATAGATCCAAGTTAGGATGGCAATTCAATCACTTTGAATTCCTACTAAATGTTAAATTCTGCATGGTAGAAATAGTTCAATTTCTGTATCATGTATAAATATAAAGATTCCTACTTTGTAGAAGGCAAAAATCTTTTATGATTTATTTAAAATATGGAAGTAGTTATTACTCAACAAGAGGTGAGCCTAGGAGAAGGCTGGGTGCCTGGGGTTTACAGGCTCTTTGGGGATGAGGTAGAGGAGAGCAAGGGATTTTGGCAGCTGGGAAAGGATGGAGACAGCCGGAGGTGGGCGGGAACAGCGGTGCCTGTGACATCGTGGGTGTCCAGGGCGAAAGTCAGGTAAAATACAGACCGATGGAAGAGAACTGGAGTGAGCTGGGACAAAGCCTTACTCTGGAGGGGAAAAAATAACCCAGAAAAGAACATGCTGGTGACAATCAGCAGGAGGCTGGTGATGTTCAGATGTGAAAGGCATTCAGATCAAGATGGGCTGGGGAAGGGAAGGAGAGCTAGTGTGTGGAGGCTGAGGCACTTGGAGGAGGAGATGGCAGGCAGGGAAGGGTGGGGAATGCAGGTGGGAGCATCCCACCTAGGAAATGCTTCCTTTACGCTAGCTCCAAGAGTCAGCCAGACTCTCTGAACTAAGTTCCAAGTGCTCTTGGAATGTTTCCTTCCTCACAGGCCTCTGCCTTGGCACATACCGCCACCTTAACAACTCCACACCAGCTGTTTTTGTTCTTGGTCTGACCTAAGCAGGTACTATGTAACGGAGCCTAAACAGCATGAAATACGCTACAAATGCAGCGGGTGTTTAAGTTCTATTGACTGACAAAATACATTCATGTTACTGCTTGAAGGAAAGACTATGATTTGATTCTGAGTCTCCACAGAGGTATAGCAAGGAAACAGTCCAGGATGAGGGGCGCCTAGCACAGTTCCAGTTACAGAAACAGGTAACTTAACACTCCATCTAACAGACAGAGGAGCCACATGCCTTTCTGCTTGCTACTGAACTGCACTGCTGGGAAAGTTCTCTGCGTATCACACAGCAGACTGTTGCATGTGCTTGGACTCGTGCCAGACCACCCTTTTCATAGAAGATGAAAACGGCCTATTATGAAGAACATGGTCTTGCTTTCTAGAGAGCAGATTTAGAATTGTGTTTAAAACACAACATAAGAGAAAAACCTCATTTGGTATCACAGTGCACAGCATTTCTATGTCATGCACTGGGATTTGCTCTTTTCCTGCATTGTTAGAGTTTAAAAGAAACTTGCCATCAACATAGGAATGCATTTGCCACTGAAAGTGATGGCCTACTTCAAGGACAGATCTGTAGTTGTTTGCTGATAATTTACTTTGCTGTGGCATAAAAATCTAAGCTTTTGGATTAACAAAACCTTTGGTGGGAAAGGAAAGCATTGCTCTGGAATAAACAGTATTAATTAGACTTTAGAATTATGCAAAATCTTTAGGAGATATTATAACACAAACAAAATAGGGCTCTGGTTCCAATTTTCGTGACTTTTACATAAATCTTACATTGAACTTTCTGTTTTAAAAATAGCCCTGTACAGCTGTGCCATTCTTGGGTTTAACACAGTAGGTTAACGCTAAGGCTACGCCTGGGCTCCATGCTGGCTACCTCTGATTTACAGAGTACCCTAAGTACCCCGATCCCAAAGTCTCTTTCCTTCCAAGTACCCCTAGGATACCTGGGGAAGCTGGTCTGAGAAGCCAGTCTGAGAGCACTCATCACCCCCCATAGGCAAAGAGCAGACGGACTTCCCTGTGGGAGGATAGTCCATACCACTTTTTCTTTCTTTTCTCTTTACTTTTTGAGACAGGGTGTCACTATGTAGCTCAGGCTGGCCTTGAAATCATTATGTATACCAGGTTGTCTTCAAAATCACCATTTCTTGCCTCAGCCTTACATGCTGGGATTACAGGCCTGTGCCAACCACACTTGCCTCTCTGGAGATTTCTTAAAGTGATTGAGAAATTAAGATTACCACAGAAGCTAGTGAACTTGAAATTCTAAAATAAGTAGCCATTGTTGAAGTGTGCACATCAGTGGATTGTCAGGCTAACTTTAACTTAGTAAGCAGGGAGTCGAGGGTTCAATTCTCATGTGCTTTCTCACACACACTTGCACACTTTGATTTGGCACAATGTGAGTCAGTGAAGGCCAGCCTGCCATACGATCATACAGTTATACCAACTGAACCAGATAGCTCTTTTTAAAAATATCACATTTTAATATAAAAAGCTACACTATAAATTACTACAATGTAAATTCAATACTCTGAAAAATTCCACCCTGGAAAACCGCATCAGAACTTCAAGTCTGCACTGGATAGAGAGGTTGACGGCCAACTCCTGTCTGCCCCGAGACCCTGTGCAGCTACAGCGGAGAAGCCACCTTCACAAATCAATTTTTCTAGGTTGGTTCACTGAGGTTCATAAATACATTGCTGTGTTTTTGTTAATAGTTCCAAGTCAACCTCTTTTCCTGATTATTGATAGGTCTGTTGAACTAAAAAGATTTTTCTAGGAGAGAGATCTATTAAAGGCACTAACGTTTCCATAACCCAATCTCTAACTACTTACATTTCTGGGGCAAAACACAAACAAAAACGAAAAGCAAGTGGACACTCCAGCTACTTGAATCTCGTTTCCCTTTCGGTGTAAAGTTCACTGGACGTTCTGCGCAAAGTTCTCCTCTTCGTCAACATCAACAGGACTTCATCCTGTAACACAGCTCACTGGCACACACACAGGGCTAGCAAGAGGAACTGTTTCTAACACTTAAGGAAGCAAATGCAAAAATAAGTGAGTGAATATACCCTGCACTTGGACATCTTGAAGTTGGGGAACTCGGATGGACATTCAGGCTGCCACTTGTGTTTTCCCATCTTCTAAATACTTTCCTTGTAGTAAAAACACCCCAAAAATGTGGTGCTGAAGGAAATCAACATACACCACAAACAAAACACAGGAAACCTGGCACAAGTTCTTCAAATAATTTCTTTAAATAAACCATCCTGTCTTCAGAAAATACTAGTGACTTTTTCCTCACATGTTAGATTTCAAACGAGATCCTGGAATCTAAGAGCGCAGGACCGCCTACGTCAGGGGCCACCGCTGCCTTGGTTCTCTCCAGAACAAGGCCTCAAGGAAAGGAAGCGGATGCTTTACGCCAGGAGAGAATGACCTTGGAGGGGAGCACGCGCCTCCAAACACCACCACAGCTCCTTCCTCGGAGAAAAATGTGCGTCCTGCTGAAGTAGTGAATCGAAGTGAGATCTCTACGGGAACGGCCAGGGAAAAGCTCCCCTATGTAGGGGACGACCTGCCTTACATGAAAAGGTGGGTATGTCTTTGAATAACCGTGTGTGAAACTCAAGTCGCCCCATTAAGCAGAGTGTTTTCGGTGCTGTGTGGCTGTGGCCACTGGCCAAGAGGCACTTCACCTTCATGAACACAACAGGGTAAAGTAAAGCTTTGGATCAGTTGTGCTCTTTGAAGACAGGCCATCCAGCAATGGAAAGCCACGCAAAGTGTGACTTCTGGCTGCTTTTTCTCCCCTATGACTTGATGCATTTTTAATTTTTTACCAGTTGTCCACAGAGATTTTTCTCAGGAAGGAATGCTTTGGCATTGACATCATTGTTCGACCTCAGTAAGGCAAAACTGAAAAACAACCTAGCACAGTAAAGAAATCTGAAGAAAATTTCTTTATGGCTCTGTTAAAAAAGGACACTTTGCAGTGCATGACGGGGAGAGTTGGGGTGACGTTTCAGGAACATATTGCACCCTTTGCTGCTGTTGCTCAGTCACAGTAATGCATAGAAACACAAGCTCTGCCTCTGAGTAATAAACTGCCTAACCTATCATAAGAAATCATGTAAAATAATTTCTAAAAGTCTAACAGGAAAAATAGAGGTGCATTATCTTTCCTTTGCTTACTGAAATATAGAAAAAAACTCTGAGAAAGGAAAAATGTGCAAAGAAACGTTTTGGTCAGTGTTGTGTGGATGTGGGTTTGTATGTGCCAAGCGTGTGAACTGTGAGCGGCACGTGGGCATGGACTGCTCGAGGTGACAGAGGACCACTGTCCATGACGGAGAGGACTGTGCACACATCCCCTGCCACATATACATCTGACATGGAAAACTGAGGCCTCTGTTTCAGAAGGAAAAGAAAAGCTGAATTTGGCTTTTCAGTAGCATGCTCTAGAATTCATCATGATTAATTTCACATTAAATTATGGACAATGTCTGTATCACATTTCACGTTATCGCCAATAGCAATGTAAGAAAAAACTCAGGTAAACACACAAACATACAAACAGTGCCTGACGACCTCCTAGGGACTGGGACCATGTCCCCAAGCAGCTTTCAGCAGCCCATGCTTTTCTCCCATCAGACTTAGGACACAATGTGGGCATTTTAGGATAGCTAGAGGAGGCCATTCTTGTTGAACTCCAACATCTGAGAAACAATTGCTTGAGCAGATTGTAAGCACTTTCCCTATTTTTTAAAAAGTAAAGTAAAATAATACACATACATACAACCCCCAAAGTACTGAAGTTAAGCATTAACAAACCAGTTCATGATTTATGGTCAAATCCAGAAATCCAACTATTAACAATGCAAAGTAGTGCTCCTCAGGATTATTTTTGCAGTTGTTAGTAATGTTAAGCATCAAGAAATATAAAACACATCATTGCACATTACAGCCAAAAAAAAACAAAAACAAAAACAAAAACAAAACAACCAAAACCCCCAATGGCTAAAGTTTGACACTAGAGAACTGAAGAGTTTTTGATGCCGTATCACAAACAACTTCTGGTGTAAATTCCGCGTGGAGAGGTCTTTACACACACTGACATTCTCCCTGTGGAGCTTCAGGTCAGGTGCCGAGTTATGGCACGGAGGGCATAGAGAAGCTCGGCCTGCATCCGGGCTTCCATCAAGAGCAGATTCACATGAACCTGGAATCAGAATGCTATCAGGTTAGCAGCTGCTGCATACAGTGCAAAGTCTAAAGTGTTCTAGAGTGTTCTCAGACAGCACACTCAGGAACTCGGCTTTATGTGCTTACAGATACTACACACACACACACACACACACACACACACACAGAGGCCTGGGCATGCGCCTGCATGCACACCATGACATTCAAACCTGCACTTGTGAAGACATACCATAATGTTGGCGTATGTCTCTATCTTCCCACCAGTTGAATGCATTGTTGGTGTATGCCCTTGATGAGTAAAGAGAATCTCAGGATAGAATCTAGAAGAGGGGGTTACCCACTGCAAATGTAAATCAGCATGAAGATCCATCAAGGCTGGAGATAAAGAGGCATCTGCCTGGTATGTGATTGGCTTTAAGACCTCAAGAACTGTTAAAAGCTGAGGCATAACATACTTTACCAAGGGCATTCAGATAATTTGGACTGTAGGACCCAGGAAGGATTTTCTTACTCTCTAGCTTGGACTCTTGATTTAATGGTTAAAAAGCCAAGGACCCCAAACCAGCTCTTATGTTTCAATGTTGGTAAAGTCCTTAGCACTTATCAGGGTTTAATTTAAATCACAATTCATGTATTATCAGAGGTACTCTGATAATAATATATTTGGTTCAAAGGTCCTGCATTATATTCTTAAAAACTAAATGACAATGAACCCATTACTCTACCAGTTAAATCTGATGACTAACAAGAACCTTGAAGGAGCAGCGTGCAGGCCAGATCCAGCCACACCTAACACCATTGCTTGGTCATTTCTTTCTTTAACAGACTGGTGAATACTTTCCCAAATACACTTTGAAGATTATTAGTATTTAGAGCCAATCTTTCAAAGACTGATGCTAAAATTAACATTACATACTATGCTAGACAGAGCACATCGCCAGAATTTGGTGGATGTCAACATACTTCAAACTGAGGAAAACATTAAAGCAGCTACTTGAGCCTCTTCAGCTTGGATGCACCGAGTTTTCATTCTTGATTGCTGTCCTCTGAACACATCTGGTCTATACTGGCCATGACAGTCTCTGTCCTCTGAACACGTCTGGTCTATGCTTGTCCTGATGTTCTCTGTCCTCTGAACATGTCTGGGCTATGCTGGTCCTGACATTTGCTGCCCCATGAACACGTCTGGGCTATGGTGGTCCTGACATTTGCTGTCCCCTGAACACGTTTGGGTTATGCTGGTCATGACGTTCACTGTCCCCTGAACACGTCTGGGTTATGCTGTCATGACGTTCACTGTCCCCTGAACACGTCTGGTCTATGCTTGTCCTGATGTTCTCTGTCCTCTGAACATGTCTGGGCTATGCTGGTCCTGACATTTGCTGCCCCATGAACACGTCTGGGCTATGGTGGTCCTGACATTTGCTGTCCCCTGAACACGTCTGGGTTATGCTGGTCATGACGTTCACTGTCCCCTGAACACGTCTGGGCTATGCTGGTCATGACGTTCTCTGTCCCCTGAACACGTCTGGGCTATGCTGGTCATGACATTTGCTGTCCCCTGAACACGTCTGGGCTATGCTGGTCATGACGTTCTCTGTCCCCTGAACACGTCTGGGCTATGCTGGTCATGACATTTGCTGTCCCCTGAACACGTCTGGGCTATGCTGGTCATGACGTTCTCTGTCCCCTGAACACGTCTGGGCTATGCTGGTCATGACATTTGCTGTCCCCTGAACATGTCTGGGCTATGCTGGTCATGACGTTCTCTGTCCTCTGCACATGTCTGGGCTATGCTGGTCATGGAACACACCTTCTCTGAGTGCTTGAACTGCCGCCAGTAGCTGTCGTACATGCGCTTGGTCGTTCTTTCAGGGTAGCAGGCCACCGTCTTGATGTACACCTTCAGGCTTCTTTCGAGCAGCTGGTTGACCTCTCCATAGTCATAGTCATCATACCTGTGTGTGACAGCGTGTATCACCGAGAGCAAGTGCCCCACTTCCAGGCACCCCATCAGACGTGGCTGTTTGGTAATTTCATGTAGCAGCTCGGGGAAGGACTATACTCAGAGCCTGTCATGTCATGCTAGGTGGGGGGGGGTCACTAGAGAACAAAGGGGAGAAGAACCAACCCCTAGATCCTCTATAACACTAGGACATGAAAAGAAAAAACTATGGAGCTGTAGTTTATAGACAGTGGTAACTATGTAGAGGAAACGGACCTGAGTCTGGGAGCTATGATTTCAAACAGGGTGGGCAGGCGGCCGCTCTGAGAGGTGGATGTGAGCCATCGCTAATATTTACTAAAAGCTGGAGAAGGCCGAAAGATCGGACTTGGGTGTTTCAGGGCAGAGGGAGACTATGTGTCTAACAGGCTTATGCTAAAGCCAAACACTACTCGTAGACCGACTGAACCAGTTAGACATCTTTAATCAGAAAACTGAAAACTAAAATACTTCAAAATCCAAAACCATGTGACTGAGAGACAAAAGTTAGGGCTTCAGGGCTCCCCCCGCCCCGCCCCAGTGATGGAGAGCAAATCCAGGGCCTTGAGTGTGCTCGGCACATGCTCTACCACTGAGCTGCAGCCCCAGCTTTCAGAGTAATTTGGATATTAAATTATCAGATTAGGAATGCCAGCTATAGGGTCTTTTTATATAGCATATTGCATTATTAGGTGATTTATCAGAAATTTTGTGGTTTCTTGGTTAAAAGTATAGAAAAGACTGCTTAACAAATTGAATCCCAGTTCCACTCCATTCCTCTCATAGATATATTATGTAATATACATGAAACAGTCTATATATAGAGTCTGTGTTTCATTTAGATATATTCAAAACTGCAAAATCTCCCTTTCTGCAAATCTATCTTCATAAAGAAAAAGCACTCAAAGAGCCACACTCTGCCAACAGCCTTTCCGACTGGACCTCTGGGCCCGGCCCGCCTGGCCTTGCTGCCTCTCACGCTGATTTTCCGACTGGACCTCTGGGCCCGGCCCGCCTGGCCTTGCTGCCTCTCACGCTGATTTTCTGACTGGACCTCTGGGCCTGGCCTGCCTGGCCTTGCTGCCTCTCACGCTGATTTTCTGACTGGACCTCTGGGCCTGGCCTGCCTGGCCTTGCTACCTCTCACGCTGATTTTCTCAGTTGAGAAGCCTTAATTAACACATGGATCCACAGGCCTCATTTCAGTGGCCTTTGTGAGCTTTGTGAGGGCAGAATCTAGTATAGCTTTGCTGATACCCTAAATATTATTCTTTCAAAAAACAAGCCACACTAATTACACAAACCTGAATTTATTACAGCGTTCTGAATGGACACCCACTTTTCAAATTTCCCACACTGACCTGTTCTTTCAGAAAGGGTTCTCAAATTGACATATCACTCTGTTTATTCTCCACATTAGTAAATTCTTACTGTTGTACTGTGTTATCAACACACAAATAAATGCAAAACTATTTATTTACTTAAATGTGTCCACATGTGTAGAGATGCATGTGTGCATGTTGGTGTGTGTGCATGTAGAGGCCAGAGGTCAACCTCAGTGTCATTCCTCAGGTGCTATCCACCTTAGTTTTTTGAGATGGGGTCCTTGCTGGGACCTGGGGCTTGCCAATTAGGCAACCCTGGCTGGCCAGTGAGTCCCAGGGATCCTATGTCTGTCTCCACGGAGCTGGGATTACAAGTGTGCATCACCGTACCCAGCTTTTTATGTGGGAGCTGAGGCTCAAACTCCAGTTCTGAACCTTGAAAAGCAGTGTACCGACCGAGCCATCTCCCCAAGTGTCAGACTTACACCACTTTAAATGAAGAAAAATAATCCTCAGATGGAGTTGTTAATTCTGAAGTCCACATGTAATGTTTTTCTGCCAGAAGGCTGTGTGTCTCCCAAGCAGGATATAAATAAAACTAATGCCTGAATTTTCACTCAGAAATTCAGAAAATTGTGAACACACCTGATTCCAAACATACAGTGAACATAGTTGAACAAAGCTCTGCGCAGGGTGGTGGTGTCCACATCCTCATGGGTGGCCATGGTGTTGTAGGTGAGAGTGTAGACCATTCGGAACTTCTCATCCAGAAGATGTCCGATGTCGGAGTAGAGCCTATTCACCAGCGAGAACCCGTGGTTTTCCCAGGTGTAGTCCTGAAAGAAGAAAAAGTGTTCACTTACAAAATGGGCATTCTCTGTTGAAATCTGTTTTTTTTGAAAAATAAAACTGTGGTGCAAGTCAGGGGCGCCCTTCTAACTCAGTTCTAGGATGGCAGGTTTACCCAGAACTCTTGCCATTGGTTTGTACAGTGCACGGCCTGGGTGCTGCACTGCAGGGTTCAGGGACTGGCATGTTTGTGATGGAAGGCTGGCCACACCCCGTGGGCAGGTACTGTGTACACTACGCTATCTGAACAGCCCCAGAAGCTCTTGGAATATCCCTCTGTCACCAAACTTATTCAGAGACGCTGAGTATCTGAATCAGCATGAAGGACTAAACCAAACTTAGCCTGCCTTCCCTCCTGAAGAGCGGCCGGCACTGTGGGAGGCTGGTCCTCAAGCACAAACCTACGCTGTAGTATACATGTCCATTTACCATCCCTTTTCTTGCTCTCCTCCAAAACATGCACAAACAGTACATAACTATCACATACTGATGCAGACGATTAAGCCGTTTCCTTCTGACTTAAGGAGGAATACACTGAAATAATAATCTTATTATTAGGATATCAAATCAGACTGGGTCGAAGACTAAGCTAGATGAAAAGATGTACAGATGTGGCCAGAGTGACCCTGGTGGCTCAAGAAGACTATGTAGATTTCCACGGTTGACAGCTGAAAGGACAGCTTTCTACCTGAGCTCGGAATGTTGGCAGGTGTTCTTCTCCTCGCCTGGCAAAGTCCTCATATCCAAAGCCAGGGTCTTCGACGTATCGGGAGACGTCAGCTGTTAAGACCACGTCATCTTCAAAGTCTAAGGGAAACAACAAAGAACCCGGTGTTGGGGTGCCGCCTGCAGATCCAGTAAGGCCGCATCCGGCTTCCCCCACTTTGCAGCTTCCCACGGATTCCACAAGCGATGGTCTTGACTAGACGGCTTAATCTACAGAAAGTATATAGGGGCAAAGTTTTGGGCACAATTTCGTTACCAAATAGTGGGTATTAACATTTAATTATAGTCAAGTAGTAAAAAAAAGTCTAAATTGCAATATTTAAACCATAGTAGCAAAGGATCAATAGAGAAACAGGAGACAGCTCAGGCCTCTCCAGGGGATCAGGTGGGTTATGAAGAAGGAGAAGCAAGGGCTGAAGATGCCTCAGTTTGAAGATAGAATCTGTCAGCCTATTCACAGCATACAAATCTATTACCTAGTTCACTGGTTTCCAAGAGGGCTCAGGAGGGGGATGAGGGCTCAGGACGGGGATGAGGCTTCAGGACGGGGATGAGGCCTCAGGACGGGGATGAGGGCTCAGGATGGGGATGAGGCCTCAGGACGGGGATGAGGGCTCAGGACGGGGATGAAGCTGGGAGTCCCATGGGAGGGGAATAAGCCTTTTCGGTGCCCTGCCAGTCTTTATCCACGTGGGTGCGATTTGCAGGCACATTGTGCATCACACTGACAATGCGCATTTTCCACGCACACAGAACTAAAGCACAGCTGTAAGGAGTGCCACTAACTGCAACCAGAGTGGGTGTTACAGCAGCAGTGGCCACACCTTTAATCCCAGGACCAGGGAGCCAGAGGCTGGCAGAGCTCAGTGACTTCCAGGCCAGTTGGGGCCTCAGGGAGACCCTGTATCAAAGCAACAACAACAAACAAACAAACCCAAACAACAACAACAATCCCCAGGTTCTTCTGCAAGTCTGATGGTGTGAAAAACTCCCACTGAAAGCTGTGACTGCTTAATGCACATTAGTGCAGGAGGGAGATAGTTTTCTTCCAATTCACTGGTTTTAGGTCATTTATAATTACTTTTTTTTCTGATTTCAACCAGTAAAAGTGAATGAACAAGCTGTATTTTTCTATTCTACAAATGAGCATCTCTTTCTCAAAATAAAAGCATAGCTCCTATGGAATATTTTCTTAATAAGTAATTTAATTGTTAAACTCAATCTTTAGTAAGCGGTAAACATTTAATAAAGTTAAAAAACATTATATGGCATAAGAAATGTAATTATTATTTGGGAAAATTTTTTTTAGGAATTTGAGAAACAAGGGTAATCACACAATTTCTTCTGAACGCCTATTAGACCTCATTATCAATCTTTGCCACTGCATGAAATGCCTAGTAAGATGATCCTCCTTTTCATTTTAAGCTGCTACCCTGTGCTAAGTCGGGTGCTTGAGAACAGCAGGGAAGAGCAGAATCCCAGGCTGCGCAGTGCTGGCTGCATGCGTGAGCTCTAGCTCGTCAGGACAGGGAGAAGGCTCACACTGCACACCGGGTGCAATGCCAGGCCCCTAGCAGCTATGTTTTTCCTTGTTTCATTATATAAAAAGGAAATTCACATAAGAATTAAATGTCAGCCGCTTAATGCTCGTCTGAAGCTTTTCTGTCTTTACGGTGCTGGCACTGATTCCAGGCCTGCACACTGACCAGCGCACCACAGAGTTCCATTCCCAGCCCAAGCTGAAACTTTAGGCAGTTTTCTCTACAGGACATTTTGGGCTTATCCCATAGCCCGGCCCACAGCCAGTTTCTCCTAGTTGTTCAGACACCATTCAAATGTATTTTCTTCAGAATGAGGTAAACATTCTTAGAATCCTTCCCTACATAGACTCTGGAATGCTGTATCACACTAATCAAACCAATAATTTTTAGAGAGGAAAAAATAAATTTCAATTTCCATTCTAAAATTGGCCGATCTATAAAAACAAGTCAATTGGCCACCGTACAGGACCCCTGTGCAACATTATCTTCATGTAGTCAGCAGCCTTAATACTTAACAGCATGCCTAACAGCAAAATTATATAATGGACTGATTTACATCCTCAAATGACATATGATATAGCTTCTTGTTCAAATCAGAATATGACTTCTAAACAGGGTCAAGACTTGCTAGTCAAAAGTCTCTTTCAAAGGCAGTAGTCCAAGAGGTCTACCTTGGGATCTAAAATATATTTTCAATATTTCCCTAAAGGAGTAAAATACTTATACACATCAAGCACTACTGATCTTAAAGAAGCTCCTAAAATTAACGTTTGGAAGCAAATGGACAGTATTAATTAACCTTAACACAAATGTCTGTCTTTTAGTTTGCTCAAAGGTTCACCTACAATCCTCATGTTTCTTGACTGCCACTTGTTCCCCCGATTTTGACAGTCACACTTCTTTAACAAAGTCTGGAATTCTGTTAACAGCAGGAACAACACTCGGTTTTGGACTCAGGCTCCCAGGGATACGCTGACAACACCTCACACTGCACTGAAGCCTAGCACCCCCCCCCCCCCGGCAAATGGACAGTATTAATTAACCTTAACACAAATGTCTGTCTTTTAGTTTGCTCAAAGGTTCACCTACAATCCTCATGTTTCTTGACTGCCACTTGTTCCCCCGATTTTGACAGTCACACTTCTTTAACAAAGTCTGGAATTCTGTTAACAGCAGGAACAACACTCGGTTTTGGACTCAGGCTCCCAGGGATACGCTGACAACACCTCACACTGCACTGAAGCCTAGCACCCCCCCCCCGGGCTCTTATCTGCCCCTGGGTACCGGTCTGCAGGCCAGCAGTGCAGGCGTCATGAGGGGCTTAAAGAGATGTGCCTGCCCAGGGCAGCCCACTGACTACAGCACACAGGTAAGCAGATTCCCAAGCAACTCTGCCCAGAGGCTCGAGAAGCTCAGCGCCAGCTATCTCTGGACTAGACGTCCACTCAGAATGTCCTCAGCATGGCACGGGGTATGCTCCTTAATGTTAGAAAGGCCATTAGGATAAGGCTGTGTCACCCAAGTGACCAACTTCTTCGTACTACTTACCCTCATGTTACTGTCCTAAACGTACCCAACAGCTGCTCCTATACCCACCATCCTGTCCTGCTTATCTGTCTGTGCTAGGCCTGACTGCTGTTCACCACATCCTCTGATTCCTTCCTACCCAGGCCAGTGCTTGGCTTCCTTACACTCAACTCAGAGAATGATCTTCGATCTAAGCGTGGCAGGGCAGGGTTTCTTCCTCTGGGCCCTTACTGGGCCACCCTGGTCCTAGCGAGGTGAGTTTAGTGCCTCTTTTATGCTCACGTCTCCCACCTTCTGCCATGTATTGCAATTGTCTACCTCTTCCCACTAGCATGACAGGTACTGTAGGCAGAGATCATGCCTTAAGACCTCAGTTTCTACCTGGTTCCACATAGGTACCCAATAAGTGTTTATACAATGAATGTAACAGCAGGAGCCTTTCCTTGAGGTTTCCTACTGAGAATAATTCTGATTTGTAATTACAGTTGCCTTCTAAGTGGATTAAAATAGTTACCTAATTGGGTAGGTAAAATCTTTCATTAAAAAAGCATGATTATCAGGGGAAGTGCTTAGAGCCAGGCTTGTTCTTACTTCTGAGAGCTATTCTTCAACACTGTGTTTACCAGAGACACACAGCTAAAACAATTCTCAGAATTTAAGGCTGGCTGATTTAGCTTTAAGATTGTAATTTGTAGTCGGAAGAGCCATTTACATAGACTGCTGCCTTTTGAAGGGTTCTGGGTTTGTGCTGAGTTTATGATGCTTGAATAACATTGCTGTGCGCGGCTCAGTATCTTTAATAGAGGAAACCAAAAGGCTGTCTTCCTGTTTCAAAATTCTTAAGAGAATCAGAAAAACGTGTTTTAAACATTTGTTTTATCTTTGTGTTGTGTGTGTAGGTGTGCCCGTGCCATGGTACCTGTGTGGAAGATAGCGTGCAGGAGTCAGTCTTTCCTTCCACCCTGTGGATCCCAGAATGAAACTCAGGCCTTTACCTGCGGAGCTATCTCCCTGGCCCCAGCAACTGACTGCTTTAAACAAGTAACCAAGACAGCAAGAACGGCCTAGACGTCTGTCTCAGAGGATTCGAGACAGTTGGATGCCGAGGAAGGACGCTGCAGTCAAGGATGAGTGCATATGGTGTCTCTCAGGATCACACTGGCCCCAGAAAATTCCTACTGCCCAAACCCTGCAGCTGACACAGCATCATGGCACAAGGCCCTTCCGCCTAGTCTGTGATGGTCGTACAGAAGGATCTGGTGGCCTCCCAGCCCGCAGGGCACACCATATCGTGCACACAGTGAAAGCACTGTGGCTGGTCTATGTATTGACTACCTCTGCTTATTACTCCTTCTGAGCACACTCCTCCTTCTAACAAGTTGGCTGTGGACGGCATGCCATGTTCTGCGGGCAACAGCCACACGCACTTGGAGCTCGCGCCTCCTCCTCGCAGCAGAAGCCTCACTGTCTAGGTTGTGAGTGCCCTCCACATGTGCGCACAGCGCACTTCTCAGAACACATCCCACTGTTAAGCAAAGCCTGACTGGACGTTCACAGTCACTCCTGCTGAAGACGGAAAGCAAGGACATGGGCAGAGAGCGAGGGGATTGAGGTGAAGGAGATGGCGTGGGCCTTCTTGTGTCCATGTGGGAATGACTGCAGCCCAGTGCTCTGTGAATGACCGAATAGGGCGATGGGAGCGTTGGGTTGGGGGAGAAGCACCTGAACGGGGAAATGAATGAAACGTGTCTCCGGAGACCACAAAGAGACTTTCTTTCTTCTCCTTCTCAAAGCGTGTGGTCATTTCTTCCTGAGTCGTCCCTTCATCGTCCCTGTCTTCTTGAAGCCTCTTCATCCTTTCCATCAGGGCTTCTAGCTCGCTTAGAGAATCCACAATCTGGAACCGTATGAGAACATGGGGTGCGATTAGCACTAAAACCTGCTCCAGTCGGCGACCCCTCCCCAGGGCCCCTTGGCTGTGCACAGAGGCACGGCTCCCTGCTCCATAGATGCTGGGCCAAAGAAGCACGTGCAGTTAGCAGGAATGTTTTTCAAAGGGGCCAGAATAGGCAAATACATAGAGATAAAAAGTAGGTAAGTAATTGCCGACTAGGCATGGGGGAAGAGGATGGGTGGGAGGGGTTATGGAGTTTCCTTTTTATAGGAAGGAAATGTTCTAGACTTGATTGTTGCCCAACTCTGCGATGGTACTAAGAACTACTGGGTTGTACTCTTTACATAGGTGAATTGGATGAAATATGAATTATATTTCATTAAAACTACTAAAAAATACCCAAAGTGGGTCTTTCACTAAGTCCACAGCAATTACATGACAGACTCAAACATTTCTGGATGCAAGCATCTGATTCAGTTATAAATATAACACAGGGGCTGGAGAGATGGCTCAGTGGTTAAGAGTGCTGGCTGCTCTTGCAGGGGACCCAGGTTCAATCCCAGCATCCACATGGTGGCTAACAGCCATTAGTGACTCCAGTTCCAGGGGAATCCAGTGACACAGGTGCATTTACACACATGCAGGCAATACACTCATACACATAAAATATAAAAAATAAATATAAAACATTTATAAGTACATGCATATTTAAGTATAGAATGCTATCATTTAAATAGTAGGTTATATTTTACATAAGATGAAGCAGCCTCAGGACCTACTCTGGTCTGAGGCATGCTTCCCATTAGCTGCCCAGCATCTTACAGACAAACACACTGTTTTGAGATCCGCCATGCAAACGTTTATCAATAAAAGCCCATGATCCATAGAATGCACCTATGTTCGGTTTTATTATCTCTAACAATATCTTTTTGCCTGAGGTGCCAAGAAAGGTGCAGAAAATCTGAGGAAGGATAAAGATACTGGTTAGAGCAAGAAACTCAGAATGAGACGCTGGTCAGTGACGATGACATAAAGTTCGGTTAGTGACAAAATTCTAGTACAAATTTCACCATCAGTGTGAAGGTGAATTCTGTAGTAATGATGTCTGGATTTAAGGGAAGAAAAGAGAATTTTTTTGGTTATATTGTTTTCAAAAGTTCACATGGAGATCATGAAGGCGTTGCCAGGAACCTTAGAGTAATAACAATTTAAAAGTTTGAGGTGGGCACGCAAAGATGTTACACAATAAACCCTGAAGTTAAAAAGAAAGGAAAGTCAGGACTTCAGATACTGGTGAGTTTTTGTAGCAATGAAAGTTTCACAAGAACCTGCCAGTACCTGACAGACTGTCCAGTCACAATGGAGCCTCTCTAGACATTGTCTCTAGACATTAAGATCACAAGAAACAGTGAAGAGAAGCATAAGAAAACGCACCCCAAAGTTGCTGCCCGTCAGAGATGCATTCTCTATGCTGTTGTCATTGGCGAGATCACACACACAGAAGTTGTTCACTGAGATTAGCCGGAATCCGTTGGAGATTTCTGGATCTCTCTCTGGATTGATGCCACTACCAAAAACAAAGCTGGCCAAAGCGTGGTAGTGTGCCAGAAGCACCACGGCATGCACCAGCTCAGGCAGGGACCAGTTATGTTCTCCAGTCTTCACAAGTTTCTGAAATGTGAACATGAACCACAGTGGATAGGGAGCCCTGAAACCCACCAGAGCAGTTTTCAAAAGCAGGGACAAGTCACCAAGCTCAACGCCCACTTACAGAAGTGAGAATGTAAACTTCCTTTTCAAGGCTAAACCTTACAACATAATGCCGTGGTATCTTCCATAGCGAGCCTCTTGTTCCACAGCGAGTCCTCTGCTTCCAAGGTTATGTCAAACATTATTTAAGAGAGATACTTCAGAGAACAAAACATTAAAGCCAGCCAGAAGAGACTTGGAAGATTTTCTGGCAAAGTCATTTATTTTCAGGTGTTCTGGAAATTATGTCCAACAGAGTCACATGGACACCCAGTTTATCAAGGCAGCTGTGAGCTCCCCTCTAGATATGCAGTAGAAACCCCCAACATGCCACGCAGAATATGAAATATGACCTCACAGTCAAGTAAGAACACATCACATTTCTAATTTTCAATGTATTCACATTTCTAATTACCATTTTTCAGTGTTATTTGACTTGATCCTGAGGCAGAATGACAGGATCACAAGTAAACTTGGGAAATGCAGTAACAGGGCGGGGTGGCACGTACCTTTCTTCCTGATTCTTGGGATGCAGAGGCAGAGGGATCTCTGTGAGACTAGGGCCAGCCTGGTCTAAACAGCAAGTGCCAGGCCAATTGGGGCTACAGGGAGACCCTGTCTCAAAAAAAAAAAAAAAAGTAATGCCCTGTAATGGTTAACCTTGGCTGTGAATTTGACTGGTCTTGAGTCAAAAAGCAAACCACTGGGTGCTTTTTTGAGGATTTTCTTGATTGGATTCTTAGAAGTAGGAAGACTCACCCTGGAAGTGGTTAGTACCATTTCCTGGGTTTGGGTCCTGAGCTGCATGAGTTAAGAAAGCAGGCGGAGCGGTGAGCTGGGCTCTTACTAACAATCTGCTCTAGGCTGTGAGGAGACTAGCTGCCTGTTCCTGCCTTGACCTCCCTGCAGTGGGGCTGTCACCAGGACTGTAGATTATAGTACCCGCCCCGCCCCCAGCTTTTGTCGGGTATCTCTTCTCACACAGAAAAGAAACACAAGTGGCCGCACCATTTCTCCAAGGTGAATCCCACCATTAAACCACCAGGGACTCTCCAGCAGCTCAACGCTCACTTGCCTGTTACCTTCTCTCTTCCTTTCTCTACTCTTTCAAACACTAATCATTCATACACAGTCATGATCATCTACTTCTACCTCCTGCTTTCCAGGTATGATATTCTGGCCTGCTCATCTCCAGGAGGCTACACTGTGGCACTGGTTTCAAGCATAGCTTATACTGTGCAGGAAGGCATCACCCAGCCACTCCTTGTCCCTGGGCTGGTGTCAGAGCACTGCTATCTTGCTTTCTACTCATTTGCTACAATAAATGCTTCTTTAAGCTTACAGCTCCTTCTCTTCACAGCCTCATCCTTACCACTTGGCTTTGAAATGCTGGCTGGTCCTGTTCTGTACAGAGCACTCTCCTGTACAATGTCTTACAACCCAGGTGGATGATTTGTTCCTTCAACTTGACTTCGGCTCATCTGTAGACAGCTATCTGACTCCCTCCCTCCCTCCCTCCCTCCCTCCCTCCTTCCCTCCGAAGTGCTGGGACTAAAGGCGTGTACCACCACACCCGGCCTTCTTTCATTTTTTAAAAATAAATAATTTATTGAGCATTTCATACATGCATACAAGGTGTTTTGATCAAATCCACGCCCACTCCCTCCCCTCCAACTCCTCCCATATCTCCTTATCACTTTTTCCTGATAACTTCATGGACTCTTTCTTCTTCTTTGATTTATTTTTTTTGTGTGGGGCTTTTGGCTACTCTAACATTACCCCCTCTGAAGAGGTAACCCTAAAATCTTTTAAGGATTAGATAAGAGCTCCCAAATACATTCGACATTTTTGGCCTTTGGCACAGAGTGTATAGCTAAGAGGACAAGGACATTGTGAGCTTTAGCCAAGAAACTGGCTACATTTTTTGGGGTCTTTTTACCCTAACTGCCTAGCCAATTCCTACCTCCTGTTCTTATCACACCATCCTCTGAAGAGGTTACCCAAATTGCCAATAGGGAATAGGGATGACGACCGCTCTGGCTTCTTCCACGCTGAACAGGGATGCAGGGTGAGGCAATTGGAGTAACCCTTCTGTGGGTCTATCTAAAAGACTCCCAAATTGTATAACTTATCTCTAGGGGAAAATCTTTTTTTTAAAGCTAGGTTCTCACATAGCTCAGGCTGTCCTCAAATTTAAGATGTGGCTTGGGAGGATCTGAACCCCTGACAGTCTTGTCTCCATGTCCCAAGTGCTGGGACTACAGGAGTATGTCTCTGTGCCTGCCTTCCTGATTTAATTTCTCACCTGCCCTGTCTCCTGAACTAAAGACCTTATTTCCTCAGGCAGCTGAACGTTACCTGATGGAGGACATGATCTTCTGTTTCAGGCCTGTGAGTGCTCTTGTCGGGGAGGAAGCCCTGGAGTCTCCACTCAGCTCTACCCACACATCCTTCTTAGCCTCCTGCAGAATAATCACTGTAGTCTTTACACAGCCTAGGGCTCAGACGACACCCCCTGCAGGCTCGGTGCTCCACTGGCCTGCCTTGGTTTGGGCCATCTGTAATCTACCTGTGTGTCTAAATGTGCTCATAATACAGCGTGGTCCGAATCCTCCAGTGATTCTCAGTGTCTAGTCAGAGGGGTCACCAGGCTCTTTCAGCCGTGTGCACTTCTAATGACTGGGCCCAACAACCCTCGACATTATGCAGTCCATGTGTTCATAAATTAAGGACATTTGTATATTTTAGATAGTACACATATGTATTATGTAATACTAGTAAAAATATACATACACAGGAACTTAAAAAGATGAGAGCTGAGTGTGGTGGTATTTTTCCCTGAGGTAGCATAACTTGGGAGACCACGGCTTTCTGAGGATAAAGTACAAATTCTGGGCTGGGGCGATGGCTCAGCGGTTAAGAGCACTGGCTGCTTTTTGCAGAGGACCTGGGTTCGATTCTCAGCATCCACATGGTGGCTAACAACTGTCCATAACTCCAGTTCCAGGAGATCCAACACCCTCTTTGGACCTCCACGGGTATTGCACGACACAGGTGCACCTACCTACATGCAGGCAAAACACTCATACACATAAAATAAAAATAACAAAGTAGTTTTTTTTTTTAATTGGTCTTTTTGAGACAGGGTCTCCCTGTAGCCCCAGCTGTCCTGGAACTCACTATGTAGACCAGGCTGGCCTTGAACTCACAGAGATCCACCTGCCTCTGCCTCCCGAGTGCTGGGATTAAACAAAGTAGTTTTTAAAAGTACAAATTATGTAATATATTATTCACTGGGTCAAACAAAATGATCCCGAGTCTTCCCATTCCCAAGCCCCACCTTGTACACAGATCCTCATGATCCCGAGCCTTCCCATTCCCCAAGCCCCACCTTGTGTACAGATCCCCATGATCCTGAGCCTTCCCATTCCCAAGCCCCACCTTGTACACAGATCCTCATGATCCCGAGCCTTCCCATTCCCCAAGCCCCACCTTGTGTACAGATCCCCATGATCCTGAGCCTTCCCATTCTCAAGCCCCACCTTGTACACAGATCCCCATGATCCTGAGCCTTCCCGTTCCCCAAGCCCCACCTTGTGTATAGATCCCCATGACCCTGAGTCTTCCCATCCCCAAGCCCCACTTTGTACACAGATCCCCACCTTTGATACCTTGAAGCTGTTAGCTATTCTTCCAACACACCACAAAATGCACCCCAGTTTTCTATGGAGCTGCATACTTTGGTCTTTCGATGAAAGCCCTATTCTATTTGAACAACTTTTCTTCAAGTCCTAACTCAAACGTCCATTCTTTTAAGAAGCCTGCTGACCCTGTTCTGTTTACCATCTATTTGTATACGACTACACTGTATTTACCATCACCCCTCTCTTTCCCCAGAATCCATGTACATTCAAGGGCAGGGTTTTCATCTTTCTAGCTCACAAAGTACTTATGATGTGACATAAAAATAATTATTTACTCACTTATCTAGTTAACATACTACTAAATCAGAATATAAACTTAGGACAGTGCTGTGCTTTACAGAGTCCCAGAAAAGCCATCAAAATCTAATATATATATACGTCCTTGCTTATCACTACCACGTGCCGAACACCGTGTTGAGCCTCACAGGCTGCTGACAGCACCTCTGAGACCCACGTCCTCGCTCAGTCATGATTTTCATCTAACCTGAAGCTCCCATGGGCATTGCATTTTCATATACCAGCTGCCAAGTCATGTTTTATTTGCAAAACCATTTATCTGTGAATTTTAAAATTATGAAATGTGAAAACTAGTAGAAGGCTTGGAATGCACAGACCTCCTCACCACAGAAGTTACTTACTGAGGGGGTACACGTGTGCCAGTAGCACCCCAACCTAGACATTCTTGATGCTGATGGACTTTCTTTGTTCTACCCATGGCTTGAAAACAGTAACCAGCTTTTCTCATGGCCACTTAGCAGACTACAAGGTCAAACTAATCAGTGATTGCTTGCTTAAGGATGCACTTATAATTAAATGAAACTCACTGAATTTCTATTTTCTGTACATAATAGTACTTATTTTTATAGTTCCTAATAAACAGACGTGTTTACAATTCAGTCTTTAAAAATCTTAAACTAAAAACTTAGAACCTTAGTAAATCTCTTTTTTAAACCTAGAACCTTAGTAAACCCCATTTTCATTTCAAAGAAACACTCAGTACCTGAATGTGTTCTTTCGTGATCAGCCAGGGGCGGTGTGCTAGCAGCTTATTAATTTCATTAAGATTTCTCAGTCTTTGTGGCACATATTCCAAGCCATTCAACCACTCAGCAATTCCTCCAGTCTTCAGAAACTCATCCACGTGCATGTTTATCAAGTAAGCGCACTGATGTCGAGCTGCAGCCTAGAGCACAGAGACGGAAATGTATTGGTGGAACTGCCATGGAGGGTCTATCCCACTGCGTACAAGCAAATCATTCAGATGGAGCTAACAGCACTTTTAATCAATAACTTCTCTCACAAAATCCTTCTTCAGAAGTGTCTGTCTCACCGCTGTCATGGATTCCTGAACAGTACATGAAGCTGACACGTACTGTGGGAAGGAAATGATTGTCATATGAAGTCAGTTACGTCTAGCGGCATTTGGAATAGATGAATCCAGAGCTGACTTTCTAGCTGTTTTAAGAAATAAACTACACCTGAAATTCACAGGCTGCTGTGCTGAACAGTGAACTGTATTTAAAACAGTCACATTTCTTGAACTCCGGTCCTAACAATCCATGCTGACGTGAGTGCCTCTCTTAGCTAACTGATCAGCTACACCTCACCTCCGGCCCTTCTTAGACACTGTCCTCACCCACCCTCCCCTCCTATAGGCAGAACTGGCCTGGTGCTGACAACTCGGACACTGAACAGAGCGGAATTCTGTGTTCTCCTCCTGCGGCTGCTTCGCCCCAGCACAGCCCTGGTTCTTCCTGTCCTCTGTGCCCTGGTTCTCTCTTAGGTGGTGAGTGCTCCCAGTCTGCTTTCAGCTTGTCATGGAAACCTTGAGTTAAAATTATTGCCTTCATCAATTCATCATTTCGGAGAGCACAGAACGTGGCTTTTTGTTTCAAACTTCAATCAAATTCAACTTGGTAAAAACTTCTCTTCTAGGTCCCGGTGGCTGTGCTGGTTCCTTCAGCCCAGCTGCGGACTTTCCCTCTCCTAACACATAGCCCAGGGCGACTTCCTGTTTCTTTTCCCCAGCAGCAGTCCAGGCACAGCACTGTCTGCCCACCTCCAGGCTCCCCCTGCCAAGGCTGGATGGCGCTGTCAGAGGGGAGCCTGTATCAAGGCTGTGCTCTGGAGTGCTGCGTCACACCCAGACTAGAGCCAACTGGTACTTTCTTCTTTACTTAACTGAACTAGAGATCACCTCGATGGGTGAGAGACTAAGGGAAACGTCACAGCAATGGACGCTAAAAGAAGACCTCAGCAATGACAAAACTCGAGGAGGAATATATTTTGGATCCAACATCCATCTTTAACCATAAGAAATTAAATTTGAAAAATGATTCTGTTCAAAATTAAATGAGAAACATTCAGGATATTGATTAGCTTAAAGCACTGTGGATGTATCTAAGCATTTGGTATTCTAAAAGCCACAGGCTTCTTCAGTTATGTTCATAGAACTATATTTAGTTCCACACACAGACACACGCACACTCACACAAACATGGGCACACATACACAAAGGCACGCACACATGCATACACACATGCGCACACACACACACACACACACGTGTGCACACACATGGGGCCCTTAGAAGGGAGAAGGCTAAGTGGAAGGGAGGGAACACCTGAATGAGCAGATCAGTGCCTACCATGACAGCTATGTAGTGCCTGTACGGGAGAGGAAGGGGGCCGTCCATGCGCAGCATGTAGAACTGACTCCGCAGGAAAGACTCCAGGTACTGAGTGTGCAGACTCATCACCTGCGTGATGTTGTCCAGGCGACCGGACGTCGAGTACTCTTCCACAAGAAAGTTTGTTCGTTCATCCACTGTGTTTGCTTGGACAACCTTACGACCGAGAGACAAAGAACACTAAAACCACTGTGATGGACAGACACCTTTGGTTTATGTGAATTCTGCTGCTGCTGAAACACATGGGTACTTGTTTGCTAGTAACAGACACTGAAATCACATGTTGCTCACACTAGAAACGGAAATTTTTTCTAAAAGAAAGTATCGTTCAGTTTTGGCTTTGGTACCACAATTTATTAAACAACAAATGTTAAATTATCAAACATTAAACACACGGCTATAAAACTGAGGAAAAGAAGCCTCCATCTGTTTTTCCAGACGTATGAGGCAGATTTTTCAGAGCCCACTTGCCTGGCCATTGTCACACAAATGTGTAGTGAGGCAAAACCAGTAGGCCTGATTACACGAATTTGCATTCTGATCTCACCAACTTAAAGTCAGTCACATATTTCAGATGAACATTTCCAGTCAGTCCTATGTTCGTTTTTACCACTCAACATTAAAAAGCTTTATGAAGTCTTTTTAGAGACACAGGGACGTGATGATTTGTGGTAAAGTGTTAGCTGAAAAATAGGGAACGAGACACTGTCATTTCTGGTGTAAACCTACCATATAAATTACCAAAACGAGACATGTGAGTAGAGAGGACATACTAGGATCAAAGAGCTTTCTCAGAATAGATTATTTATCTACAGCTTTATACACGAAGACAGCTTGGGTGTCACACAACAAATTGGCTTTGGTGGTGTGAAGAGCTTGTTAGCACCTAGTGGAAAGACTCAACTCTGCAGGGACCTCCGTCGCATAAAAGCCTACCCATTACCGCTCACTACTTGTGGTACTTGAGGATCCCACATCCAGACTGAAGACCACCTGCTCCTTATTTAGGATGTGGAAGCAGAAGCTGGACTCGGTTCAACCTCCCGCATTTAGTCAAAAGCAAAGTGGGGTTTTGTTTATATATTTATTTTTAGGGTTTTTTTGTTTGTTTGAGACAGGGTCTCCCTGTGGCCCCAGCTGGCCTGGAGCTGGCTATGAGACCAGGCTGACCTCAGACTCAGAGAGGTCCACCTGTCTCTGCCTCCCGAGCGCTGGGATTAAAGATGTGCGCCACCACGCCTGGCCCTGCAGAGCTGTTTTGACTAGGTCTCGTAAAGTCCAACGTTCAAAGCCTTTGGTCTTTCCAAAGGCTCACACTGTGACTAGAAAGCTGTTTTCTCAGAGCTGACTTCACAGTTTTAAAAGTATTTTTCAGAGAAGTATAAGTTGTACAAAGGCATAATCTTAAAGGGAATATATTTGAAAGTGTAAACTGTGAAGAAATGTTGATTACACTGGGTGTACAGTAAAGGGGGACCTCAGCTCCTCAGGGAGCAGTGGGGACTTTCATCTACCTGCTCCCTGTTCTGTCCCCTGGAAGGACTGAGGTCACAGTTTAAAAGGGACCCAGATGACCCAAATCCAACAAGGGCCAGGATGTGTAGAACTTTTGCTGGGTTTGGTTTGCTTTCCCCAGAAGCATCTTCATCCTCTCCGGCTTCCAACACACATTACTAGATTCGTGTACTGCAGCAGACCCTAAAACCCCTGGCACTGGAGGATGGATGGCATCAGCAACCATGTGGGAACCAAACCGGGGTCCTCTGTAAGAGCAGCCAGTGCTCCTCACCGCTGAGCCATCTCTCCAGCCTGATTGGTGGTCCTTGAACTTTTCTTGGCCTGATAACATCCAGGAGGCATCGAGGACTCCAGGATGACTCTGCACACTGCTGTCATCTTCCAAAGACGCATGGCAACAGAACGGGGCAGCCCTGCTCTGATGACAGAGTCCTCTGTGTCATCAATAACTGCACTTACTTGCAATTAGCACCCTGACACCCCACCCTCACCAAAGACGCATAGTTGGAGATTCTGTGACATCCTGTGTAATCAGAGGAGGGGTAACCACTAGTGATGAGTGCACTCCTGCTCAACTTGAGGGTGCGTTGGCATGCTTTACTTCGACGGGTTAGCTGGAGAACTCAGGTTTTCATTTCAAAATATCTTTCAATCCCATTTCTGTAAACATAAGCACTGTGAAGCACTGGTCTTTTAAAAACTTTAAACAACTTTCTGATTTTCTTAGTGGAGTTGAGAAGAAAGTAACTCCATGGTTTTCTGATATATGAATGAAAACAAGCTCAAAACACATTTGTGTGCTTAGATTAAGAATGGATAGTTTTGGTGGTTTTAGCTGCGCTGTATGTATTTAAGACGATGGACTTCCTCCTACGCTGCATGTATTTAAGGTGGACTTACCTCCTTCTACACTGCATATATTTAAGGTGTTCTTACCTCCTTCTCTGGAATGAAGGCACTTGGTCCTCTTGTCAAGGGTTGAGATACTCTGATTCTTTTATCCTGTTTTTAAAAGAAAAGTTCAATGGGTCAATGATGACTTTTCAAGAAAAGTTAAACTGCTAAGGTACTAAAAGGAATAGAATAAATTAAGTAAACAGAATTATGGAAAACCATTCCAAATTTTGGGTGTATAGGACTGCTGTGTGGCTACAGGATAATGGTCTCATCAGACCATTACACCTACGCCACAGCACTGGGAGTACAAGCATCATCACAGGACTTTACCCCATATTTGACATGACTGAAAACCATTAACCTCCATAACAAACTCGTACAGTAGTATGTTAAGAAATATTAGTATTTTGTCCTCACTTCAGTGTCTCTACTGTAAATCACTGAAATTTGGTGGTATTGCTTCCTTCTCCATAGGCATCTTGAGACAGGACAGCTCTTGAACTCCTTCCTAGCCGGGAGAGGAGATGGAGGAAATGGCCACTTGATTTTCTCCAATAAAGCAATGCTCTAGCTTTGAAGAAACCCTCTGAAGCCAGCACATGAAAATACAGACTGTGCTAGGTTTATATCAAGGACTACAGAGCATGTGCCTATTAGAAAAGTTTATTAAGCTTTAGATGCCATAACCTTCCCAAGGAAACTGCCAAGTTAGGAAAGTGACTCAAGTGGTTCCTTATCTGAAAATGGCAACATCTCTTCTGTATGACCCAGTCTCTTGGCTACAGTCTAGGATAAGATCTCAACTGGCCAAACTGGAAGCTGACCGGCAGCCCATGGGTACATGAGTACAAAAGTTTGGGCAAAACTGAGTTGAGGGAAATTAGCAGGACAGCATAGTCTTTCGAGACTATACACTAGAGTTATGTGAACGTGATGCAATCTGAGAGCCAGAAAAAACAAAATGCCACTCAAAAGCAGAGGCAGGAGGAAACAAAGAGAAGCTTGGGGTGGGCACTGACAGAAAGCTGCATCCAAGGGGGAAACCACCAGCGTTGCTATGGATTCCTGGAAAAAGCAAAGCTTAACCACGGCCATTTACATTCACTCCCCCTCCTTCTCTCCTTCCCCTTGTCAGGGGGTAACTTGAGTCTTTCTTGTTCCTTACAAATCAAAGAGCCTACCAAACACAAAATAGTTTTTTAAATCCTTTAAACCCCTTACTTCATTAGGAAGTGGTTACAAAACAAATTGGCAGAAGCAAGCAGTCAGGTATGCACATGAAGGTTCTTGAGAGCCTAAGAACACAGACCCGTCCCAACCCTTCTGAGCTTAGCACACTCTCTGTCAACTGTCAGTGACGGAGCAAAATGCACACATTACATACTGACAACTTTACACTGCCAGTTCCCAAACAAATTACACATCTAGACACAAAGTGATACAAACAGCTCTCAATCAGCTGACAAGCACAGCAGACGGTGTGAAATGGATTAATCCAGAATTTCTAATATTGATATTTCTTGTCTACATCAGCTATAATCTAATTTGTCTAGAAAAAGAATTCTAAATAAAGATATATTTTCCCTCTGCAAATTATAGCAAATAAAATCAAGGCGAGTGTGGTGGTACACACCAACTCCAGCAACCCTGTCTCCAACACACACACACACACACACACACACACACACACACGAGAAACTGACCCTACTATCTATATAACTTAAGAATTAGTATGTGAAAAGCAGTTTCTTAGATAACTAATCATTTCAAATAAACAAAGTATTTGAGAAACTGATTATAAGGAAAAACCATAATTTGAAGAGAAAAAAATGTAGGGAGTTACGTTAAAACTGTAAAATAGAAAAGTGCGTAAAATCCAGAGAGCTATGGGGAGGGGATACATGCAACCTTTATATTAAACTGCACAGCAGACTTCAGAGACAAGAGTGCTGCAGTACTAGGATTTATTTATGAAAATCATGAGTTCATAGATTTATCAACTGAATTACCTTTAAATCTTGGAACTTTTTATTTTGTCTACAAAAATATTTTTTTGAACAGGTGATATTTAAACCTGGAATGCATTTTCCTTATAAATGGAACCACAAGCTACTGTACTTAAACGCACCATCACTTGAGAAGGCGGGAGTGTCCACAGCTATGACATTTGTTACACACCATGGCGGATGGAGACACAGTGATGAGTGAAGAGGGTGCTGGCAACTACCTAACCATTTCCCTTTTGACGATGTTCCCTTCTCACATCACCAGTGATCCCATGACGAACATCTTTATAGCAAGAGACTTATGGCATATTTTCTAATATTTAGTATGGATTCTTTAGCAAGGCAATTTACTGGGTTTTAGGTTGTAATTAACTTAAACTTATTGTTGCATACTGCTATGTAAAAATAATGATTTTACCAATTCTATTTTCATTAACTGAGAAAATGCCTACATAACCCATTAACTTCAAAAGCGGAAAGTGGTATGTAAAATGGGCTTGAGGGCCTCGAGATGGTTCAGCAGGTAAGGGCACTGGCCCCGGGAGCCTGAAGAGTTGAGAGTGATCCCCAGAACCCAGCTCCCACAAGTTGTCCCCTGGCCTCCACATGTGTGCTGTGGCACATGCCCGAACACAAATAAAAATATAATTAAAAACGTTTTAAATGTGCCCGAGTCCTTAGATTGTATGCTCACATGTGGCAGCAAGCTTATAAACAGAGATGAGAGCAGATCTGCGTTTGCAATACGGTTCTGGGGTGATACTGCACCTGGGCCAGAGAGAAAGCCTGCGGCAGAGCTATGGTGAGCGCCCAGGAGAGGTGGTGCAGCCCAGCCCTAGAGGTCTGTGTGCTCACCAAACAGAACTGACACCATTTCTAATTTCACCATCACATATCTTTCCTCAGATATATGCATGCAATATATAATTTACATATATGCCATATATCTACCACACACATATAGTATACACATAAACATCTATTACATATGTAATGTGTACATATATGTGCATGCATATATAGTTTTGTTATGAGACAGGGTCTTGCTATGTAGCTCTGGCTGGCCTGTAACTCACTAATGCAGACAAGGCTGACCTTGAGCTTGCAGCAATCTCCCTGCCTCTGCATCAGGGGTGTTTAGATTGCAAGCCTGCATCACCATGCCTGGCCTCCGCTGTTTGTAAATGGCACCACTTTTGACATTATCAGGCTGGTTTGCACCTCTGCACACAGGACACTATTCTGATGCTCCCTACCACCCTGGTGCTCCCTACCATGCTGGTGCTCCTCCACTCTGTTAACAGGATGCTTTGCACATTTACATAAAGGTAAAAACAACTTTAAAAATGGTCAAAACAGTGCCTAAATTTTATTCTGAACTCATCTTACTCAGGAAAAGAAAGTTCTGCCACCTCCTTCTCTGACTGTTGTAAAGGGAGGACCAAACATAAGAGAAATAAAACACAAAACTGTCAAAGGGATTTTCCTTAGAACCACACTCTGCAGCTCTAATCAAGCTGAAATACCTTCTGGCAGCTTTTCTTTGAACCTGAAATGCCGGCACATCAGTTCTTCCGCCATTCAAGCGGATAACCTTCCTGAAAGCCTAGCTCTGCTGCCCAGTATGATAACCACTGGCCACATGTGGCTAAACTGATAAAGTTTAAGGCTGTTTCCATCCACAGTGGTCATACTTCAGATGTTCCACAGTTGCATGTATCCACAGCTGCCATGCTGGCCAGTGCTGAGACCCCGCCCCAGAGGACTGGCCAGTGCTGAGACCCCGCGGGTCCTTAGAGGACTGGCCAGTGCTGAGACCCCGCCCCAGAGGACTGGCCAGTGCTGAGACCCCGCGGGTCCTTAGAGGACTGGCCAGTGTTGCTTTCCAGTCTTCCCAAGATCCAAGGGTCCAGGTCTCAATTCTGTTCACAATACTCTCTACAAAAGTACTGAGCACTTTGTCCCTCTTACATGCTTTTCATTAAAAATTAAAAACACATGAGATCCATCTCCTTACCAGGTGTGTAATACACAATTGTCAGCTATGTTCAGGGACGTTACTGTAAGAGCAGCTCTGCAGGACTCCTTAATCTCAGTGAACTGAAACTTTAAACCCATTTAACAGCAGTGCCCCCTGCCCCCGGGGCACTGTAATCCCACCTTCTCCTAAGCAGTCTTCTCCTAGCTCCTGTACACTTCACACTCTCCCTCGGCTCTCTCCCACTGCCCAGATTCCAGGAACCACCGACACACTGGACACTACTCCTCTCCTTGCACTTCCCACGTAGTTACTCTCAAGTGGCATTGTCGTCCACAGCTTTCATCTTTAAACAAATGAAGTTCAACTGGAGCCTGTGACAGTGGCGGGCGCGGGGGACGACGAGGAGGAAACCAGGGCTCCAGGGGAGAGGAACAAGAGATGTTACTCCAGCACCTCTGAACCAGGGGCTCCTGTCAGCCTTAGCCGGCAGTGCACGGTTCTGAGGCACCATCTCCCAGGCATGGCCAACCTTTCACCACCACAAAATGACTCTGTCATCTACAAAGTCCATGAGGTAGAACTGGACTGAATTACAAAGAAAAACAAAAAAATAAATAAAGCTCCTAATGTCTTAAGCGAGTTTGTGAATGGGTCACATTCGCAGTCATCTTTGGCTGCATGCAGCCAATGCAGGGTGGACTTACCTAAACACTCAGGTTTGCACTAATCCTGGATAAGATTTTATGGCCACAGGTTATTAGAACCCCACACCCAGGAGTGGCTCTGGACTCACAGGGTCAGCTTGACTGTCCCCCATCTCTAAGTCCTCTCCTCCCGACCTCCCCCACCATCTCTGAGTCCTCTCCTCCTGACCTCTCCCCCATCTCTAATTCCTCTTAGTTCCAGGCTAGAGCTTCCCCTGGGTAGGAAGCCTTGACGACACTTAAAACTGAAACAGGCAAACACGATGCAAACTAAGGTATTTCAACATTCCTTCTGCCCATTTCCCCAAACACAAGAAGGGCCCCATAAATATACAAACAGTAGGTGAAAGAATCTTGCAGCTCTACTAAATTTAAAAAACAGCAACGTAGTCTATCTATCTCTTTTTTTTTGTGGGTGGGATGGGGGTGCACATGTCATGGTGTGTATGCAGAGGTCATGACAGCCCTTGGGAGTCAGTTCTCTTTTCCATCATGTGGGTCCTGAGGGATCCAACTGCCATCAGGCTTGGCGGCATCTACCTTCATCCACTGAGCCATCTCGCTGGCCCAGCTACACTAATTTTGAGGGAAAATGTCCTGGTTTTCTTGCTTTAACTGCCTGTGATAAAGCTAGTATTTTATTCTTGGACACACTAGTGAATTTTACATGGTGGCTGTAGATCACGAGCCTGGTTAGCTTCTCTGAAAGCCCCAGCCAGCAGCAGCCCTAGAGTTTCCTAGCTGTGCTGCCATCATGGGGGTGGTGTGGGGTGTGTGTGTGTGGAGGGTGGGAGCACTGAGGCACTGAATTTTATGTTAACATTAGAATTAAAGATTTAGAGCCTCAAGTGCACTGCCCACATGTTCAGTGTTCCAAAGTACTGAGGGGGGTGGGTTCTGAGCCAGACTACCCAGTTGTAGCCATTCTGTCACCACCAAGAGTTCTGCAGCACCATAGGGCACTCCACAGTGCCACCCTGCATTTGGGACACCCCAGAGCTGGGCAAGGCTGCTTTTTAGGGATAAACATAAGCACAATGTGCACCATAACGAGGAAGATGCAATTCAGACGTTTAAGCTGGAAAACCACTTAAAAAGTGGGATGGGCCACGTTTCAGTCAACTTGGTAACAACTTTGAAATCACTACCACTATGAAGGGAGGCTGGAGAGATGGCCCAGCAGTTGAGAGCACTGGCTGCTCTTCCAGAGGACTTGTGTTCGATTCCCACCACCCACAAGATGCCTAACAACAGTCTGTAACTCCAGTTCCAGGGGATCCAAAGCCCTCTTCTGAGTTCTGATGGCACTGCATGACACGGGTGCACCTAACACACACGCAAGCAATAACTCATACACATAGAAAACATTTAAAAAATGACATGAAATTATCTAAAATGTTGACTCCGCTGTTACAATGTAGAAGGAAGAGAACAGCACTTAAAACACCAGTGACTTTAGTTGCCAGTTGTTTTCATATGTCTTAGACAATAGTCAAAATGTGCTTCCTTAAAAAAATCTGATCATTTCTATCAAGAAAAGACTGTCCATAAAGTAGGAAGCACCGTTTCCAGGTGCCCAGTGCTCTGACAGATGACTTGCCAGCAACTGGATCTTAATCATGAGCAGCCGCTCCTTTCTTCAAGTGTAGTCACTGAGAGGGGTTACATGTGACCGTGGTCAGCTAAGCATGCTCACTAAATAATCATCTGCTGGTAAATAAACCACTGAAAGGCTAAAGTTGAGTTATATTTAGGAAATTAGCTATTTTGACACTTACCAGCTAAGCAGTTTACTGGATCACTTTATATAAATTAATCCCAATAGAAAATTATGGCACTTGAAAGTTAGAAACTCTTAAAATTATGTCGTTAAGAGTAATCAGCAAATTGCTTGTCCCTAAAATGCTGACTGCCAATGAGAATTAATTGCTACATTTTAAGCAACTAAAAGCTTTAAATGATTCGATTTAATTTTTACTCATCTTTTCTTCAGTTCATGTCACTGGAAAATGTAAAAGCAAAAACTGTTCTTATCAACTCTGATGTAGGGCTGCATAGGTAATCAACTATGATGTAGAGCCACGTAGGTAATCAACGCTGATGTAGGGCTGCGTAGGTAATCAATTATGATGTAGAGCCGCATAGGCAATCAACGCTGATGTAGGGCTGCGTAGGTAATCAACTCTGATGTAAAGCTGCATAGATAATTATGATGTAGAGCTGTGTAGGTAATCAACTACGATGCGAAGCTGTGTAGGTAGTCAATTATGAGATAGCTGTGTAGGTAACCAATTATAATGCAAAGCTGCTCATTATGATATAGAGCTGCATAGGCCATCAACTCTGACGTAAAGCTGCATAGGTAATCAATTATGACGTAGAGTTGCATAGGTTATCAACTATGATGTAAAGCTGTGTAGGTAATCAATTATGACAGGGCTGCATAGGTAATCAATCATGACATACAGCTGCATAGGTAATCAATTATGACATAGAGCTGCATAGGTAATCAATTATGGTGTAGAGCTGCATAGATAATCAACGATGACATAAAGCTGTGTAGGTAATTATGATGCAGAGCTGCATAGATAATCAACTATGATGTAGAGCTGCGTAAGTAATCAACTCTGAAGTAAAGCTGCTTAGTGTATCATTTTCATAAATATTAATAAAATGTGTCATTTGTTTTATATAGATACACTGTATTTTTTAAATGTCAACTGCTTCGCATGTAAAAAAAAAATTCTGACCAAGTCAAATTGACCTCACAGCTTTTAAAGATATCCTTAGATGATAGTATACTAGCCCCAACTCTTTTTTTTTTTTTTTTTTTTTTTTTTTTTTTTTGAATACTATGTAGTGTATATTTTTCACACCCCATTTTTTTTTTTTTTTTTTTTTTTTTTGTCTTTTTGAGACAGGGTCTCCCTGTAGCCCCAGCTGTCCTGGAACTTATTATGTAGACCAGGCTGGCCTCGAACTCACAAAGATCTGCCTCCCAAGTGCTGGGATTAAAGGTGTGCGCCACCACGCCTGGCGCCCCAACATTTTTAACCTACTTTGATGACAAAACATCTTAATGACTGAGAGGGATGCCTGCCCTAAACAAAACGTTTTTTTGTGAATGTAAGAAAGTGAACTGTGGTCCCACAGCTTGTGTACCAGCCCAGCCTGGCAAGTGCCTCTCACCCCTCATCAAAGAAGGTTCTGTCTCTGCAGAGAGCTCCAACCATTCAAAACTCGGAGAATAAGTGACTGTGAGATATCCAGCTCCAACTGGCACGTACGTCTACAACGCACTCCTGTATCTAAGGCTCAGAACATCACGGTAGGGGAGGCAGAAAGACTGTACGAGCCAGAGGACCAGGACAGCTGCGGGGAAGTGTTCTCTAGACCTGACAAGAGGCTGCACCATGAAACCTCAACAATGTGGTTGTCTAAACAAGACCTGCATGTGACAGCAGCAGCCGACATGCTGATGTGAATGAGGAATACTTTACGAGGTTGCACCTCTAGCTGAAGGGCTACAATCACTGGCTGCTGAGAGGGAGAATCAGTGTTCACCAGGGATGAGCCTGATAGGTTATCCAATCCCAAGTCATCATCCCAAAACATATATACATACAAGCAACACTAAATGGGCTCAGTAGGTTTTGTACATATACATATATATACACACCTATATACACACATACATATATATACATACACATATACCACACACATATATGTAACTAATAATTAAAGAAGGGGTCTGAATTTGAGAGGAAGTTAGGGGAGGAGCAAGAGAGGCTGGAGGGGAGAGGGAGGAGTGGAAATGAAGTATAGTACTCGTGTGAAAACCTATAGAAATTAAATAACTTAAAAAGGAGCAGGCCCAGGCCACTGGCTCTGACATAAATTCCTACAGATGCTGTGGTTTGGTTTCTTGGTAGATAATTTCAGGAATGACTTCTTCAGATATTTATGACAGTGTCTATTTCAAAAGGAAAGACCGAGTAGAAGGGGACACACAAAAGGAGCTTTAAAACCTCCCACAGGGCCAGGATATTGCTCCACGGTCCAAGAACTGTTGCACATGTACCCCTATGTCCAGGGTGTAACTCTTCCTACTACTTCTAGAAGAAAACCAGAATAGCCTACTTCTAAAAACCAGAACTTTGGGCTGGAGAGATGGCTCAGCAGTTAAGAACACTGGTTGTTCTTGCAGAAGACCCAGGTTCAAATCTCAGCACCCACATGGCAGCTAACAACTGTCCATAACTCCAGTTCCGGGGGATCGGACAGCCTCTTCTGTCCTCCACAAGTATTGCACAACACAGGTGCACTTACACACATGCAGGCAATAACACGCATACACATAAAATAATAAATATTAAAAAAAAATACTAGGACTTCTCCCATACTAGATTAAATCACGTATCTGCATTTGCAGTGCTTTAGCACCCGAGATCTGCAGTCATTTAGTGAGAAAGAACTGGAAACAGAAGGTGGCCATGGCACCAGGACCCTCCACACACTGAGCTCTTCTATCTTACTTTGAGCTAGACTTTCAGGGACCCACAGAGCATCAGGGCCCAAGCTTCAGTGGAAGTTCACGGACATCCTAAAGAACAGTTAAGATTCTCACTACTGTGGGAATGCCATCTCATTCTGGAAAACCTCGGGGTGAGCTACTTATGACTGAGCTACAGACGCCAAGCCTCTCAGGTCCTTCCTGGCAGAGTGCCATTTCTGGGAGGCTGCTTGAGGGCCATCACAAAGACCCTGCTTCAGCACAAAATTCAGACTTCTTCACCAGGAAGCACAGATTTCAATAAAAAATTTTTTGACTTATTTTTATTTTATGTGTATGAGTGTTTTGCTGGCACATATGTATATGTACCACATGCGTGCAGTGTCCATGGAGGCCAAAAGAGGGCATCGGATCCCCTGTAACTGGAGTTACAGACAACAGTTAGCCACCATGTGAGTGCTGAGAACCAAACCTGGTCCTCTGCAAGGGCAGCCAGTGCTCTTAAGTGCTGAGCCATCTCTCTAGCCCCAAGATTTCAATTTTTAACTTGAAATCTTAAAACATTTCCATTTAAAAACACTGTATTAACCAACTGGATTACAGCAATTTCTTTACCTCTTCTCTCCCAAAGTCATCAGGGCCCTGTAGGCTGGAATGGCATCCTGCTCATCTTTAAGCACTGGCTTTATAGGAGAAACAAAATGCCAGTGGAATGAGTGGGCGGCAGACTCCTTCATAGCCTTACCTCAGGACGAAAGGGCTCGACTGTGAGTGCAACTGCAACATCTCTCCACAGAGTGAAGTGCGGCTAACGGGCTGCGCTGCACTGTGGCAGGACAGCAGCTTCCAAACGAGCTTTCTCTTCGTTGGTAACAACATCACTGAAGTCGTTCTCAGAAAATACAGAGCTGGGGGTGTGATGCTGCATACCTAATCTTAGCTCTCAAGAGCTGAGGCAGGAGGACTGCCATGAGTTCTAAGGCCAACCTGAGCTAACAGTGAGTCCCAGAGTCAGGAAGTGTCTGTGTTTGTAGGATGGTCCTCGACTTACAGCAGTCCTGCTTTAAGATTTCTGTCTTTGTAATGTGCAAAGGGAAATGCATTTGGTAGAAACTGTACTTGACGCGGCCAACGTGAATACCCAGACAACCATTCTGGTTTCCCTCCACTGGCATTCTATACAGTATTCACTAAGCAACTCGAGAAATTCAATTTTATTTTAAAATACAGACTTTTGGTGGCAGATTTTGCCCAACTGGTGGCTAATGTAAGCATCTGCATATTGTGGTAGGCCAGGCTAAGTGAGCCATGGTGCTTGGTAGGTTGTGCATTTCATACAATAGCTCTTAATCAAATTTAGACCCTCTCCCCTATGTATACCCCCAGACTCCGCACCGAATCTCACTCATTCTGTCATATATGTTAAGTCCTATTTGTTCATGCATTTGTATCCAGATATCCTTCTGTGAAAGTTCATCTACTGGGGTCTAATTAGTCTATGTAGAGATCTTAAAATTCTCTCTTCCTCACCCAGCAGTAGTCAGTGCCAACAGCTCCCAGGCTAGGGCTGGGCCCCCCACCCCACCCATTTCCCTCTCTCCACTCTGGGCCCTTGTCAATTAATGGGTTAATTAATGGGTCCTGTGTTCGATGCCACCATTGCCACAAGTTCACACGTGTATCTTCCAGTGACCTGGAAGCCTCTGCTTCCCTGTGTTCATGAACCAGCCCTGGCTCTTACAGT
This sequence comes from Nannospalax galili, assembly GCF_000622305.1. Taxonomy (NCBI): domain Eukaryota; kingdom Metazoa; phylum Chordata; class Mammalia; order Rodentia; family Spalacidae; genus Nannospalax; species Nannospalax galili. The sequence continues at coordinate 1,646,804 of NW_008359443.1, forward strand.
CTTTCCGCCCCCTCTTCTGCAATGGTCCCTGAGCCATGGTGGGTGAGGTTTAATATAGGAGTCCTGTCCTGGGACACACACTCTGCTGTCTCTTATTCTTTTAAACTTAGCTAACTGTGGCCGTCTGTGTGCATCACACTCTGTTGTGTAAGGAAGCTTCACTGAGGGATGCACTAGTGTTCTCTTCACCCCCAGTTCCACTATGTCCCATGAGTCTAGGTATAGAGGTTCCACTGTAGATATGTCACCAGGGCTGGGCATCTCTCGGACGCATATTCCCTGTGTGTGACCAGCTGTGGAACTCTGTCAACTCACTTTTGATTTATAGTATTTTCAACTTAAAATGGGTTTGCTGAATTGTACCCTATTAAGTCAAGGGAAACCTGTACAGTGACTATGGAATCACAAACTTCTACCAGAGTGATATACATACAAAGTAACAATAATCTTAGGAGAGAAGGCTAGAGCTGCAGCCCTGCACTGTTTGATCTCTGGAACTAATGGCAGCACTATAACCAGATTCATGTCCGGGGCAGCAGCAGGTGAGTAGCCCTTTCCCACTTCTGTGAAGTGTCACAGAGCAGCACGAAGCCCTCCTCTGGTCAGTCCAGAGCAACTGGTGGATTTCAGGTAGAGGTTTTCTTCTGGGCTCTATCTGAAGCAGTATTTCCTAACGTCTGCCTTCCCTGACACTAGCGGAATTCTACCCGTTCTTCCTTGAAGACTCATCTCACATCACCTCTGTCAGTCTTGATAACTTTCAAGCTTGTCTATGAATTTAAATCTATTCTTTTTTTTCACTTTTTTAATTGAGCTTTTTAATTAAATCTATTCTTAAGATTCATATTTGCATTGTTTCTCTCCTTACAGATATTAAGGTAAATAATTTCTTCACTAACTCTAGCATCATGGTATAACAGTATCTGAACTGAGGACACAGGAGTCTAGCTGGAGGCACACCTAGCCCCTTCTCTTCCTCGAGTAGAATAAACAGACTTTGTAACCCAAGGAAGCTAAAGTTCTCTGTGTTATTAGAAACATCAGTAACACAAACTAATAATTAAATGCAGTCTGAACATCAATCCACTAGCTTCCCTGTATTAGTTGAATCCCCATTTACTTATTTTCTTGTGTTAAAACAAATAGCACCTGCAATTTCCCATAAACTTCCCCAAGTTCTTAGAAACTGGTTCTAGTCCGTATGCTGCAACGTTAATCTCGGGCAGCAGAGGTTCCTTCACAAGCTTTTACCTGTTGGATACTTTTACAGACACTGAGCTATGACATGCACTTACTGACTGTGCTATCTCTTGGGATAAAACTCAAGAAAGAACTGCCGTTAGTCCTTGTATCTGACCTGACAAGAACCCTTCACACCCACCCAAGTCAATGCTTCCTCATAACATAGCACAGTAACTTCCCCGCCACTGACTATAAGGTCCAGTTCCCCAGAAGTGTTAAGAAGGGCTGTACATCTACAAAAACACATTTTAAGTTTCTAGACTGCCTAACTATAAAACTTTGATTTAAATTGTAGAAAGCTTTTGCCATTAAAATTATGTCCCAATTATATTAAGATAAATTAAAATTGGAAGTTTTAGAAAGTAAAATCCCATTAGACATAACCACAGCTATAGAACAATCTAGTGTTCATAGATGCTTGGAGGCTAACTAGTCTTTTTGGAGAAACAAGTAAACTAAGAACATCATGTGACTAGTGATCTTGGCATGAGGGAAGCAGGTTACACCAAACTTCTGTAAGCTAGCTTGGCTGTCATGAAATCAATCAGCCTTGGGCTTTCGCGCATGAAGCAGAATGCTATTTCCAGGTCTTTCAAAAGAGCAAGTAACAAAACAGGTCACTTGCTCAACTCAGAGAAATCAGGAAAAGTAAATAAAACACACTTGATATCCACAGAGTCACAAACTCATGTAAGCATTTAGCTGAAAACCAGAAGAACTCATCTTCATTTAAACTGAAAAAAAAACAAAAACAAAAAACCCTTCATATAGCAGTCCGGGAGCATAGCTACACAATTAAAATGTTTCATTTTACAGTGAATCATGTCACACTTTGTGAAAATTTGGAAGTTTCTGCTCCTAGTTTGAAGAAACAGTTTAATTTTTGCCAGAAACAGAAATAGATCTGGCCCATGTAATGAGTGCGTGTGAACTTCACCTCTGACGTTGGGTCAAGCCCTAAGACTGGATTACAAAATGGCGCCTTAACACAAACAAGTAAATTTACAATGGACTGTAAAATGAACTAAAGCCCTGAAGTGGAGCTAGCAGGTGGCTCAGAGGATAAGACACGGGCCTGATGACTTGAGCTTGATCCTGGAACACACACGCTCAAAGGAGAGAGCTGACTTCTACAAGTTGTCCTCTGACCGCCACACATGCACTCAGACATACAGACAGTGACACAAACACACAGACACACACACGAAGTAGTAAAAATAAAGGTGATAAAATGTCCAAAAATATAAAACAACAGAAATTATGAATTGCTTGGCTAGCTCACAGACTGCTCATACTTTTTATATCAGTCCTCTTTATACAATTTTTTTTTTTTTTGGTCTTTTTGAGACAGGGTCTCCCTGTAGCCCCAGCTGTCCTGGAACTCACTATGTAGACCAGCTGACTTGGAACTCACAGAGATCCACTTGCTTCTGCCTCTGAGTGCTGGGATTAAAGGCGTGTGCTACCACGCCCAGCCAAATACTCTTAAAAATGATGAATTGCAGGACTCTGTTTCTACATGGTCATGCACCTCCTCCCTGGGTCTCACAATCTTTCTACCTCCTCCTCGATGGTCCTTCAGCCCTAAGTGGGTGAAGTTTAATATAGGAGTCCTGTCCATGGATCAGCATTCTGCAAACTCTTAACATCTACGTTTTGGCCATTTGTGACCTTTTGTGTTCCTGTCCCTCTGTTGCATGAGGGAGCTTCATTAATGAGAACGGAGAGGCTCATTAGTGTCGTCTTTATTACCCCTGTTCTATGTTCTGTACAAGCACCTGGGACCTTGCTCATATGATTCTATGACAATAGTGTCGGCATACAAAAGTCCCATGCAAACTCCGGCAGACAAAAACCCAGCATAGAACTGGGGAACTGATCAGCAGACCCCAGTCTTCACTGAGGAAACATTGGCAGCTGATCACTGCTGGGTGAGGAAGGGCTGATCTTCCCAAAGCGAGAGACTCTAGACAGGCTGACTAGACCTCAGTGGATGGACTTGCACTGTGGAACTTCCGTGACACTGACTTGACACACTGGGCCTTAATACTGATGACAGAGTCTATGGGCTCCAGTGGGGTGGGGGGCCTGTGGGACTGTGCCAGTGGGGATGGCGGTAGAAAGATGCTTGAGAGTCTTTGAGACTGTATAAAATACACAAAAATTCAATAAAAACAAATTTTAAAAAAAGGTCAACTGCAAACATTTTTTATGTGAGCTACATTTATCAAGCATTATATTAGAAATTAAATAAAAGAAAACTTGAAAAATAGTTATTAATTCACTGAACTGTAAAAACAGAAGCTGATGGTGCAGCCCTGTGGCTAAGAACATGGTGTTGGCCGGGCTCCAGATCCAAGCCAGTAACCCTCATCCACAAAGAAAGAGGAGCAGCAGTAGGAGCAGCCCCAGAGAGGGGCACAAGCGAACTTTCTTAAAAACTATACTTTCAAAAAAAATTGAGGCGACTCTGCCTTACATTTGAGCAAACACCCGGCTTACTAAATACAGCTGCATTTTCCCATCTGCTCCGATACCTCATCTGTTGCTGTGTGTCATGGTTACTGAGATTTGTGAAGAGACTCTGGCCTCATAAAAATATGTGGCTGAAAAAGGGAAGACTATTTTTTAAATGGCTTCTCTCTCTCTCTCTCTCTCTCTCTCTCTCTCTCTCTCTCCCTCTCTCTCTCGTGTGTGGGGTAGAGGTCACCCTCTAGTGTCATTCCTCAGGTGTTGTCCACCTTTTTTTGAATCATGGTCTCTCGCTGTCCTGGAATTTGATGGGCTTGCAAGGCCGGCTAGTCAATACGTCCCAGGGACCCACCGTTTCCCTGGGGCTTACAAGTGCACACCCACCACCCCAGCGTTCTGAAGTGGGCTCAGGATTGAACTCAGCACTTTACTGAGCTATAGGTCTCTCCAGTTCAGAACGGCATCTTACTAGCCCTTTTCAGATAATTTTAGCCAGTGTTTGATAGGAATGCCTGACAGGCACAGCTTCCAGAAGTGAGTGCAGTGGGAGCCTGAAACCCTGTCAGGTCTTCTAAAGCCTGCAGGCTGAGATCACTGCGCCCTGGAGTTCAGATGACCTGTCCCAGCCGTGCTGGGTTTCATAGCCTCAATCTCTCATCATCAAATGTTAGTTCACTGAGCTTTCTAGCATTTTCAAGTGTTGGTACATTTAATACAAAAGTCTTTAAGTGAGAAGTGATCAAGCTCATTATAGAGGACACAGATTTTCCAAAAATTCTTCTCTTCTCAAAGCTTTATCGCTGGCAGGAAGGACTGTTGTTTCCTTGAAGTAGGCGACTGCTCATTTCTGCACCACTGTGTGCGGTAATCCCGAAGTCTGAGTGTCTGCAGCTTGGCTCCGTGCTTTACCGGCATGGCTGGCTTCCACTGACACACGGCTGCTTCTGCCTGGTGCAGCAGAGGGCCTATACACAGTCTCCACTTAGAAACTCCGATTATTAAAAAGAATGGTGAGATTAAATCAAATGTATAATCTTTCCTGCTCCATCAAGGGCTTTCTGCAGTTTGAGTAAACTGGCGTTTCTGCAGCGAGCGCTGGGTGTGAGCAGAGCAGTGATCACGGCTGTGGTGCGATGCGTTCTAATCTGGCTTAAGGTACTAGGCACAGGTCCGCAGGGCACACTTGGACAACCACTGGTGAAAGGAATACTTTCAGCACGTCTCATCTCCCTTTTTATACACCCTTCCAAACTCTTTCAGTCATTTGCAAACAACAACAACAACAACAACAAACACACTTTTAACACTTATGTTAGGACCAAGCCCCAAGAAGCCCTTCGGAACAAGGGCTGTTTCTTGCTTTTCTGTCCAGACCTTAGATTTTCTACAGAAGGGTTCAATTCCTTTTTGTAAAATGAACTTTCAACTAACTAAAGAAACAGGAGGGGCCAGAAGAACCTCAGGAAAAGCAACCAAGGAGGGGCTCTTGTTCCTCTATTTATTGTTGTTATTCTATGTGTATGATGTACTGCCTGCATGTGTGTAAGTGCACCTGTGTCATGCAGTGCCCCTGGAGGTCAGAAGAGGCTGTGGGATCCCCTGGATCTGAAGTTACAGATGGTTGTTAGCTGCCATGTGGGTGCTGGGAATCAAACCCGGGTCCTCTGTAAGAACAGTCAGTGCTCTTAAGCACTAAGCCCTCTCCAGTCCTTTGTCTTTATAATTATAATTAAGAGTTCTTTTGCCATGTGATCACACTTACAAACCAACAGCATCTTCCTCATTATGACTCAAAGTGGAGAAAAGGCAAAAATTTTGGTAACTGTACACATAGAATTTTAAAACTTCTACATGCTATTAAATACTATAAGCAAATTTGGATGGCAGATAGTTACAATTTGTGATAATGGTTAACACCTCAATTCTATAGAGAGAGCCTAAAACTCAAGAAAGAAAGAAAAAACTTAGGAAAATGGACAGAGAATAATAAATTAACAAATAGTGTGTTTCACACCTCAGGTTTGCAGAAACCCAAGTTAGGCAAGATGCTTTCTGATAAGAGCACAGAAGAGCTGTTCTCAAAAGTTATGCCTGAGAAACTAAAACAGGCCACAATAGGAATTTGAAAACTAGTTAGTAAATTACTTAATCTCTATCTTCTAACACAGCAATCTGATGTACAAATATTCATCCCATCATTTTTTTTAACAGTATAGTAAAGGATTAGGAAAATGCCTATTTACCAAAAATATCTTATACCTGACTTTAATTGAGACTTCAATCTGAACTTAGTGAGAAATTTGGGGCTAGGAGACAGGTTAAACGTCAGCATGAGGGAGAACAGGAGAAACCTATGAAAACCCCAGTGTTTTCAGGAGTTCCAGGCACTGAGGGTGGTGAAGGTCCTGTTCTGAGGAGTCTTAAAAGATGTCACTATCAAATGTGGTGGTGGACCAAGATCAGAAAAAAACCAATTCCAAAAACACATTAAACAATGGGAGAAATTAAAAGGGGCTAATTTTGTTGGGTAGAATACTGGCATTGTATTCATGTAAGAGTATATTTATATCCTTATGTTTTAGAAATACACACTAAAATTTACAGGGGTAAAGGAGTGAGTTTTGAGACTTAATGGCAATTTCTTTAGCAACAATAGTGATACAGGATCGATGAGGTAAGAATGGGAAATCCTGCCAACACTGACCTAGGTGACATGCTGCTCTTGCAGAGGACCTGGGTTCGAATCCCAGCACCCACATGGCAGCTAACAACTGTCCATAATTCCAGTTCCAGGGGATCCAATGCCCTCTTCTGGCCTCTGAGGTCACTGCACAATATGGGTGCACTTACATACATGCAGGCAATACATTCATACACATAAAATAATATGAATAAATTTTTTAAAAAGCCTTCCAGGGGCTGGAGAAATGGCTTAGTGGTTAAGGCCACTTGTTGATCTTCCAGAGGACCCGGGTTTGGTTCCCAGCACCCACATGCTGGCTAACAACCATTCATAACTCCAGTTCCAGGGGATCTGATGCCACCTCTGGCCTCTGAAGGGTACTACATGCACATGGTGCACTTATGTGCATGCAGGCAAAACACTCATACATATAAAGTAAAAATAAAAATATTTTTAAAAAAGCCTTCCAGATAAGACAAGTATTTAGAAAGGGACAGAAATTTGTTGTGGTATCTGGGAAAGGATAGATTTATGGAGATGATACATCAGATAAAAGGAAGGGCAAACTGAATGCCTGTTGTTGGTGAGAATGATATGCTGTTCTACATGAGTCCCTCTGGAACAAGGCCAGAAACAGAGGTGAGCATTCCATCACAAACACAGGCCCACAGAGGTCTGACTCATAACAGTGGACAGTAGCAAAATGTGTATCTTTTAAGCAGGAGCTCTGACACCTGGTGGAAAATGGACTGGGCAGGAACAGGTGGAGGAAGAAGGCTATTAGTATGCTACTATGGTCATCCAGGAGAGAGATGATTCTGGTTAACTAGCAGTGCAGGTTTAAGAAGGGATGGAGCTGAGTGCATCTAGGAGACAGAGTAGACAGATTCCAGTGGTTGCCTGCAAGGACACTGAGAACCGAGGGTCTAGGATGCCCTGCAGAGCTCTGCATTGAATGAATGAATGAATAAGGTGACAGCAATATAAAAGAAAGAACACATCGAGGCAGGACGGCCTTAGGTTGATGCTGACTATCTTGGATACATGCTTACATGGCAGGTATGTAGATGGCTGAGATTTAAAGGACATAAAAGTGCATTCAAGAACTGAGTGTTTAATTTTCACCTAAAGATCTAAACCTCACTGTGCATATGAAACTCCATCATGACAACTTCACATGAGGCTATCCTGCCACTTGTTCACAAAGATTCCCGCCATTTGCCTTTTATTCCTGTAACCCCTCTCCTGATTTAGTCTGCCATCACCCCATCTATGGCAAGGTCAGCAGGCTAAAAGGTCAGAGCACCCACACTGCTCCACCTCGGTTTCTGTTCCCAAGTGTTCCATGCACAAACACTTCCCTTCAGCTCCTGCACACGCTGATAACCTAACGTCCCTCTGCATGTTTTGGGTACTCTGCTCTTGAACCTCTTTTGAACTGTCACATCTCTTCATATTTACTGCAATGTTGCTAGCTGTCAACTTGACACAATCTTGAGTCACCTGGGAGAAGGGCCCCTAAGAACATCTGTGAAAGACTGACCTAATTATGCTGACTAATGTGAGAAGACCTGACCACCTGGAGCAGCACCAGTCGTTGGGGAGGACCCTGGACCATAGTGCAGAGGGCCGAGCGGCACTCAAGGCTCAGTGCCCTCCGCTTCTTGACCACATTCCTGATGTGCTGTGATCAACTGTCTCTAACACACACACACACACACACACACACACACACACACCCCACTATTATCATCAGACACATATACACATACCATCACCACCACACACACATACACACCACCACACACACATACACACCACCATCTACCACACACCACACATGCACATACAACACACACACACCCCACCATCATCACACACACACACATACACACACACACCACCATCACCACCACAACGGTCCACTTCTGATTAGAGAACAAAGGACCGTAGTCACCCTTTTCACCCAGGGCCTCCCTCCTCTTCCACCTGGCACTGTTACCACCTACCTACCCCACACCTTGCAGTGTTGTTCCCTGAGGACTGGGGTTGTGGACAAGGTGAGGAGGTGTCTCAGCCTAGGGCCTCAGCCAGTCCAGAGAGAGAGAGAGAGACGTTGATGTACATATGGAAAGATCATCTTATTTTTTCCCCCGCTTCCTTTTTCTTTAAGATTTATTTTGTTTTTATTTATGTGTGTGTCTGTGTGATTGTATGCCTTCTGTGTGCAGGTGCCCAAGGAGGCCTGAAGACACTGTTAGAGTCCTTGAAACTGGAGTTACAGGTTGTTGTGAGGCAGCTGACGTGGGTGCTGAGAACTGAACTCAGGACCTCTGGAAGAGTAAAAGCCAATGGTCTTAGCTGCTAAGCCAAGATCATCTTATTTTAAACAAATTTGGCATACTTTACATTGTTTTATTCATCCTGCTTTTCTACAAAGCAGTATAACCAAGATACCTTCATGGAAATACATTCATGAGCCTTATTTTTTTTTAATAATTTATTGAGAATTTCATAGGGATATAAGCATATAAGGTGTTTTGATCAAATCCATACCCACTCCCTCCCCTCCAACTCCTCCCATATCTCCCCATCACTTTTTCCTGATAACTTCATGTACTCTTTCTTCTTCTTTGATTTATTTTTTTATGGGGCATTTGGCTGCTCTAACATTCCCCCCTCTGAAGAGGTAACCCTAAAATCTTTTAAGGATTAGATACAAGCTTCCAAATACTTTTCACATTTTTGGCCTTTGGAACAGAGTATGTTGCTAA
>NW_008359443.1:1656106-1674038 GCF_000622305.1 Nannospalax galili
AATAGGGAATTGGGATGCAGACCGCTCTGGCTTCTTCCATGCTGAACAGGGACACAGGGTGAGGCAATTGGAGTACCCCTTCAGTGGGTCTGTCTAAAAGACTCTCAAATTGCATAACTCTTATCTGTAGGGGGAAAAGAAAGTCCTTGACTGGTGAACAGGAGACGTGAAGGAGAAGTGTAAAGGCAAGAGTAGTTAGCATTACAAGTTCTAGACAGGGAACCAGATAAAGTCAGAATAGGGCAATTTTCAAATGTTCATATGACAGTCCATTGGAATTTCTTGATGAGAGCTTCCAAAAGCATCCCTCTATTGGGTTCCTCCTCGTTTTTCTTTTGTCTACCAAGGCTGGAGTGATGGATTCAGGTTTTGCTTTCAGGCATTTTGATAGCTGTTGGAGTGGTTAGAATCAGTGTCAGTTCCCTCTCAATGGCTTCTAGATAGGGGGAGCAAACAAATTTGGCCATCATTTTAAGAACAATAGCGGGTTGTCTCCCTTAGCAACAGGTGGGCGCTACAGTGTTGCAGACCAAGATTTGAAGTCTTACACCTGAGCATCACTTTCTGATTCAGAACAAAATCATCAATGAGAAATAATTAGAACAGTCAGTGTTCTTAACCGCTGAGCCATCTCTCCAGCCCCATCCCTTGAACTCTTAAAGAAATATACTGATGAATTTACTCTTTGGTTATACTTTTCTTTTGCATGTTTAAGACCATACAGTTGGTCCAAATAAATAGATTTATTTTTACACTTAAGGTCATTTGAGGATCTGTTCCTCAGGGGCAACATGGCCTTGGGAGGCGCTCCTGGCTCCTTTCTTTTACCAGTTCCATCTATGTGAAGATAAGTCAAAGGTCCTGCTTGACCATGTCTGGCTTCACCTGGAAGCATGAATGAGATGTTTCCTCTGAGTTGACTCTCCTCTTTGTAGACTGGGCACTGGTTCAAGTATGGCCTCCCTGAACAGGAGGACAGGTGACTCACCATAGTTACAGGACATTTTGAGAGATGTTCCATAGTTCCCTGGAACTTAGTCGACCTTGGAGGGCAAGGGGCAAAAACTGTCCTTTAAGACCCTCTGACCACATTAGTATAGGCCTCAAATTATGGCTGTTAAACATCCGATAAGGTTAGTTCCACCAGTCTGGTGCTTTTAATTACCATGAGCTATGTAGATAAAGCTTGGGTAAAAAACCAAATGTTCTGGGGCTGGAGAGACGGATCAGTGGTTAAGAACACCGGCTATTCTTGCAGAAGACTTATTTCGAATCCCAGCACCCACATGACAGCTAACAACTGTCCGTAACTCCAGTTCCAGGGGATCTGACAGCCTCTTCTGTCTTCTGCAGGCATTGCATGACATGGGTACACTTACCTACATGCAGGCAATACACGCATACATATTTTTAAAAAAAACCAAAAACCCCCAAATGTTCTCAGATAAACCTTGACTAGATATATATTTTTTCCTTAAACTAGCTGACTAAAGTATGACCTTAGAAACTGTTAAGATTATGTGTATATTATTTTTGTCTCATCCTTTCTATATCATAACAAACCTACACAGACCTTCATCACTTGCTTAGGCTTTCTCATTTTTTCTATTTTGGAAAATATCTCCATCCCCATATCCTTCATTCTCATTTTCTTTTTTAAATAATTATGAGACATAATAACATTAACAAATAAAATTTCCATCTGTTGTGAGAATTCTCCTGGGATAAATAAATTTTTAAAAATTAAAAAAGAGAAGACGCTGCTCTTTTCACAATAGCTAAGAGATGGAAGCAAAAAAAAAAGAGAAGACATGATATTAGGGGCATAGGGAGGATGGGGTGGATCTTGGAGGGGTTAAGAGGAGGAATCAGGGGCAAATATGATAAAAATACATTGTATGAAATTCTCAAAGAAAATAAAAATATTTTAAAAAGAAAAACATCATATACTTGAAAGGAACTAGCCTTCTCCACTCCAGAGTCTACTGTGGGTGTCTGTCCTCTCTCCACAGCACTGTCAAGAGCTGCTCAGCATTATACTGTGCTTCTGACTTCATCGAGGGGTTTGCAGGTGATACTTTAAAGGTGAGAGGTGATTCCTGAGACAAGAGCTAGCCAAGGAGGATGCCACACAGAGGGAGGGACAGGGGAGACTGGACTGTGATTGGGCATCTCCTTCTGCAGCCCCTTCACTCATGGGGGAGAGGGTGGCACAGCAGCTGGCCAAACAGCCCTGCCCAAGTGGGTGTGTCTACACATGGAAGAAGAGGGGTAAGTGATCTGAAGACCACAACCTGTAGGGGCAGATATGTGGCATATTTTATTGAGCTTTTTAATCCTGTCAGTGCTTCAGAGATAAGTCTGCTTAACATCAAGAAGGACCCCATAATTCGGTCGATATTTCATTCTTCCGAAGGATATAAGCAGAGCTAAGCGGCACTTTTTCTCCACAGGCCCTGACCCCAATCCTAGGCCTGTGCTGAGATCTCGAGTTTTCAATCAACTTGAGGATCAGGGTAGTCAATACAGTCACTCCTTTATTGAGAGAAGGAACTGTCCAGTGCCTTGAAAAGCAAGGCACGTTCTTCTGTCCTGCCGGCCGACTGCCGCCCGACAGGAAGCATTCTCATACCTTACTTTTGCCATACTGCTATTTTAGATCATGAAACCCTTTTTAAATTTCCTTTTTCATTAGACTCAAAGTCAAAAGCTGCCCGTCCATTGCCATGGAGACAGTTCTATTGAAGGCGCTGTACTAGTCCTTCCCTCACAGAAGTCAGGAAATGGCCACCACAAAGGTGTCTTACCCAGGCTCTGAATTAAGCATCTGCACTTGCTTCTGGGGCAGCTGGACACCTGACACACTTTGGACGCGGGGTGGGTGGTGTAACCCAGTCCACTCTTTTCCTTCAGGTCGACAGAGGCTCGAGTTCAGCACTAGAGGTCACATCAGGAGAACATTCATCATCAAATTAGCCTCAACCAAACAAAATGAAACTAGCTATGGTTGCTGCTCTAGATAAAACCGCAACTCACTGAGGGAATCTGTGCTTTCTACAGAGTTATCTTCTACCTACTAAGGTGCGTGTGTGTGCTCGCGTGTGCGTGTGTATAGGTGTATACTTGATGTTTGTTCTTAGTTTGCAGATTTCTTGATGTGAACTGCTGATACTTACAAACTGAAAAGTTAGCTACCATAAATGAAAAAAACCCTGTAATTTATATACATATTTAATCTCTAAGAACTAAACACAATAAAAATTATCAACTCTATCTCGGTATTTAGGACACATGTCCTAATTTCTCCCTTAAGGAGAGACATCTTCTCCATGGGAGTTTAAATACCAATGTTCTTTCTGGAAATAAAAATAACCTAAGATGGAAAGCCTATCAAAGCCTGCCAGTATTAGCACCAAAACACTCATTTTTATGTTAAGTAAGTAATTTCAAGAGATATTTCACTTGATTTCAGTCAGGAACAAGTTTCTAAAGCCCAATTTGCTAATGTTCAGAATCTAGCAACAATAAAACAGGACATAATTTTCTTATCGTGAGAGTATATTGTACCTGAAGATCTTAAATCTGTGACTCTGTTTTAAAAATGGTGAAAGAGCCTGGGGTGTGGGGGTGCACACCTTTAACCCCAACATTGGGAGATAGAAGCAGGTGGATCTCTCTAAGATTGAGTCCAGCCTGGTCTAAAAAGCAAGTTCCAGGCCAGCTGGGGCTACATGGAGGCCCTGTCTCAATAAATAAATAAATAAATAAATAAATAAATAAATAAATAAATAAAACAAAAGAAAAAAAAAGACAAAGAATCTTCCTCCCTCTACAATCGGTACTGCCACCATTATCCATAAAGAATAGGACTTTAATGCTGATTAATCTGACATCATTTCCTTTTCTTCAACTGTAGTTTTCAAACAGTAATACATGAACATGACATGAATACAGTCAAGTACATGGCTGATAATTCTAAACCACGGTTTCCAGTCTTACACTGCACAGCAATCACATGCAAGGCTTGCTGGGATACACATGGGTGGGTGATCCTACCCTCAAAAGTTCTGACTCAGCAGATGTGGGGCAACATCCAGAGACTCCAACTCCAAGTGATGCCGGTGTGGCTGTTGTAGAGACCCCTCAGAGCTCCGTCACGACACCTAATGCTGGCTGTTTTAGAGACCCCTCGGAGCCCTGCCATGACAGCAAACGTGCTTGCTCAGCCTCTGGAGCCATCATCTGTTAACTGCAGTTGCAGGATGAGGGTGGCAGTTAACCCCAGTACTTTAGAAAGGACATTTGCTTTCATCAAGACCAAGTTACTTTCCACGACTTGCTGCTGAGGGGCTAGATAACTGACTTGAGGGGCAATGACACTGAGAAACACAACCCTGACCAGTAGCAGAGGGTGTGCATCGCTGCGATTCACTGACCTCAAGAAACAAGACCCATTGTTAAAGAGGACTCCGTGGGTTATTGAAAAGAAGAAAGCAAGTTTCAGGAGTGGGAATGTAGGAGGATGCAGGAGGAATGAAGGGTGAATAGGATCAAACGTATGAAATTCTCAAAGAATTAATAAAAATATATTAAAAAGGAGGAACTTATTGCTTGAATGTGTCTTTCTTAGAAATAACTGAAAGCTAATTACGCATTACATATGCTCCAGAAAAGCCACGTATTGCCTCCTGCGAGCCTAGTCCAGCCTTTCCAGGGACTTAGATCTTTATCTTAGAAGTCCTTTACCTTGAATTTATTGATATACAATGGGCCTCACATTATATCTTACTTTTCATGTGCTCTAATAGCTTTTCAAATAGCTGATTATCCATAAACAGTAAAGTGCATTAAAATGACTGTAAGGTGGATGGAAGGAAATGGTGTTTCTAACAACAGTACACTCTGGTCCTCTTTTATGGTATGTACTGTGTACCTGTCACTGAAGACATGATGGACAAGTTAGGAGTTAGAGGACAAATGACTTCATTTTTATGACATCAGAATACTTTATGAATGGTAACATAGTACTTTATTAAATGCAGAAAGTGCTAAGCACACATTGTCACAACTCATTCAATTTCTAGCTGCCCTCTAGAGAGAAGGGTGGAACACCCATGGTAATTTACAGCAGCATTGGCATTTAAAAATTCCATTTGTTTCTATAAATATCTTAAGGTATGAGACCACTGAGGTGTTTTGCAATTCCTTTTACTACCATGACAAATAGGTTTTCTGCAATATCTCTAATAAAGAAAATTCTTAAGAAAGAAACTAAATAACACCACATAGATGTTAGTAAAAATACATCAATATGACACATGTGCTTACCTTCTTTTTGAAAGAAAACAAGTTAAAAATACATCAATATCACGTGTCTCACTTTCAAACATTCAAAGCCAACCAGAAGTGGAATGGTTTCCTTTAAATATGGTTGCTTATGTATCATCAAGTTGTGTTTTTTTAATAAATGATTTATTTATTTATTTATTTTTGTACAAGTGTTTTGATTGCCTGTATGTATGATATGTGTTGGTGGAGGCCAGAAGAGGGCACAGAACTGCCATGTGGGTGCTGGGAATTGAACCTGGGTCCTCTGGAAGAACAGCAAGTGCTCTTACTCCCTGAGCCACCTCTCCCGTCCCAAGGTTTTTTTTTTTTTTTTTTTTAAACCAGAATATTGGTTAATGAATATTTCACAAGATGAAAGAACTAAGAAACATGCCAAATTTGGCTGTGTACGTTTGATCCTCCCACAGATGAGCACAGCGAGGCTAGTCAAAGGGTAAACCAGCATATTGGTTAATGAATATTTCACAAGATGAAAGAACTAAGAAACATGCCAAATTTGGCTGTGTACGTTTGATCCTCCCACAGATGAGCACAGCGAGGCTAGTCAAAGGGCTCCCTACGGATCTAAGTGTCTGACTGTCCAATCCCCATTCAGTGAGAATTCTGACTAAAGGGGCTTGAACCATGCATGCTGCACTGCTGCGTCATTGCTCTAAGTGTCAGCAGATTCCTATCATGAGAAATAGCACATACGGACGGACGTTCTTCTTCCACACAGATGGGTCTGGTAAACGGTACTGTATTATAGTCACTGACCAAATGCTTACGTTCAATTTAAAATTTCATCCCCATCAAGAGTTTTCTGAGTAACTCCTTTTTCCATTTTTAAGTTGGCAACCATTACTTCTGCTCCTTGGAGAGGCTGCCATCTACGGAACCACTTCCCTCACACAGTCCCAAGACCAGCACTCACACTCTGTCTGCATCAGGTGCTACCTAGTCAGCTCTGGGGCATGTGTGTGACACATTTCTTGGGTGCTTATGTTAATTATGATTGAGGAAGGTAGGCAGGGAACTACTATGAGCAAAACAGAGTAAGACAAACACATTGGAATTCTACTATGGGAAAGAGTGCTGTCTCTCAGTAAGTCTGCAGGCCTAAAATACTCCCTAGCCCAGCACAGAAAGCACACAGCCCTTTTCATACATTAAAAAGAGGGACAGAACCATAACCTTGAAGATCTTTTCAAGACCCGGAAGTATAGGGCAAAATCATTGCCGCTGTTCTCATTTTCTGTTCTTTTGTTATCTTCCAGTTAGAAGGACTTAATGTTTGAATGAATAAGTAAATCAACGGAAAACATTCATACAGTACTGAATGCTTTATAGCATTCAGTCCTAACATTTCTTGCCTAAGAATGTGAGGGCCATTTAAAGTTAACAGTATTTGACACAGAAACATAATATTATTAAAATGGAAATCTAAGTTTTTACCAAGAAAGTGTTTCTATTTCTGCTTACCTAAATATACATTTCCATCATTTTAAGGAGTACCAGATACCAAACAGGCTTCCAGTAAAGTCAAATGATAGTTACTGGTTTAAGCTAACTTTTTTATTTATTATTTTAATTTTATTTTATGAGTGTTTTGCCTGCATGCACATCTGAGTGCACTGTGTCTTGCAGTGCCTGTGCAGGTCAGAAGAGGGCATCAGAATCCCTGGAACTGTGGTTACAGATGGTTGTTAGCTGCCATATGGGTGCTGGGTCCTCTGCAGGAGTAATCAGTGCTTTTAACCACTGAGCCATCTGTCCAGCCTCCTATGCTTACTTTTTTCTTTTCTTTCTTTCTTTTTTTTTTTTTTTTTGCATTTCTGGGGATTGAACTCAGAGCCTTGAACATAAAGGAGAAGTAGTCTGTGACTGAATTATACCCTAGCCATGCTAATGTCTACGTATTCAACAGCTTAGCCTAAATAATATTAGAACTTACATCTTATAGCTACATTTAGTAACTATACTATATAATAAATTTCCCTGAGATTAAAGATATGCTCCTAATGTATTAAAACAATAAAACCACAGCACAATAGGTACTGTATAGCCCAACTGAGAAGTCACGAATTTCAAGTTAATATGCAAAAAAGTTTTGATGAAAATAATTTGAATAGTGTGTGTGTATGTGTGTGTGTGTCTGTCTGTGTGTGCGCATGCACGTTAGGAAAGACAGCTTCTAGGAGAGCTGTTACTTGATTTCAGGATACATTTCTCTTCTGGAAACAATCCCCAGTGGCTAGGTTTCCAGGCTAATTACTAAACACCTATTGACAGACTTGCAATACAACGTTCTACAATGGTCACAACTTACCGAGTTCTAATCTACAAATCCCTCTCCTTGAACAAACCCACTTTAAGAGTGGAAATGCTCGCTGGAGCCATGGCTCAGTGGCTCTTGCTGTCCTTCCAGAGGGTCAAGTCTGATTCCCAACACCCATGTGGTGGCTCACAACCACCTATAACTCCAGCTTCAGGGGATCTGATGCTCTCCAAGGGCTCCTGCACCACTGTGGTACATACACACACACCTGGGCACACACATGCACACACAAATAGTAAATGCTCTTTTAAATGAGCCAAACGTTCTGGGGATGTAGAGTAGTGGCAGGCGTCGGGGGGAAGACCAGGGAAGGGTGCAAATTCCAGGGTTTTTTGACTTCTTTAACACAAGATCCAACCTGATGGAAATGAATATTTACGTTATTTCTTATCTTCATAGAGCACTGCAAAAGAATTCACCAAAAACTGAGAGTGTTTCCTAGAAGCTCCGTTCAAGAAGCCCAATGTCTGAAACGTGTCTAGACAATCTCTTCTCACAGATTGCTGCCGAGTCAGTGTGATTAAGGAATCACTGTCTGGTTGGAAGGAAGAGGGACCCACGGTGCTGTGAGGTGAGGGAATGACAGCCTGGGCTCAGGAAAGAGTGGCCATGTAACCCGGCGGGATGCTCCGAGAGACAGCAGCAAAGGCTAAGCAGGCTGAAACGTCAACAAGAGCTTCAGCTCTGTCTCATGTGCACAGACCCTGGGTTCGATCCCCAGTACAAAAGGAAAAAAACCTCTGATTTGTTTATTTACTTACTCTTATGACTAATCTTATTGTCTTAATACATTATGACCTGGATCATTAATAGTCTCACCTAAAATAATTAAAAATAAAAAAGTAGACTGTGTCTAAATTTGAGATCATTTCCATTAATCTCTTGATCCACTGATTCTATTCAATTTTCTCTTATCAGACTTTGCAAGTCTTCTGCATTAAGGAAACCTATGGAATATGGTAGTACTTACAGACTGTGGCACATTTTGGATCTCAACCAGTTTCAAATCCTGTCTGTTGGTACTATGACCCTTACTGAGTTACTGAAGCTCTCTGAGCCTGTATCTTTACCTTTAAAATGTGGTAACAGACCTGGACGACTGCTTGGTAAGTAAAGTGCTATACAAGCATGAGGATTTGAACTTGGGGCTCCAGCAGTCATGGGAAAGGTAGGCATGGTGACACCTGTCTGTAACCCCTGTGCACCTTTAAAATGTGGTAACAGACCTGGACGACTGCCAGCAGTCATGGGAAAGGTAGGCATGGTGACACCTGTCTGTAACCCCTGTGCTGGGGATTTGGGGGCAGGCATCAGGATTCAGGGGCCTTGCTGCCTGGCCAGTCTAGCAGAATTGCTGAGTTCCAAGTGAGAGACCTCATTCCAAAAAATAAAATGGTAAGTGATTGAGAAAGTTAGTCAGTGTCAACCTCTGACCTCTACCTGTTTTGAGCAATAAAACAAGTTTTCTCAACTCACCACTGAGTTCCACATATAATTTTCATATCTTTAATCCTCACAATAGCTCCTCAGTGGCAACCAATATCCTGGCTCACAGAGCAATAGATGATTCATTCGTGGGTATATCTAAAAAGTAAAGGCTAGTTATGGGGTAGTCAGTGCCTACAAAAAGTTCTGCTTCATGGTTACTACAGATGTGTTTGATGGCCAAGGAGCCTACAGCTGGTGTGGGAGCCTTGCAAAGGGCGGGCTTGGAGGAGGAGAAAGTTAAACAGATTCCTGTACCAAACAGGAACCTTCAGAGGACCCTGTAGAGAACCCCCAGAAGCCTAAAGATGTGCCCCAAACTCCTCTTCTAAAACACCCATTCCTTATGGAACACTAGCAGAGGCCAAGAGTGGAATGCGGGATGGTTCACATGAAGCAATGGCCTCTTCATACTGCTAAGAGTGACCACAGATGAGGCTGGCTCTTGCCCTGCTGATGGGTACTTATTCTGTGAGAACTCTCTCCAAAGACTGGTATGATAGTTAACTGGCCACAAAGACAATAAAACAGCAAAACATATAATAAAATAAAGGAAGCAAAAAACCCAGGCACCAGTGTATATTATTTTCTCCAATCATCTTATGACAGCAGACAAAGCCAAAGGGATACATGCATCAGACCTCAGGAAATCCTGTTTTCACTGTTCTCCACCCAACATAAATACACTGTCAATATTTAGGTATTTAAATCAAAATCTCATTTTGTTTCTTTATAAAAAGCTTCATTAACCAGGTCCCAAATAGGAGCTCATCTGCTAGGAAGAAAGTATATAGAACTTGTTAGCACTAATTTGGTATGTGAAAAACAGTCAGTGCGGTGCAGCTGGACCCTGGTCTAGGGAGTAGAAGGGCTGGAAGATTAGGGAAGGCTTTGGGAAGATGTCAGCAGAATCTAGACAAAAATATTTGAAAAAGAAATGGTATTAACTGTAGGTATAGAATATGTGTTTTTGAATAGCACACTGATTTCTAAGTCTAAGGTAACTGCTATGGAATACATGACTGGATTTTTTGGCCTGGTAGGTATTTCTGTAAATGGCTTATTTCACCTTCTTATTCCTAGTACAGTGATGTCTAAGAGCAGGTTTGGTGCTGGGAGTCACTTGTAGATCTAATCATCTAGGGTAACAGATCCTTATCCTGTACCTTCATGACCACAGTGCAGGTAGCTGATGGCTGCCATAGCTTTTTTGCACTGGTACATCATACCCGGATCCTTCTCCCACCCCACCTCACCCCCTATGGATGTGCGCACACACACACACACACACACACACACACACACACACTTTCCTACACCTTTGAGGGAAGTGGCCAGGAATTCCTCTACCCCTGGCTACAGGGGTGGCTTGGTGTCCCTTGGTCACAATGCCTACTACCAGTATCTTATGTGGACACGCACGTCACTTTGGACTGACTTGCACACTTCTCAGCTTCCAAGCCACAAGAGCTAACCCTGAAACTTTCCTTTTCAGCCAAACACCAATCAATCAGAGCATAAACCTCGACCTGCCCATTCTTCAGCTGTTGCACATACAGACAGAAGTGTCCTTTAGAGCCAAGCCTGGGCTCCGCCCCTTAGCTTCTACCACATAAAGGGATGCTCATGAAAATCTGAGGAAGGTCATCTCTGGTGATCAAAGTCTTATCATGGTAAAACGGAAGCTTCTAGAGTGCCAGGCTTTGCAAAGATGCCAGACAGTGTCTACAAGCATCCCACCCAGAGCAGAGATGACTGGACCGGCCTTATCTAGTTTCTGTCAATGCTCCTGGTGGCTTGCTTCCCCCACTGAATTCCTCTCACATGCGGTGTACTCTACTGTCAGTAACTGCAGCCCAGAGGCTCGGATGTTCATTCTGCTCATGGGACCCTTCAGAATCTCAAAAACTACTGAGAATCCCAAAGAAGTCCCACTTATGTGTAGGTTATAACTGTCAATATTTACTGTAATCAAAATCAAATGTAAGTTTAAATGCTTAATTCACCTAAAATAATACAATCTGTTACATGTTAACATAAATCATGCATTTAAAAATTTTTCAATAACTACATGATTAGAAGAAGCATTTCATTACAGCTTTAACATATTCGGTAACACGCTCCTTATGAAACTTTATTTTCTATAACAAAACAGTGAGATTTACAATTTTGCAAATCTCTTCAATGTCTATTACAAAACTGCTGAATTTTCTGCAGTTACCAGCTGTGATGTTTTGATTGAAGAGTGTCTGAGGAAAATCAGATAACTTTTGAGAAAAAGCGACAATCAGGAATACTATGCTTTGACGCACACCCAAAGCTTAAAACAAGCCTTCTGAAACCATACCTGTGTCCCTAAAGTGCCGTATCATACCAAAACCCAGTTGTCCATCTTGCATTTTGAATAGATCGCTTATCTCTATGTGATTTTGATAAAAACACCTCAAAAATGAGCATCAGGATCCTGAAAATCCAAAGAAAACAACTGACAATATTCACAGGCACTGACAAGAACAAGAGCCAGATCCAAGATTGGACCCACTGTGACCTAAGTGACCGGTCCTCGGGTGATGGAGGGTCTGAGTAGCAGATTTTACACACTAGTGATTTGGAAAACACTTACAAATGTTGATGCATTTAGAATATCAGAAAATCACCTTGGGCCTCAGGACGAGAGACTAAATTTCCCAAATTTCAGCTTTTTCTTTTTTTTAATATTTATTTTTACTTTATGTGTATGAAGGTATTACTTGCATGTGTGTAAGAGCACCTGTGTTGTGCAGTGCCCAAGGGGGTCAGAAAAGGGTGTTGGATCCCCTGGTATTGGAGTTATGGACACTTGTTAGCCACCATGTGGGTGCTGGAAATTGAACACGGATCCTCTGCAAGATCAGCCAGTGCTCTTAACTGCTGAGCCACCTCTCCAGTCCTAATTTCAGCTTTTTCTTACAGCTGAACTTTATCACTGAAGCAATATTGCTGGCTATTTCCTTGGAATTTTCAAGTCACACTGCTCAGTTTTAAAAAATAATGTTTATTAAATACTCATGTCTGCAGAAGCAAAGTTTTTCTCTCAGATTTACTTATGTACCTACTTATTTATTCCTTTAATGTGTACGTGTACGTCTGAGAGTGTGTATGTGCTCTACGTGTGTGCAGGAGCCCAGAGGTGAGACGAAGGCATCGGATCCTCTGGAACTAGACTTAGTACAGGTGGTTGTGAGCTGTCATGTGGGTGCTGGAAATAGAACTCCAATCCTCTGCAAGAGCAGCCAGTGCTCTTAACCACTGAGTCATGTCTCCAGCCCCGGTTAGGTGTTCTTTTGAGCACAATGAGCTACATGGCTGGTTGAACTCCACTAAAACTACTGTACAAACTCGTCCCTGGAGACAACCAGCAGGTGGTACAGAGGTGCTATATACATTTCCTACTTATGCAGGTAAAAAGATGGATACTCAAGGAAGGGTCAAGAGATAACAAAACTTAAATTTTTACTGCTCCTTCAGGGACATTCTGAGTAAAGCTGCAATTTCCCAATGATGAGCACTAGTAAAGAAAACAATGCTGCCGCCTGTGCCAGTCCCTTGACTTACAACCCCTCCCCCAGTGCACAGTGAAAGATAAAGAAGGATAAACTCTTTGTATGGTTATGAACATAGCTTTGAGCTCCCAGCACCTCCCAGGAGTCTGAGGACCAGATATGAGAACTGCTTCATCTGAGTTAGTGATGGACCCAACATTTTTCAAGAATAAAGCAAGGCAGACAGCTTACTCCTGTCTCTTAAGCTGCTCTGCCATGATAGGTCAGAACTTTCCAATTTCCAGTCTTAAGTACCTGTGGGCATTCCCAGATGCTCCCTGTGGAGTGCAGATATTCCCTGGCAGCCTTCCTGCCTGCAGGGGACAATTCAAAGGTTCATTACAGAGGCAGGGCCATAGCTTAGAATGCATATCTTAGCTGTATGTCAGAGACATTGTCACTTAAGCCTTCTCAGTTTATGAGAAAACCCCGGGATTATGTGAAAGCACTGAACATTGCAAAGGTCAATACTGTCCAAGGAAAGACTGGGAAAACCAGGCATGGGAGGAAAGATTAAGAGACTATTGCCTCCAAACTCTTCAAAATGAAAATAATTAGGAGTCCTTGATTCTCCCAGATCTCACAGTTACCAGGCACAGCATCCCTAACTCATGGTCTTTTCACACAAAACACCAATTTTCTTTGTCTGCTCGTGTCAGAGGCAATTTAATTTAATTATCTGAAAACCCAAAAGCAATGTACCACATTACCCTTTAAAGAAGGGTGTGTGGGAGAGGAGGAGACGGAAATACAGAAACCATGAATGGGCAGAAAGGCTGCTCTCAATAAAAGTGCCAGCACTTCCTCTTTTACTAGGAACAATTAAAATTCCTATGAAAAATGACTTTAAATCAAATTACTCGGTATATATTTTTAACTATACTCCCCTAACACACAAAGGGCTAAAGCATTCTGGGAAAGGGACACTACATAGGCTTGTTTTTTAATTCTTGTAGTGTAACACTTAGGGTCTGCATTAGATGTAAACACATTTTCTCTCTCAAGCCACAAAGCAACAAGCCAGGTAGAAACCATGTACATTTTACAGAAAAAACTAGGCTTCAAGTTGACCAAAACAAAATGATCAATGCCAAAGACCTAACTGTAAACACATCTTAAAAATTATGCGAAGTGGGGCTCAAGAGATGCCTCAGCGGTTAACACTGGGTGTTCTTACAGAAGACCCAGGTTCTGTTCCCAGCACCCACATGGCAGCTAGAACCATTGGTAACTCCAGTTCCAGGGGATCTGACACCCTCTTCTGGCCTCCTCAGGCACTGCGCACACGTGGTGCACCTACACACATGCAGGCAAAGCACTATACAAATAAGATAAAAATAAGTAAATAAACAACTGCCTCGCAATAAAAAATCCGAAAGACAAGAAAGCTGATCAGTCAAAGAAGGCTACCTGTGCATTGTATAAGTGAACACACTCCCTTGGTTAAACTATATAAGATTTCTAATACTGAGCATTTTGATTACATAAATGAGGCTAAGATGGACTGATTCAATATTTTCCATTTTACTTGGTGGTCTCTTTGCTTATAAAATATCAAGAAGCTATCAGAACACTGAATTGTATAAAGAAGGTGAAAAATTACTAAGGATACACCAAGATGTATTGCTGGAACTATCTAGATACATACTGAATGTTTTAGATATGCCAGGCTGGGTGCTGTACACATATAATCTCAGCACTTGGCAGACTGTGGCAGGAGGATCAGGAGTTCAGCACTTGCTAGCCTGAGCTATAGAGTAAGTTTGTGGGTACTCTGTAGTGAAAGCATGTTTTTTTAAAATATTCTATTATTTTTATTTTATGTATATGTGTGTATTCTCTGCATGTAGGTAAGTAAGTGCACCCATGTCATGCAATGCCCAAGGACAGAAGAGACTGTTGGATCTCCTGGAACTGGAGTTACAGACAATTGTTAGCTGCCATGTGGGTGCTAGGATTTGAACCTGGTCTTCTGCATGAACAGCGTTCTTAACCACTGAGCTATCTCTCCAGCCCCGAGAGCATATTTTTAAAAAAGGAAAGAAATTAAAATGTAACACCCTTTCATTCACTCTGCAAAGTTCTCTTTGGACAGCACCAGTTCAATGCTTCTGAATGCTGTGATAGGACACCTTCCTTTCTCAGGGGCAGCAAACGGACTAACAGCTCCCCACCTTTCATGACACGCTTTGCCACTTCACTTTTGAAATTAAGGATCAGATTCATGAAGTTGTCACTGGAATTTTTTCAAGTAAAATGTTTTACATTTCAAAACTTGTCAAATTTCAAAAAGTAAGTAGTGTTTTTCCTCTTCTTAAAATGTTTATTAAACTGTAATAGAGCACAGAGTGAGAAGATGGGATGAGTTGTGGACGTGATGTTCCTGTTTTCTGTCTGTTTTTCTATGTGCTTTACAGTGACCCAAGCTGCCATGCTAGTTACTTTTAAAACTCTAACAATTCTGTTTTGCAAAGCACTGAACCAAAATTGTGAAGCTACTTCTAAGAATAAATGTAATTCTTATATAATATGCAATTTGGTCTTCAGATATTGAATTAAACCAAATTATTTCCTTTGAAGGTTAATTCCGTTCCTTTTGAAGTTTCCTAAGAATTCAGCATATTGCATAAATTAAGTGACTTACAGACAGAAAAAGTCTTTCTTCCACATACAAAGGTGAAGCCCTTTCCTCACAGTTAACGAGTGTTATAACACCAAAGGGTCACTGACATGGGATGCACATGATGCCCCTTCTTCCACCCACCCAGAATCTAACCTGCTGTGACTCACTTGTTTATGGCTGTGTACCTCAGTAAATGGAAACAAGCAAATGTAAAGAATCACATTTGAGAGTTGTAGATGAACCTTACTCAACTGTATTCTATCAAAAGGAAAACATTATTAGTACATCTTTGCGTGGCATTTTTAGAACGATGAAAAATTTAAGTGCTAGACTCTGATTTCTTTCAAGAGTACTTAAAGACTTAAAGACGGCACTCTTTAAAATCTTCAAACATTGCCAGGTCATGTCTTAACTGGTACAAACAATCCTTTTCCATCTAAATTTATTTCATGCCACTACTTGAGTCAAAATTAAATACCCTGTAGTTACTGAAACCTGAAATACTGTCAGAGACATTCATCGCAAATATAAAATATAAAACCCCATTTTGCACACACTTCTCTTTTCTAATTATGGCAGAAGTGAGGATGGTCTTTCTAGGTAAACAGAAATACTACTTTCCTAAAAACTCAAAGACATAAGGATGCCTTGAATGTTAGTGAGGTCATGGATCCGAAGCATAGCTCTCTCAAAAGAAAAAGAAAAAAACTGCCTGACCCAATGTCAGTTCCAAGGAACTTATTAGCCAAACAAATTGCCACAGCCATTTAGAAAAATTGAATCAAGTCAATTACAGCACCTTTCTCCATATTTAGCTAGAAAAACACAACTTCCTCTCATTTGACTGATCTTAAATTGAGTCAAACCAGTCTCCACGGCAGTGCTCTTCAAAGACATCTATTTTCCATTTAAGAAACATTAATTTGTAAAAGCTAAACCCAGATGCTTTCTGGCCCAGCAGTGAAAGAGTTAACGTTGGAGGGCGCTGATCTGAGCTTCTGATCCATCCCAAGTCTGAGGCTGCCCTACAACGAGCTAGCAAGTATCAACTGTAATTTGATCCCAGAGTTTATGGAAAAAAATAACTGCACAGACTCAACATGCATATTTAATAAAAATCTGTTTTAAGAGAAACATACCCAATAAACACAACTTAAGATATATTTAATCGTTTGATTAACTTCAAATCTGCAATCCCTTCGCTGTTCTGACGCTCTCAAAAGAAACAAGAGGAGAAAAAAAAGCAACAGCTCTAGCAGGGAAGAAGCTTGAAAAACAACTTTGATTGGCACTCGGCCTGACCCACAGAGGAAGAAAAACAATTTTTGGACAAAGAGCGCAAATATTTGAGCTTGTTTCTTAGGTGCTTGCTTTAATACATAATGAACAATCCTAAAGTGACTGTAGATACCGAATTTGACAAAAAGGGCACCATGTTCTTCTCAGCTCGCGGATTTGCACAGCTCAGCAATTTTAATTCATTGGCGCTGGACACACATAAGCATCTCACCTAACGTTTCACTTCAAGCAGTGTAAAAACAGTGCCGGGAACAAACGGACTGCATTATTCAAGGAGGCTGCTCTTATCCGATCAAGACTCTTCTGGGTCTAGAGGGACATTTTGTCATCCTCTCTCCCCCAGCATCCCCATCCCCCACCGGGCGATTAAGTCAAGTAAACTAAACAATACGGGAGTAAACTTTCTATCCGTGCCTCTGGGAAGCCATAAATCGCCCCTGGGTCGAATTTTTCTGGATCCTCACCCGGGTGGGGATGCTGAGGAGGGCTAACCCCACGTCCACTTCAGTCTCCGCCTCCCCAAACCCCGGCCCGAAGCTCTGGAAGATGGAATAGCGTTTCCCTCGGGCATCAAGTTCAAGATGCCTTCACAGTGCCTTTGAGCACCCCAGTGTGAACCCCGGACAGCACGGCGAGGATGCCAAAGGGGTGCTGGGCTCTTAAGCCAGGCGGAAGCACCTCATCCAAGCAAGCACCCCGAGGGTACGGCGGAGGGGGCGCCCGGATCCCGTAGGGCAGACCAGGCATGTCCCCAGCCTCCATCCCCCTCGCAGCCGCAGCCCTGTGAGCATTGCCGAGCCGGTCCTCGGTCCTTCCAGCACCCGGGCAGATCCCGGTCCATCCCGGCCCCGGGCAGGTGGACCGACCCCAGGATCCTCCGACCCCGGCCTCGGTCAGTCCGTCCGAGGTCCCCGCGGCCCCCCGCCTGGGGGACCCTTTGAGCCTCGCCCCCCGTGAGCGCCGGTCGGACCCCGCCGCGGGGAGCCTGCTTGGCCGGACGCCGCGCCGCCGTACCTTCCGCAGCACTTTCCGGCAGTTGGTGCAGAGCAGGTAGTTGGCGGCGGCCGCCGGGTTGCTGCCGCCGCGGTTCATCGCGGCCACGCAGCGGGTTGGAGAGGCCTCGGCGCCCTCGGAGCGGGGTGTGGGGCGGGAGCCCACGACCCCTCCGCGGCTGCCCGGCAGCTCGGCGGGGACGGCGGCCGCAGCGCTCACCGGCCCGGAGCTCTGCCCGCCCCCATCCCCAGACCCCCGCCCGGCCAGCCAGGACTAGCCGCTGCC
>NW_008359443.1:1674166-1681779 GCF_000622305.1 Nannospalax galili
CACCGCCTTCAGGACTGCCGCGCGGGGCACCGCCCCCTCTCGCCAATCAGACGGCCAGGCCACGCCCCCGCACCAGCCCGCAGCCAATGAACCGCGAGGGGCCGGCCTGGAGCGCGCCAGCCAATGGCGGCCGGCAAGGAGGCCGCGAGTCTCCGGGCAGGTTACGCGTATCTCGGAGGCTCTGCGCCGAAGGGTGAGGGCGGGTGATCAGGTAGCGCGGTGGGTGGGGCCACAGCCCGCCAATGAGGAGCGGGGGTGTGGCGTATGCAAATGAGAACTCGCTAGCTCCACCCCAGGAGAAGCCACGCCCCGCTCTCCGAGGGCCCTGCAGAAATGGAGAGCGTGAGGTAAATAGCTGGAAGCCGGAGCTCGCCCGCGGGTCTGAGACCGACCTAGACGTTCCTCAGCTTTCCGGGGCTGGGCAGGGTGGACGCTAGAGCCTTCCTTCCTTCCGGGAAGGGGGTCAGCTTTCTCTCGGCCCACTCTGACCGTAGCTGTTAGGAAGACCGTGCTTGAGCACTCTGCACCCAGAGAGCTCAGAGAACTTGAGGCATCCTTAGGTGTGAGCCTTGTGCCGAATGACCGGCTTGCCCGCCTGAGGGACCTGGGGACGGGAGACACGTCTGGCCTGTGCGTTTCCTCCGCCATTGGAAGCGCACTCGGTACTCCGAGCAGTGGAAGTTCCCTTCTCTGACACGGAAGGGCCGCGGGCTGGTCCTCTCTGCCCCGAGTGCGGTCCACGCCGCGGGGAGGCGTGCGGAGCAGATCCCTGCAGAGGGGAGGTTCGGAACTGCCGTTCCCACGGCCGGGCTAGACCTGCTCTCCCCAAGCTTGCAACTGCGAGTCCAGGTTTAGCGTCCACCCTCTGGGGACAGGAGGCAGGGGCGGAAACCTGGAACTGGCCGGATGCTGGGCGCAGGCAGTGGGGGGCAGGGTACCCGGGGACCTGCGACGGAAGGTGGACCGCCGACCTGACGCCCGCAGCCTGCTCTCCGGCGAGAACAAAGGCGGCGCGGAGCGAGCACCTGATTGGTGCCCGGCGCTCCCGGGCTCCGCAGGCCGGTGATGCAGCGCATCTGCCCCTGGCGCAGGGCGCCGTGGTCCCTGGAACTGCAGCTCCCCAGCTGGCCCTGGCGGTGACAGCGCAGCCCTGTTCGCTATGACATCACCTGCTTTCACTTGAGAACCTGCTCGGTATTCGCGGCTTCTCCCTTTCCAAGGGTCTCCAGTGCGCCAGGGTTTTACAGGCCTGCATTCGCAGAGTGAATCTGAAGATTACTTAAGAGGAGCGACCCACTGGTTTGCATTTTCATTTATTTAAAACTCTCCTGGCCTCCTTAGGGGCCTGGTGTGGCGTTTTGATGCGAAATACGGAAGGTACACTTGGAGCTGTTGTTTAGCATATCAAAGCTGCTAAATCAGACTGAGCTCTCCAATGGCCTGTGTCCTCCATCCCCACCTCCCGGCTCCGGGCATCCCATTTGGAGACCCACACCTTGAACCAAGTCTACGTAAGGAAAAAAGGAAGAAGAAATCCGCCCGCGTCAGCTCTAAGTAGACTGGAAGCCCCCACCCCCGAACAAAGGTTTAGGTTTAGGTTATATGGTTAGAGAAGTGTGTAGGTCTATTAACTAGTGATAATGAAAGGTCGCTGGACGCTGCTGCGTAGACATACATGTGTAGCTTAGAATAGCAGTGGTGTGGAAAAGATGCTTAACATGCAGTTAAAAGGAACTGCAAAAGCAAGAAAATTCAACGGAGGAAGAAATGACCCCCGCCCTTCACTGCAGAGAACCAAGAAATCTGGACAGAGTCCCTAAGGCAAGGCTTTTCTAAGAACTGAAACACAGGCGTCCCCGTTTTGGTAAATTTCTTGGGCTGTATTCCTGGCTGGTTCTGTCTTTTAAAGCAGATCTTCTGTGAGCACGTTTTAAAGCAAAGGAGAAATTGAAGGGTGAAGTGAAATTTGATAAAGTGATTAGATTTTCACTTCATTGTTTTCTAGCATTGTTTTTAGCTCACCATTCTTTATCTCCCCAACAGCAAAAGTCCTTTTGCAAAGAGGCCTTTTACATTCTTTAATAAAGAAATCCCAAGAAACGCTAGCCCACAGAGTCCACTCTGGCACATTAATGCCCTCTGATAAGCTTAATAAAGGGAAACTTGGGCTACCATACTCTACCCATCTTTGATAGCATCTTGTCTTTAGAACCATTTGTTGGGCTATCAATTGTTTACTTCATTGTGGTATTTCTCATGTAGAAGCATGACGTATGCACGTTCTACTGAAGCACCCAATGCCTGTAAGTCACTCTCAGTACCCAGCAGTCAAGGCCTTTCCAGTCCTGGCACTCTGCCTCCCATGACAGTCCTTCTCCTGGGAGAACCCAGCTTCTAGAAGCCCCTCCCTCCTTTGGTCTTCCTCGCCTTCTTGGCCTTCCATCATAATGCTGGCCAGCTTGGGTACCAAAGAGAATGAGATGAGTGATTTGCCAATCCAAGGCCACCGATGATTTAGAGGGAAAGAAATGAAAGCCAGTTGTTTTGATTTTACACAAAACAGGAAGAACCTTCACCCTTTTGTTAGCTGTCTGTTCAAAACAGGGAAGCAGCTTAGAAAGGTAGACTACTGTTGGAGAATGACTTTTTTACTTTCTACATCTATTGTGCGTGTGTGTGTGTGTGTGTGTGTGTGTGTGTGTGTGTGTGTGTGTGCGTGTGTGCGTGCGTGCATGCTTGAGCAAGCACTTGAGAGTAGAGGTGTGGAGGTTAGAGGAAAAGTTACAGCGGTTGGTTCTCCCACCATGTGGGTTCCAGGGCTTGAACTTGGGTTGTCAGGGTTGGCAGCAAGTGCCTTTACTCCCTGGGCCATCTCATTGGCACCACTTTTTGCTTTTATGTTAAAACCAGGACAATATTTTATTAAGCATTTTACATATGTCATAATCATTTTGCTATTTTAAAATATTCTTCCAAAATGTGTTGCTTTTACAAGATGGGCATTAAAACCACAGGGCTTGGATGTAGCATAATTATCTAACCACCACCGTGGTTGAACAGTCAGATTGTTTGGGGCACAGCCATGCTGCTGCGCACACTTCCTCTTAGGAAATTTTCCAACAGCATCTCTGATTACTTGGTGGAAATTGCTAAGTATGAATATATTTCAAGGCTCTTGGACACAGAAAACATTTTATGGGAAGGTCTGAAAAAGCCACAGGTGAGAGCGATCATTTGAATGTACAAATCTGATCTGTCCTCTTGTGACAGGGTCGTAATAGTCCACCTACTTCTACCTTGAGTGCCCTCCCTTCCTCTTCTGTCTAGTCATTGATTTTCTTCTCCTGAAAGATTTCCTGAACTCAAATGCTTGTCTAAGCATCTGTGCTCTAGGCCTCTTCCTTATTAGCAGGCTCAAGGCTGGAATGATGGTGTAAACTGCTTTCTCAACAGACTTTGAAGCCCTGGAGGGCAGAGATGGCGTTACATTTCCAGGGCACCCTTGACACCTCCCATTCGCACAGCTAAGTGCTCAGAAAACCCTAGAATGAGCTTGCATGAGCTTGCCTTCTTATTTCCAAATATTATTGTTGGGCAGGTCTTCCAAATCTCTAATAATAGAAAAGATCTTATAAAAGGGTTCCAGTAAATATTTGTGAATGCAATGGTCCATAAAAACTTCTGTAGAGCAGAAATATTGGGATCATGTCTATCTGTCATGAATTCCTTGTTTGGCATTGAACATGATTACTGCTTGACACTTCTTTTATAAAATGAATGTTCTTGGCTGGGCATGGTGGTGCACGCCTTTAATCAGAGACAGAAGCAGAGGCAGGTGTATGTTTGTGAGTTCAAGGCCAGCCTGGTCTACACAGTGAGGTCCAGGCCAGCAGGGGCCATGGGGAGACCCTGTCTCAAGAAGACCAAAAGAAACAAGAGTGTTCTTGCTACAAATCAGGTGTGTGGGGAGTGCTGAGGGAATTGTTTTTATGGTCGGCTTTCTTGAAGGATGGCACCTGGTTAATGATATGCAGTGGCTTTGGGTTTCTATAGAGACCCTCATTCTATTGACCCAACTGTTAGCCCTTCTCTAGTTCCTAGGTAAGGCTCCAGCAGAGAAAATCAGTTGTTAAATATATTTAGAATCCTGCTGCTGGGAACTATAGGCCTTTTCTAATATTTGTGCCTTTTCACATTCATGTTCTCTTGGCCCACGCCCCCCCAGTCTCCCTCTCTTTCTCTCCAGAGCATTTGGATTGGAGAAAAAGCCTGCAGTATTTACAAATTTGCAAATTCTGTAATTTGTTTCTTGCACAAAGGAATTTGCACTTCACACAATTGTAAATTGATTGCTCCCTTAGAGCTGTTAATTAGATTCCTGCTCTGCTTTTCCCTATAGCTCAAGAGGGGTACCAATGTCAGGGAGAGGGAGAAATGGGAAAATGAGATCCCTCTGGGAAGGCCCAGCTCGTCACTCCCACCCCAGCCTCCTGCAGATTCCTTCTCACATAAGTCTGCTTTTTGAAGATGAGTACTCTGCTAAAGCCCAGCTCCTGCTAGGTGCTCTCCTAACTTGTCATCCTGGGCTTTTCCACCCTGCACCCCGCAGCAAAGCCAACAGACTACAGATGAAAACCCTGCAAGCACATTGTTGAGCTTTTCTAACTGCTCAGTGCCAGTTGATTTAATACTTGTAAAAAATGAACTTAGCTTTAAATATTAATGATTTAGGATTTTTGGCACTAAAAATGCTGTGCGATGTGGTCACGCTGGGCTTGTTTGCGTGCCGACCACATGTAGTGGCGCTGCTGGGCTAGAGCATTTGTCCGACTCAATCCCTGCCACTTATAACAGTTATTTGTATTGTTTCCCTAACCTTTGTAGGGTTTTGAGTTTGTCACCTCTATAAACTTTCTCTGGCATCTAAATTATGTTTATTGTTATGCTTAGCTTTTTATAGAACTTGAATTAAAAGTAAATCTTATCTCCTGATTCTAGCAGAAGTTGAAGAACAGGGTCAAATGCAGGTGACCTCATAGTGTATGACAATGCCAGGTGCCTTGATGCTCGCATGTGCGTGTGTGCGCATGCGTGTGTGTGCCCCATCCCACAATGGGAAGGACAGTTGTGTAAGAGCAACTACTATGTCCTCTGTGCTCACTAACTCCACTCCTTATCCTAATTCTGCCTAAATCCCCACAAAGGTCAGAAGAGGGTGTTGGATCCCCTGGAACTGAAGTTACAGAGGGTTGTTAGCTACCATGTGGGTGCTGGGAACCAAACCTGGGTCCTCTGCGAGAGCAGCCAGTGCTCTTTAACTGCTGAGCCATCTCTCCAGCCTCTCTCTCTCTTTTTCTTCTTCAAAGTAAGATAATATGGAGTAGGAGAGAGAGCAATGTACAGAGAGAAAGTAAGGAAACACGGGGCTTAGTACTCCACTGCTGTAGACTGTGTGGTTTTAAGCCTCAACTTTCCAGTTGTCAAGTGTGAGTGCTGATTGAGTTCCGAAAAGAGTAGATCCAGGTTTTGTAGGTGCCTAAAGCACATAAAATAGGGGCTTCTCTAAGAAAGGAATAGTGTTGTGATACAAAGTTAGCTACAAAACCCGAATAGTTGTTTAAAACAAGCAACAAAAGTCACAGTACACTTTTCTTTGTTTTATTTATTTTATATTTTGACTCTTTTTAATTGAATTTTTGTGAAGTTCATACAGTATATTTTTATTTTTATTTTAGATCCTCTCCTCTATCTGTACCACCCTTACTACCCCCACCCAGTTTCACATGCTCTAATATATACAGAAGAACTGCAGTGACAAAGCGTGTCCCCAGATGCTCTTTGGTGTGTTTGCATCCACTGGAGCCTGGTCAGCCTACTGAGAGTCTCAACATTAAAGAAGACTGTCTCTCCCCTCCCAGCAGCCATTGCTTGCCAGTACCTCCTCAGATACAGTTGAGATCTTACCCACTTCCCCAGTCTATGCTGGATTTGCCTGGCCTGAGCTCAGGTGGGACTTGTGCACACCGTCACCACTGCTGTGAGTTCAGCTGTCTGGAAGACTGTTTCCTTGTGGCCATCTACCCCCTCTGGCTCTTACAGTCTTCCCACCCCTCTGCCACAACGATCCCTGAGCCTTGGGAGGCAGAGGTTTGATGTAGGTGTCCTCTTCAGGGATAACTACTCTGCAGTCTCTTATTCTCTGCACTCTGGCCAGTTAAGGTTATCTGAGTTAATCACCGTCTGTTGCATGGGTAAGCTTTGCTGTTGAAAGTTGAGAGATGCATTAATATTCTTTCTGCACCCTTTTCTGGCATGTTCTCTGAGCCTTAGGATGTAGAGGTTGCATTTTGAATTCTTAATGCAGTTTCCTAATTGACTACATAAAAGCTAGGAGACATTTGGATCATTAGTTCCCAGCCCCTCTGTTATACTTTAAATCTTGTGGCCCCCATAGACTCGTGTTCTGAATGCTTGGTCTGTTTGTGGCACTATTTTGAAGACTGTTGATCTTTTAGAAGGCAGGTACTGGCTGGTGGAAGCAGGTTATGAGAGTATTTGAAGGTGTCTTGTCTCTGTTTCTGGTCCCACTCTATTTCCTGATCTACCATAAGATGAACATCTGTCTTCTGCCTCGTGCTTCTGCTGCCACAGTCTGAGGCATTCTGCCATGCCTTCCCTGCCATTATGGCCTGAGATTTCTTCCCTTAAGTTGTTTCTGTCATGTGTTTTGGTCACAATGAGGCAAAGGTCATACATTAGGATGTTACTATAAATCCCTGGACCATAACTTCTTTCTATGTAAAATGACAACATTGATGATAAAATAAGATTCCATTATTTAACTCTGAGGTGCTGAATTTTATGTATGTAATCTCCTTACTAGTCAAAGCCACTCTAGAAGGCAATATGAACTATCATCCCTGCTCCACAGATATCAAAACAGAGGCATAGTGACATTAAGTACCTAGACCCAAACCATGTAGCTTTGAAAATGATAAAGCATACAAAGTAAGTAGCAAGAATGAAGCCAGAATGGGACAGTGTCCTAGGACCCAAGTCTGTGGCTTTACCACTGAGCTTTCCCAGTGCCACTCAGTGGATGGCAGATGCCTACCCTTCTACAGTGATCTCCACATTTCTATTTTCCTTCTGGCAAGTGTTCCTCCCAAAACCATTAAATAAGATGTTTTTCTCTTCTCATTTAAAAATCATTTCTAGGGATATGTCTCTTAATGTACTGGGAAAGACTGTTCATGGTAACGGCTAGAGTAAAAATATTTCTTCTTGCTTATAAGTATACTCTTTGGGTATAATTCTAGCACAACCCTTAAGTGTACCTATTTATAATTGTGATAATGTACCACATGTATGAAATGCTCTCTCATCTGCCTCCCCTAGGATAAGTATCATCAGCATTTTCCTCTCTTGTCCTCGGAAATCTGTCTCTGCCCGTAGCTTTTGTTGCTTTCCTGTTCCACAGTCCATTTCCACTCATTCCTCTGAATTTGTTCACTGGAAATATATCATTCATCTATGTAATGCACACTTGGGTGCCACAATG
Source organism: Nannospalax galili (assembly GCF_000622305.1). Classification (NCBI taxonomy): domain Eukaryota; kingdom Metazoa; phylum Chordata; class Mammalia; order Rodentia; family Spalacidae; genus Nannospalax; species Nannospalax galili. The sequence continues at coordinate 1,681,728 of NW_008359443.1, forward strand.
TTCCAGGCACTGTCTTAGATACTACAAACACCAAAAATGAACAATTCTTCCC
>NW_008359443.1:1682441-1744128 GCF_000622305.1 Nannospalax galili
CCCAACTGTTGGCCCTTCTCTAGTTCCTAGGTAAGGCTCCAGCAAAGAAAATCAGTTGTTAAATATATTTAGAATCCTGCTGCTGGGAACTATAGGCCTTTTCTAATATTTGTGCCTTTTCACATTCATGTTCTCTTGGCCCACGCCCCCCCAGTCTCCCTCTCTTTCTCTCCAGAGCATTTGGATTGGAGAAAAAGCCTGCAGTATTTACAAATTTGCAAATTCTGTAATTTGTTTCTTGCACAAAGGAATTTGCACTTCACACAATTGTAAATTGATTGCTCCCTTAGAGCTGTTAATTAGATTCCTGCTCTGCTTTTCCCTATAGCTCAAGAGGGGTACCAATGCCAGGGAGAGGGAGAAATGGGAAAATGAGATCCCTCTGGGAAGGCCCAGCTCATCACTCCCACCCCAGCCTCCTGCAGATTCCTTCTCACATAAGTCTGCTTTTTGAAGATGAGTACTCTGCTAAAGCCCAGCTCCTGCTAGGTGCTCTCCTAACTTGTCATCCTGGGCTTTTCCACCCTGCACCCCGCAGCAAAGCCAACAGACTACAGATGAAAACCCTGCAAGCACATTGTTGAGCTTTTCTAACTGCTCAGTGCCAGTTGATTTAATACTTGTAAAAAATGAACTTAGCTTTAAATATTAATGATTTAGGATTTTTGGCACTAAAAATGCTGTGCGATGTGGTCACGCTGGGCTTGTTTGCGTGCCGACCACATGTAGTGGCGCTGCTGGGCTAGAGCATTTGCCCGACTCAATCCCTGCCACTTATAACAGTTATTTGTATTGTTTCCCTAACCTTTGTAGGGTTTTGAGTTTGTCACCTCTATAAACTTTCTCTGGCATCTAAATTATGTTTATTGTTATGCTTAGCTTTTTATAGAACTTGAATTAAAAGTAAATCTTATCTCCTGATTCTAGCAGAAGTTGAAGAACAGGGTCAAATGCAGGTGACCTCATAGTGTATGACAATGCCAGGTGCCTTGATGCTCGCATGTGCGTGTGTGCGCATGCGTGTGTGTGCCCCATCCCACAATGGGAAGGACAGTTGTGTAAGAGCAACTACTATGTCCTCTGTGCTCACTAACTCCACTCCTTATCCTAATTCTGCCTAAATCCCCACAAAGGTCAGAAGAGGGTGTTGGATCCCCTGGAACTGAAGTTACAGAGGGTTGTTAGCTACCATGTGGGTGCTGGGAACCAAACCTGGGTCCTCTGCGAGAGCAGCCAGTGCTCTTTAACTGCTGAGCCATCTCTCCAGCCTCTCTCTCTCTTTTTCTTCTTCAAAGTAAGATAATATGGAGTAGGAGAGAGAGCAATGTACAGAGAGAAAGTAAGGAAACACGGGGCTTAGTACTCCACTGCTGTAGACTGTGTGGTTTTAAGCCTCAACTTTCCAGTTGTCAAGTGTGAGTGCTGATTGAGTTCCGAAAAGAGTAGATCCAGGTTTTGTAGGTGCCTAAAGCACATAAAATAGGGGCTTCTCTAAGAAAGGAATAGTGTTGTGATACAAAGTTAGCTACAAAACCCGAATAGTTGTTTAAAACAAGCAACAAAAGTCACAGTACACTTTTCTTTGTTTTATTTATTTTATATTTTGACTCTTTTTAATTGAATTTTTGTGAAGTTCATACAGTATATTTTTATTTTTATTTTAGATCCTCTCCTCTATCTGTACCACCCTTACTACCCCCACCCAGTTTCACATGCTCTAATATATACAGAAGAACTGCAGTGACAAAGCGTGTCCCCAGATGCTCTTTGGTGTGTTTGCATCCACTGGAGCCTGGTCAGCCTACTGAGAGTCTCAACATTAAAGAAGACTGTCTCTCCCCTCCCAGCAGCCATTGCTTGCCAGTACCTCCTCAGATACAGTTGAGATCTTACCCACTTCCCCAGTCTATGCTGGATTTGCCTGGCCTGAGCTCAGGTGGGACTTGTGCACACCGTCACCACTGCTGTGAGTTCAGCTGTCTGGAAGACTGTTTCCTTGTGGCCATCTACCCCCTCTGGCTCTTACAGTCTTCCCACCCCTCTGCCACAACGATCCCTGAGCCTTGGGAGGCAGAGGTTTGATGTAGGTGTCCCATTCAGGGATCAGCACTCTGCAGCCTCTTGTGCTCTGCACATTGGCCAGTTGTGGTTCTCTGTGTTACTCACTATCTGCTGCATGATGAAGCTTCTCTTCTGAGGACAGAGATGTATTAATCTATGGGTATAACAATAAGTCATTAGGAATCCGACTAATATTAACTATATTTATTTAGCAGAAGAATAGTATGAGGCTCTCCCCAATGGCCTGTGATCAGTCTAGCCTTAGACTGCTAGGCCTGATATCAGTGCCAGGTATGGGCTCCATCCTATGCAGCAGACCTTAAATCCAATTAGAGAGTGGTTGGTCACTCCCACAGTATTTGTGTCACTGCTGCACCAGTGGGCATATCTCGTCAGGCCAGTTGCTGTTGTAACTCACAGCGCTCACAGCTGGGTAAGGCTGATGATTGATTTTCTCTTCAGATGGCACGCATAGCACCTTCTGGCATCATGAAAGCTATCCAGTAGGGATGAGGCTTTGGAGTCAGTACCAGCTTGATTTCTCCTTGTTTGTTCCACAACCGATCTATGTATATAGTGGCTTCAGCAGCAGGGTCTTATTGTCAGGTTCTCATAACCAAGAGCAGGGGCAATGGCATTGGGATTTTACTTTGCTAGTCTATGGTGTTCAGTAGGGGTAGCATTCCCTGTCCTTTTAATCTTTTAAAATGATGTATACGGGCATACTTTAAGAAGCTTCTACAGTGGTAGGTCTCCATGCGGCTTTTACTAAAGGCCTTTAGTGTTGGTTATTCCTCCCCATGCCCCTCCTCTGCCCTCCACCCCCTACTCCATTTAACCTTCCTACTCTATTATTTTTAAACCTGAAAAATGCCACACAAATCACAAAATCAAATAACAAAAATGTTTAGTTGCCAGACACAACCCCTATTTTCCTTATTATATCACTGTGGCTGAATATTCTGATTTCCTCCCCATATGCTAATGAAGTGTGCAACATCATCTTTGAGGTGAATAGAAGAAACAGTCTTTCTCCTAAGTGCCCTGGACACAAAATAGCATGAAATGGCCTCTGACCCTTCACCTCGGCAGCACAACACCTGCTGAACTGGCCTGGTGGGTGATGGGAGTATTGAGGATTCATTCTCCAATTGGGACCACTAGACATACATACAGAAATGACTATGAACTCCATGTGGATCACCCTCTATCCCTAGATTAAAATGTTGTCATCTCAGACTTCCCTTAACTAGATAGACAAAGATATCCCAGCTATTCACAGCCTCTAGCACAAGAAAAAATGGGGGAAGGACAGATTGGAACACGAGAGACTAGAATCTTTGCCTGGTGGGTGATGGGAGTATTGAGGATTCATTCTCCAATTGGGACCACTAGACATACATACAGAAATGACTATGAACTCCATGTGGATCACCCTCTATCCCTAGATTAAAATGTTGTCATCTCAGACTTCCCTTAACTAGATAGACAAAGATATCCCAGCTATTCACAGCCTCTAGCACAAGAAAAAATGGGGGGAGGACAGATTGGAATACGAGAGACTAGAATCTTTGCCTGGTGGGTAAAATAGCTTGCTTTTGAAGCTTAGTTAAAATATGACCACATTAGTACATGGCTTGAACCTCTCCCAGGGCCATGGGAGGGGCTAATCGTGGTGGTAGATCCCAAAGTTTAAGTTTCTTTAGCTTCTCAAACACCCTTTGAACTTGTGTTAATTTTCTTTGTTCTCATGGGGACTTCCCTGTTAGCTGGCTCATCATCTCCTTGATGCTCCAAGTTCACCGTCCCAAGTTATTCTGAGGAAAGACTGTAATATTATAGATAAGACATTGCATTCATGGCACCCTTCTGCTCTTTTAATAGAAAGATTACATGAAATAGTTGGCTGTCTAGGTGTTAGAAAAGAGGAATGGCTGAATAAAACAGGAAAATCTATATGGGACCCAGGCAGTTTAGAAACAGGGTCTAGCTAATAAAAACACACAGGAATCACACTTTGTTGATTTAGAAATCTTAGAGTAGCATTTTTAAGGATTTTCAGGGAATCTATGCATAGAAAAAGTAGGATTGGAGGGGCTTCTGAAGGGCATAATCATCTGCACTGCATTTTCATGAAGTCTGACTGTGGCTGTGCTGCATCTGGACTCCAGGGTCTCCAGGGAAAGTCTCACTCACTTGGGTATTTCCAGTACTAAATCTAAGAGATGCTCAAAAGCTCTTTGAATGAAGGTGAGATGCCCTAGAAGCTGTAACTGAAATCAAGTGGACGTATTATTTTACTAACTAAAATTCCTAAGTTGTCTTAAAATTATAAACATTTTCATGCAAGGGTAAAATTGTCTTGTTGACTGTGTTATCAAGAAGATAATCTTTGTTTCAATAAATGATAACAGTGGCAGCACTTTAAAGATAAAATGTCAGTTTTAGATGACATAGTCCTATGTTAATTGCAACCTTAGAATCACAACAGCAATTTATGAACTTCTAGAAGGCTGAATGTTTGAAAGGGTGTCGCTTGAAGTATATGCTGTCTAAATAGGCCTCTATTCACTCTCTGGGTTTTTGAACCCTTAACCACATAGTAAGCCCTGGTGATAACACTGGTAGAGGACAGGTTTATAATCTAATAGTGAGGCTGAGATACAGTCTCGCATTGGTAGAGAAGATAAATGGAAAATGGAGACTAGAGGGAAAAAGATGATGTTCAAAGAACTCAGAGTAACCTTTTGGACATTTATGCCTGTAACTAGAAACTGTTCAGCAGTATGTCGGAGATATCTGTGGAAGGATTCTTATGCTCTAGTGCAATTTACAGCATCAACCAAAAGGTGGGTATATTAGTCGCTTTTCTGTCATTGTGATGAAACTCCATGTCAAGGCACTTTTAGAGGGAGGTTTATTTGGGCTTTGTTTCCAGAAGGGTGAGAGTGCATCGTGGTGGAGTAGGCATGGCAGCGGGCAGCAGGCATGGGGGCTGGAGCACATGGGAGCTCACATCTTCTACTGCAAGGATGAAGCAGAGGGAGCTGAAAGTGGCCAGGCTATGACCTCTCAGAGCCCAGCCCAGGGACTCACGTCCTTCAGCAAGGCTATGCCTCCTAGAGACTTCATGACCTCCCTAACAGTGCTGCCAACTGGGCACCAAGTGTTCAAAGATTTGAGCCTATGGGGGACATTTCTAATTCAAACCACCACACTGGGGCTCATTCCTCTTAGGAAAACAATGCAGAACAATTCAGTGACAGGGCTGCCTCCTAGTTCCATGTTCGTTCATCCCTTCTTGCTTTCATGTAGCATGCTTACCATGTGCAGCCACTTGGTTAGTCACAGAAAGTGAAGAACACAAGCCAGAATTTAAGACAGAGCCAAGAAAATGGATTTTAAATGCGTATCACTGATGTACGATGACTCCCATAGAGGAGAAAACAGACGGGGGAGAGGATTGACCGCAGGGGGCTCTAGTCTAAGCCTCCCAGGTAAACAGAAATGGAAAGCCACACAGTGGGCCATGTCCTCCCTTGCCTCCAGTGCTGCTCGGGTACCCCAGCCAGAAAGCCCTGTCCATACTCAGCTCCCATCTTTATGTCTCATATAGCTCATAGGTAGTTCATGCATTTACAAAACTCTCATGAACCCTAGCTTTGTAGATTGCAGCAGTCAAACTTCCATGCAGTGTAAACTCCCTCAGTTATGTCCTATGAGCACTATCCCTATTAAAAATTTATCAGAACCTTGCCTCAACCTCCTTTTCTTGATTAAAGACATTTTTAAAGTATTATGTAACTTTACTATATTACATTGAGCCCGTGACACTGCTGAATTCCATTTGTGTATGCACAAGTTATATGTACACACCACTTCTAATACATCCATCTGCATTAAAATGTAAAGTTCTTGAAGATACAGCACTCCTGTCTCTGATACGTATTCTTTAAACTCTGTATATCACAATGTTGATGATCTTTACATAGTAATAGGAGAATCTGTTACAATATGCTGAGAATTTACTGTATGCCAATAACATGAGTATATTATCTTGACTAATATTTATAAAATCCCCACAAGGTGGTTGTATTTTCTCTCCATTTTGCATATGAGCTATAGGGGTAGAAGTCCAGTTATAGCCACAACTGTTACAAAGCAGAGTCATGAGCCGAACCTACATTTACCGTATTCTGTGCTCTGCCTTGGTAATATTCAGCCAGTCATTATTGTAAATATCCCTTGAATGAATTCTTTGTGTTAGGTTATCAAATTGCCAGGCTGATTGGCTACCTGTCGTACACTCACATATTTACTTGGGCACCTCTGAGATGCCTGTTGAAGCACACAGCACAGGACTGGGTAAAGTGCTCCTCATTCCCCATTCTAATGTTTAAAATTTTTTATCTTAATTTTTTTGACATTTACTAATTTACTAATTTCTTTCTTGTGTATGTTTGTGGCTGTGCCTGTTCCAAGGTACACATGTGGAGGTCAGAGGACAATTTGCAAGAGCCCGTTCTCTCCTTGCACCATGTGAGTGCTGGGGATTAAACTCAGGTGTTCAGCCTCCGTGGCAGGTGCTTTTTCCCACAATCCACCTTGCTGCCCCACCCCCCATTCATTTAATATCTTATTTCCTACTGACATGTTACTCTAAAATGAAGTAACTAGATGATCTCTGGGTAAGGAAGATACATACTAAGTTAAAATTCCAAATGTTTGCGATACCCTGCAGCCTCCTGAGCACACACCTGTCGCCGAGACACAGTGATGGACGTCACCTGAGGAAAGGATGGGCCACTCTCATGCTTTATCACAAGTCTGTGTCTTTTGCAATTAGTTGGAATTAGCTACTGAGAGAAGTGAATAAACTAATTCCTATATATTCTGCCAGCAGACGAGGTATTTATACCAACCTGCCCCCACCATTTCTTCCTGTAAGGAACTCTTCCTGTTGGCCTCATTCTCCGAAAGTCATGCCCAATGCTCTACTTTGCGGTCTCCTCATGTGTCCAATAGGTAGACCATGGCACCGACTTATGGCTTGAAGATAGCCATTTGTAAGCTGGCCATTCATCTGTATAGAATGGTTAAAAATGATAGTCCTAGCTAATCAGAGTCCTTTCTTGCAACTTTGGCATTGGGAAGCCAAGGCATTAAGCCAGTTGGCAGCAGAGTCAGAGTGTAAGAGGATGGCATGAACCATTGCAAACTAAAACTGCCAGAGCAGATAGTACATTGCAAACTAAAACTGCCAGAGCAGATAGTAAGAGTGAGGCTGGGGAAGGAGGGTGGGTCATGCCCGGAAGAGGGCAGACACTAGTCTTGGAGTTGTCCTAAGGTCTGGTTTGTTTCACGTCCTGGCCCTACATGTCCTTGTAATAATTCCTCTCACCCAATCGAATCTCTTCCCACTCCCAATCTTGTGAGCAACTGGAACTGTTTCTTTCAACCAAATGAGATGGATGGAAGCAGTCTTCCTTCTTTTCTGTGTTACACACCTCTATACACACTCAGTGGATTTCAACCAAAGGATGTGAAAGTAAGACATTCCAAAGAAAGAGCTAGAACTTTCAGGCAGAAAGCCCCAAGTTATCTTTTGCATATAAAAATCCTTACAGTTTCATTAAGAAAGTGTGCTACTCAAGCCCCTCACACTTCTTGGAACCTTTTTCCTCCTGGTTGGTGGGCAGTGTTCAGTACCCTGTGATGCTCAGTACCCTGTGACCCATACTGTTGGTCTCTCCAGGCTTGATGCTGAAGTACTGCTCATATGCCTCCTCTGCCAGTTGCTCGAGAAGAAGTTGGGACGAAGGCTTTTACCCTTTCCGCCTTCCATTCTTCATCCAGACTCAGTGCCTTCAGGTCCAGCTTCGTAATTTCCCAGCCAAGGCAAAGCCAGTTGGCAGCAGAGTCAGAGTGTAAGAGGATGGCATGAACCATTGCAAACTAAAACTGCCAGAGCAGATAGTAAGAGTGAGGCTGGGGAAGGAGGGTGGGTCATGCCCGGAAGAGGGCAGACACTAGTCTTGGAGTTGTCCTAAGGTCTGGTTTGTTTCACGTCCTGGCCCTACATGTCCTTGTAATAATTCCTCTCACCCAATCGAATCTCTTCCCACTCCCAATCTTGTGAGCAACTGGAACTGTTTCTTTCAACCAAATGAGATGGATGGAAGCAGTCTTCCTTCTTTTCTGTGTTACACACCTCTACACACACTCAGTGGATTTCAACCAAAGGATGTGAAAGTAAGACATTCCAAAGAAAGAGCTAGAACTTTCAGGCAGAAAGCCCCAAGTTATCTTTTGCATATAAAAATCCTTACAGTTTCATTAAGAAAGTGTGCTACTCAAGCCCCTCACACTTCTTGGAACCTTTTTCCTCCTGGTTGGTGGGCAGTGTTCAGTACCCTGTGATGCTCAGTACCCTGTGACCCATACTGTTGGTCTCTCCAGGCTTGATGCTGAAGTACTGCTCATATGCCTCCTCTGCCAGTTGCTCGAGAAGAAGTTGGGACGAAGGCTTTTACCCTTTCCGCCTTCCATTCTTCATCCAGACTCAGTGCCTTCAGGTCCAGCTTCGTAATTTCCCAGAGTTACGAACCAAAAGATAAAAATGTAAAAACAAACAAAAATCAAAGCCAAATTTCTTCGAAAGTTTCTGAGAATTTAGTAGTCAAGAAAAAGATAAAGTGATTAAGGGCAGCTCTGTGTCAGGCATGCAGAGTAAACATCACTGTGATGCCCCACCAGCTGTAAAGGGGCTAGGAGGGCACCTTGCTTTGGAAATACAGAGGTGTATAGATGTTTTTGTTAGATCCACTTTTCCAGATGCGGAAAGTGCCTGAACAGTTAGCTGATCTGTTTCTATTGAACCAACCACTAGGAACTATGGAGTAGTTTAAAATGATAATCAGAACTGATCAGATTCTCTTTTTGGAAACTTGGCTTTGGGAAACTGAGACTTTAAGCCATTTGGGAGTGAAGTTAGCTCCTGAGAGGATGTCATAACTCATGTGCAAACCCAAACTGTACCAAAACAGATAGACAGTAAAGGGCTGGACACTGGTCCTGGCAGAGGGTGGAGCCATGAAGGGAGAAAAGGCTAAGCCTGCTTTACAGGAGATGATCACAATAGACCTGGAATTTTCTGTTTTTCCCTTCCTGTGTCATATTCCTTATCCCTGCCAGAGAGCCTCTAACTCTTTTTCTCTCTCTTGAACCCTTTTCATTCTCTTGCATGAAAGTGTTCTTAGGGATGGTGAAGCCTTTGGAAAATAAAGGAAGCACTTCACTCTGTCTGAGGTGGCCTTCCTCACAGATTGGTGGAGTGGAGACTGGTCTCTGGCACTTCCAGGACTGTGGTTGTGCTACACAGGTACTGATGGCATGGTGCCACTGTTTTATCTATGGGTCACCAGTCACCTCAGACTTTTTATTTCTCAGTAAAGACATGACCATGTAGAGTCTCAAAGACGTGACTGTGTAGAATGCCCAGGAATGGAAGCAGACACTCTCAAATTACACAAGTGACCTGAAAGGGATTGCCTAGGATATCTGTAAGTGTGAATGAAACTGAAATTCTCCTGTTACTGGCCTTAATACTGTTAAGATTTTTTTAGTGCTTACTTTATAGGGTGTGTGGTGATTACATGAAAAGATATATGTTCCTATGATGAGCACTCAACAAATGCCTATGATTTTTATTATTTAAAAAATTCTCTAGCCTGCTGGGAATGAGTGACTATTGAGGCCTCAGCCCTAAATGGAATTTCTGTACCAACCCTTCCCACCAAGGCTCAGGGGACGAAGGGGTAGAAAGAATACAAGAGCTGTAAGATGGGGAGGGTGCTGTGAAATTTGTCTTCTGGACCTGACATGCCTGTTGCACTCATGAACTCATGAACTCAGAGCAACCGTGGTTACCTGCACAAGACCTGCACAACCTCAAGCTGGTCAGCACTCCAGCATGGATAGGAGAGGGGCTCAGGGTGCCATCCCAGCCGAGGTGCAACTGGTAACTAATGGCTTTGGGGGAGGGGAAGTCCTTGTTCTCTGGGGATGTGGCTGCTGGTAGAGTGCCCATGCTCTGGCAGATGGCCCCATGCCCATGTGCCTGTGGTCAGCACTAACTGGACTTGGGGGGTCATTAAAAAAAAGATGATATAAAGTTGAGGGAGGGAAGTGTTGGGGGTCTGGAGGCAGGGGAGGGAAGGATTTATGTTGGACAGTATCAATATGTACACATGGAATTGTCAAAGAATAAATAAAAATTAAGATGAAAATGTATGTTAAAATAAAGGAAGAAAAATTCTTTTTTTAAAGCATTCTGCATAAATTTAATTGACAAAGCCTCTTTTCATTCTTTTTTTAAAACATAATTTATTGAGAATTTCATACAGGCATATAAGCATATAAGATGTTCTGATCAAATCCACGCCCACTCCCTCCCCTCTAACACCTCCCATATCTCCCCATCACTTTTTTTTCTGATAACTTCATATACTCTTTCTTCTTTTTTTTTTATTTCTTATTTTATTTTTTATGGGGCTTTTAGAAAAATTCTTATATAGAAGTAATATATTTTTCACTAGCAATTGAAATTTACTTGAATTTTAATGTTTTGGGCTCTCTGGTGCCATTTACTAGGTCAGTTTTTTTTTTTTTTTTTTTTTGGTTTGAAGGGCCTTGAGTGCTTGATGAGATGCAAGGTTTATCATTAAACATTTTTATTGTACTTGTGTTTGCAAAGCACATTTTTGCCTGTCCTGTCGCACTGTAAGATAGAGACCTCAGGGTCTCAGCACTGTTGAATAATGAGGAAGCTAAGCTTTGTGTGTGCAAAGTTGAAAGGTGGGAGTGCGTCTCTCATTCTAATGTCTCTAGAGGAGGAAAGACGATATCTGGAATTTGGGTTTACATGTGCATATGGGTGAGTATGCCCACGTGTATGCACGTGTGCCCTCTCAACACATTCTGCTCTAAAATAAGCCACCATTCTTTCAGGTTTTAGCAATTGAAATTTACTTGAAAATGAAATATTATTCCCATTGAACAGCCAGAAGCCCAGGGCACACTGATTTGGGGTAATTCAAGAGCCTAGCTTAGTAGTTACAGCTAATGAGTCCACTTTTACTCTGTGGAGCCAACTACCTTTTTTTGTGATATGAACAAAATCACAGAAGGTAATATGCCCAATATGGTTCTTGTGACTCAAGCAGGAACCTGATCATGTTATAAATAGGTCTGGGCTGAGAGAGACCTCTGGGTTGTATAATGGGCCAAGTATGAAAAGCCCATCCCAAGTGCCTTGGGCTCTGTCCCCGCCTTTTATGATTGCCTTCTGTTTGTGGAAGTCTATGTCACCCTCTGTACTGGTGAGCAGACAGATACTCTGTTTCCTAGTTGTTTATGAAGCCAGGAACCCGGGCTACAGGATATTTACACTGTGGTTTACCACAGCACTCACCGGGAGAAGAGATAAGCAATGCTGCCTAGATGCCAGCGGCCGTGAGTTATGACTGGCTGTAAGCATGCTCCTCACTGGACCTTGAGTAAAAGACTGCATTTGAAGCAAATGGTGCAACTCCTCTAGGCCAGTTTCCCCTCGCTCAGATTTACGAGCATCGTTTCAGCCCTCCTGAGCCTTTTCACCCGTTGAACAGTGGCCCCCAATGTCCCTGGTCAGGGATGCGCAGCATCATCCAGCCCTGATCCGGAGTGCGAGGTGAACTTCAGAGCCTGCGGATCCCAGTAGCAAGCTGACTGTTCAGATGGGGTTTCCCTGATCTCGGTCGGCAGCACATGTGACTTGCCTCCCACCCTGACAGTTGCTCATCTGCTTCCAGTGTTTCATGTTCTGGTCTCCTGGCTGTTACCAGTCTGCCCCACCTCCTGCTGCCTAACTGTCTCCAACTGCAGTAGCTCTGTTGTTCAGGTTCTCCTCAAAACCATCCACATTATCCTGGTAGCAACGCAGAGGAGCTTAAGGATATGCAGGCATTTGTTTTCAGTGAAAAGCCTCGAAACGACCTACCTTGATGTGGCCCGCTTTTCACCTGCTCCTGTTCTGCTGGAGGGGGCGATGTCAGGGTATTTGCATAGACACGCCTCGGCTACTCAGTATATATGCTCTCTATACTAAATCAGCCACTTTTTGAGCCAATAAAGTCTTGTGTCCTTGAGAAGTGGCAGTGTAGACACTGGCGGCACTCCTGAGCTTGCAGGTTTCTTCTGGCCTCACCTGTGTGAGGTGTCTCTCAACCCCACTCCTATTCTTTTGAAAGAAAAGACCATTTCCGCCCGTGGACCGTGCGCTGGACAGCTTTAGTTGTCACCTTGACACACCTGGATAGAGGGAGCCGCAACTGAGGGATTTTCTCCGTTCCCGGCCTGTAGATATGTCCGTAAGGAGTTTTCTCCGTTCCCGGCCTGTAGATATGTCCGTAAGGAGTTTTCTTGATTGTTAAGTGGTGTGGGAGGTGGTGCTACCCCTGGGCAGGTGATCCTGGTTTGTATAGGTGGAGCGCAGGCCGGGAGAGCAAGATTAGGTAAGTGTGCTTCGGTTCCTGTCTCCAGGTTCCTGTTTTGAGTTCCCGTCTCGCCTTCCTTTGATGATGGACTGCGAACGGTAAGCCAAATAAACCCTTTCCTTCCCAGTTGTTTCGGTCAGTGTTTTCTCACAGCAGTTGAAAGCTAACTAGGATAGACTAAGCTCCGAGAAGCTATACCTCTCTGTCAAGGTTCTGCCTTCATGTGCCATAGGCTGTGGCGTGGAGCCTCTTCTAGGCATTCGGGGAGCGTCTATCAGTTGGAATGCCAATGCACAAAGTCATTAGGAGCACTGCTTTTCAACAAGGTTCTTCCATCAGACAGCACAATAAGGGATGGGTATGACTGAGGAGAGTCTCATAAATATGGAAAGAATAGATCCTGTGTCCATTGTGGGGCTCTGTGTGAACATGAATTTCTAAGGCTTTAAATGTAGCCAGAGAACAGGGCCAGTAACAAAGTAGAAATATATCAAATATCAGGAATAGCTATTAACATAAAGAGAGTAGATAAAGAGAAAGTTCATTTTTAAAACTATTGTAGAAACATGAAATTGATACAGGTCTCTGTTTACTTGAACAGCAAGTTTTTCTCAGGACTTTAGCATTGTTACTCCTACAATATATTTAAAAGAGGGGGCTGGAGAGATGGCTCAGTGGTTAAAAGCACTGGCTGCTCTTGCAGAGGACCCGGGTTTGGTTCCCAGCACCCACATGGCAACTGACAACCATCTGTAACTCCATTTCTAAGGGCTCTGGTGCCCTCTTCTGACCTTCACAGGCATTTTACTAGACTAGTACACTTACATACATGCAGACAATACACTCACATACATAAAACAAAAATACATCCTTTCAAAAGTTAGCTTTATTTCTTCTTTTCATTATTCATAAATGAAGGGACAAAAATTATAAGTTAAGATATTTTCAGATAAATTAAAATACTCTAAAGTATCCAATGCACTTCTTTTTAGGGGACATGAATTTTTAAATTTTTTTTGTTGAATTTTTATGAATTTCATACTATAAATTTTGAACATATTTAGGCCCCCCTCCCCTATTTGCATACCTTTAATAGCCAGAGGACCCGGGTTTGGTTCCCAGCACCAACATGATGGCTGACAACTGTCTGTAACTCCAGTTCCAAGGGATCTGATACCAGCTTTACGACCTCCAGAGGCGTTGCATGACACAGGGGCACTCGTGTACATGCAGGCAAACACACTCATAGACATAAAATCAAAATAATAAAATATTTAAAAAATTTTAAAGAAAGAGATTTAGATTAGAAAATATAAATTCTTATCATAAAATGGTGGACTTTGTTCTTTTGGGAATGAGGCTGGCTATGGAACACAAAAATCCAAACCTGAAGTCTATGGTTATATGACCTTATAGCTTCAAATTTCCTAAAACTGCATGTTTTGTACATATGCTTTCTTTTAAGGAATAAGCGTCTGGTGTTATCCAGTTCCTAAGGTAGTGAGTTTTGAAAGCCCCCCGCCCCTGCAACCTGATAAAACCACTGGATTATAATATTTTAGATTGTCTTTCTGTAAGACGTGGCACAGCACTTTTGTGTGGGAGGCAGTCTGCCCAACATTTACATGCATTAGCTCGTTTATGCCCAGTTCATATGATGCTGCTGCTTCTCGGAGGGCCAGTTTCTGTGTCACAGAGCTGGGGTATTACAGCTGGAAGACCAAGCCCAGCAGAACCAGGATGCTCGGTATTTGCTTCATTGCACAGGGCTACCTTTTGGATAGGTGGAGCCTTTTTGGTCATAGTCCTACTTGCCGTTTGGACCTTCCCTCATATAGCAACTGCTTCCCAAGCACCCTGAGCCCTCTGGATGATCCAGCAGCCTTCCCCTGGCCCTGAAGCCCAGAAGAAGCTCTCCAGTCACTGAGGGGTTTTCCCATTGCACGACTGGGCTGTGGTAAACAGAACTTTATCTTAACTGTCTATTCTAGATGGCACAAATGGGCAGCCATGCATCTGGACAGTCTCCAGGAAGCCCATCCTGAGCCCTGAATGGTTCTGGCCCTGTTCCAAAGCTAGACTAACCTCCCACAAATTGTGATTCCAGACACGTTTATACCTTGGCCCCCAGGATAATGGAAGCAGAAATTAAAATGTCAGTCAGCTGGGCCCACAATGTGGGCCAGCAATGACGGTTCACCCCACTGCTTCCTGGGGCACCTGAGGGCAGCTATGCTTTCTGTAGGAGGAACAGATCCACCCTAAGCTGTTTCCTAGATGCTTTAGCTACTGTAATTACGATGCTACTTATCAACCGCGATTTTAATAAGCAGCAGGAAAATGAACCAAGTGAAAAGCTGAGGTCAGAATTCTGGAGAGCTTTACCAGTCAGCTCCCACCGCGGGTACCGGAGCTAAATAACCCCAGCCGTTCGGCTGAGACTGGGAGCGAGATGGAGCCTCCTGCTTCTCGCCTGGGGAAGGGAGGGTCACCTGGACCTCATTTTCCTCAGGTCCGGATGGACACGTGGTATGGCATGTCACTGCAGGCGGAACGGCAGAGCAGAAGTGACACTTGGCAGGTCGTGGCTCTGTGGCACGGTAGCAAAAGTTGAAACTTGAGAAAGCAGGTGACGCCGAGGACTCCCAGGTGACCTGGAGACGGTGCCGGCCTCTCTCTGCCCCTTTCATTCCGTGGCAGCCTGGGCCCTGGTGGGAGCCGTTCACCCCGAGCTGTCTGCTGGGTTTTGAGCTTCTGAAGGTGCCAGTTTTCAGTGCCAACGGCACATTGGTGGGTCTCCGCCAGGTCTGTGATTCTGCATGCCAAGCAGGTGGCTAGCTCTTCCGGTGTGCCAGAGTGAAGTAGGGAGGACCCCGGCCACAGCCTGCTGCCCGTGCCGACCAGGTTAACCAAGAAAATGGACACCTCCTCAGTGAGGAGCGGGTCGAGCTGTCCGGCTGTATTTCCATAAATACGGGTGCAGACAATTTGATGGCGTCCCTGTTGCCCTCGGTATGATTGTTTTTCTGTGATTGGCTTCACGGGATTATATGCGTCCTGAGGACCAGTTTTCTCCACATCCTGTCTTCAATATGAAAACGTTTTGAAGTAACTCAGTGCAGAAAAGTCTTGTAGTGATATCACAGCAGCAGTGAATTTTTATCAGGTTATGGGAAATGATTTCACTGCTTGGATGATTTAAGAAAATTGTTATTTATTCTAAATGTATGTGTATAAGTATTTTGCCTATATGTATGGAAGTGCACCCCTTGTATGCAGTGCCCATGGAGGCCAGGAAGCGGGCATTGGACCTCCTGGAACTGGCATTACAGATGGTTGTCAGCTGCCCCCTGGATGAGGTATGCACCGCCACTCTGTCTTGTTACCACTGCCCTCTTTGGGGCCTTGTCCACAAGTGCAGTGGGTCCAGTGTCAGTGTGTGTCTCTGTTTCTCCAGGGAACCACTGTTCCTGGGCTAGGAGGCCTGACTCAGCCACAGTCCCCACTGGCAACAGGAGGCTTTGCTTGCCAAAGAACTGAACTGGACCTGTGTGGCCTCTTTACTGAAGCCACAGAGGACATGGGTGTTGAAGCCAGGGGGAGAAAGGGAGGGGTAAGGGGTCTGTTGGACACCAGTAGAATCCATAAATCGCCCATGGCTTAATGTCTTGATGTTAGTTGCTGAAAAAACGAGTTCAGAGACCATGTGTGGTCTTCATAGTTTTCCAAGAAAGAGATCATTTAGAAGCTCCTGAAGGAAGTCACATTTGATAAGTCTTAGTCTTGCTAAGAAATCCATTACTTCATTGCACCGAAATCTGCTGCCTGCCTTGGATCTCATTTTCTGACTGCTGCAGTTGCAGATAACTCACGTCATATAATCCCTTTAGTCTGACAGCTTGGGGTAGAGAGTAATTATGACTCATTTGTTCATCCTTTCAGTCAATAAATATTTATTGAACACTTACTATGTGCAGACAGCCCTTTTCTCCAGTTACGTGGACCATTCTTTGAGCTGTTTTTCACATCAAAGGGATTTTGAATCAATATTGTTATTCCTTCTTTAGAGGGATGCTGTTGTGTCACACCATCCCCTTTAAACTGTGGCACCAGGAGCAAAGTGTGATGACATTACTTCATTTGTGTTACATAATTCTTTTTAAATATTTTATTTGCTATTTTCACTTCATGTGTATGAGTGTAATGCCTGCATGTAGGTAGGTGCACCCATATTGTGCAATGCCCAAGGAGGTCAGAAGAGGATGTTGGATCTGTGGAGCTGGAGTTACAGATGGTTGTTAGCTGCCATGTAAGTGCTGGGAATCAAACCCAGTACTCTGCAAGAGCAGTCAGTGCTCTTAACTGCTGAGTCATCTCTTCCAGCGCCATTATGTTGTATGTGTCTTAAGTTCTAGTCATATGCCAGACCTAGTGGCAGCAAGGATGAGGGAGGGGAGGGAGGACTGTGCTTAGAGCATTCTGTGTCCAGAGGAGCAGGCTGCTATGGGACTAAGCTTGTGGGCGCGGGAGCCAGAGCAGAACCCAGAGGCAGGAGCTGGCCAGTGCCCTTAGAGAGGGGATCCCTGAAGTGCTGGTCCCTTGGGAGGGGAGGTAGGGTAGGAGAGTGGGCCTTTGACAAATGGTCGGGGTTGAGGAGGGTATTTCAGGGAGGGTCTGAGGTGAAGCTAAAGAGGTAATGGGACAACCTAAAGAACCAGGGCAGGGAAAGAGGGTGTGAGAGGACCCACATGGTGGCTAACAACTGTCTGTAACTTCAGTTCCAGGGGATCCAGTGCCTCTTCTGTCCTTCTTGGGTATTACATGACATGGGTGCACTTACACGCACACAGCATAACACTCATAAAATAGAAATAAATCAATCAATAAAAAACAAGATGCTGAGGTGTGATCTGTCCCCTTGAGGTACTCCAGTTTGGGAGCCATATTGGGCTTCATCACAGAAGCTTGAACACGGCTTGTAGGTAGACCGGAGTCCTTCCGATAGACCCCTCACGGTCTTCTCACATGGACTGCTTCAGGTCCATCCTCCCACCTCCTAGTCAACACTATTTGCTTTATAAAGACAGATTTAACGCCTTTCCACTTTCAGGCATCCTTCCAGCCTGCAATATCTTTCTGAACCTTGCTTCAGTCCCGGGTTTACCCAGCTCCTCCATCCACCTGTGCTGATATGGATCTGCTGAACATGACTTCTTTGTGTTAACCTAAGGCCTGTCTTAAAACATCGATGATGACAGGTCTCAGGGCTCCCTTAAGCCCATTACATTGGCAGTTGTAGAAAATCCCTTCCAGATGATTGCAGATCAGTCAGTACCAGGTAGGGTACTGAATAGCATTTGCCCCTGCAGCCCATCTTTTTAACTTAGAGCTAGAGATGAATGCCCGTGGCTTGGTAGGTGGGTGCTTATTGTGTAAACCTGATGACCTGAGTTTGATCCCAGATCCCATGGAAACGTGGAAGGAGAGAATTGACTCCTGAAAAGTGTCCTCTGACCTCTACATGTACACCCTGGCCTGGCACACACATATCCCCACACAAATAATACATATACACAATAATTTTTTAACTTAAAAATCTGGAGAAAAGAGATGCAGAACTCATATATAAATTACTGATGGGGCTGGAAAGATGGCTCAGCAGTTAAGAACACTGGTTGTTCTTGCAGAAGACAAGGGGGTTCGAATCCCAGCACCCACATGACAGCTAACAACTGTCCGTAACTCCAGTCCCAGGAGATTGGACAGCCTCTTCTGACCTCCGCGGGCATTGCACAACATGGGTGCACTTATCGACATGCAGGCAATACACGCATACACATAAAATTAAAATAAATACAATTTTTAAAAAATGTTTAAATCACTGATTTCCATATTTATGGTCAGGATGTGTCAAAGGGTCTGTGCTTACCAATAAAGCTCTAATTAACAGTAATAATCTTTCATTTTCTACTGGCATGTTTTTCTGTTTTCTTCTATTACATTGTGGATTCAACAGATTCCATTTTTAAAATGTATCCCCATTAATTCCTCACTGCCTTGATTTTTTTTTAACTGCATCCAAGTTTCTTTCTGTTTGACAAAAATACTTGAATGCTTGGGTAACATTTATTGAGACTTTTTTTTAGGGGGGAGACTGTGTTTCACTAAATAAGTAGCCCAGGCTGGCCTTAGACTTAGTATGTAGCCCAGGCTGACCTCAAACTCATGGCAATCCTCCTGCTTCAGCCTCTGAGTGCTGGGATTGCAGGCACGCAGCATCATGCCTCACTTCTTTGAGACTTTTCTGCATCCTGCATTCCAGTTCTGTGACACGGTTTCATTGTTCTTAGTTTATTCTGCCCTCACCGATGAGAAGCCGGTAGACTACCCTTGATTTACTTTTAAAGATGAATTATCAGAGACATCAGTAGCACATTGACTTTGGTTTCTACTCTTGTCCTGGCATGTTGTAGAGGTAAGATTTGAGTGAGGCCTGATTCTAGATCCTAAACTCTGAGCCCAGCACCCATAGTTCTCCAGGGACCAAGGGCATAGCAAGCTGTGCTGTTGTGCCCTTGGAGGTCATCTGGCTCCCAAAATAGTAATGCTGGTGGGTTTCATCAACTCATAACTTTCTGGGCAATATGAACTTTTCCTGGGATAGCAAAGGACAGGTAAACACAAAGGGTAGAAGAGGGGGGCTGGGCGGGGCCTGAGCGGGGGCTAACCTCTGCCTCACACACTTAGCAAGGACTTCCATTTCTGGTACTTTGGAATTGGGTGGATAGAGTGCAAACTTTTAAATCTGCATTGATGTGTTTCTTCATTGGTGGGATAGCCAATTAATAATTAAATGATGATTGGCAGCCAGCAACTTGCTATGTGACATCAGAGTTTTTCTTTGAATATTTTGTAGTGCTGTCTTTTTTTAAGGAACTGCATTCCAGGTAAAAGGGCAAGCAAGAGCATAGGTGTGTTGTGCCCACAGAGCTGACAGGGAAAGCTGGGTGTCTGCACTGCCCTGGAGGGACAGAAGACAAAGATTCTAGGCTTTCATGTGATAAAGTGCTTGTTACCTTAAAATAACAGAAAGACAAAGTCAGTAAAAGTATGAAAATCTGAGCAGGAAGAAAAGATACCAGTTTCAGAGAGAATATTCTGCTGAAACTGACAGTGACCTGTGTCACACACAAAGCCGGAGACCTGAGGTCAGAGGTTAGCAGGGTCTCACAAAGTCCCCAAAGGCAGAAAGACAGGTACAGGAAAAATGAGAGGAACATGGCAAGTAGGGACACCAGCTGCGTGCACCAGGCTGTGTGTGCATTGCCATGCCTGAGTAAGTGTAGCCTCCCTTCTCAGGTTTCCTTTCCTCCAGCATCTTAGCCTCTCAAGCCTTGGTTGAAGCCTCTGTCCCGTCTCAAAATAAGGGAACATTGTTTTCACCTGAGCAAGGCAGAAGTGGCGGTTTCCATGGGGTAAATCCATGGTGTTTGCCTGTGGTTTGTTTTCCCTTATGTAAAAATAACTCAGGGAAGCTGAAATGTTTCAAGTGTGTATTAAAGGTTGAAGAGAGGAGGGGTGTGCAGCAGTGAGCCAGACGAAAGAGAAAGCTGCCGTGTGCTAGGCAAGATGAAAGCCAAGCAGGAGGCGGTCCTCATCCCAGCTAGAGGTAACAAGAGAAACCCAGGCTCGGCCGAGCTCAGAGCCTGCCGCCTACCCCTGTGACATCCCAGTGACTGAGCTGGCTAGGAAGCCTGCTATTTCTGCTCTCTCAAAGTCATCCCATTAAGACTCAAAATAAGCCTGCAACTATATAATCTTACCCTTACAGAAGCCTTATGTAACATATGCAAATACACATTATTAGGCTTTTATTTTCCCCCTCAAAGCTGCACTTAAGAGCTGTGAAAGCCTAGAGATTTCTAAAGTAAATGTGTCTAAGAGCATCTCCCAAAGCAAGCCTGGAGAAGAGCGTGTTGAGGGCTTCGGAGGGGGTTAGACGCAGAGGCTCTGCGTGGAGAGCAAGAACCATGGGGCTGGATACTTGGTGGATTTTCTGTTTACTTCAGACTGGTCCTTACAGACCACTTTGCCTGCAGGTCTAAAAGTTGCTCTGTCCTAAGAGGAAAGAGGTCAGCATTTGGGTCAGAAAGCCAGAGGTGGAGTCCCAGCCTTGTCCCTTGTGAGCTCTGTATAGTAGCGCAGGATTTGCCCACTGGGGGTGAGGGTGGGGGGAGGCTTGGTTCTCTTCCTTTAAGTGGGAGAAGAAACAGTACCTGTGGGGGAGGACTGGCAAAGAATCCACCTGCACAGTGCCTTGCAAGTTGCAAAGGGCAGCAGACTGCTGGCCCTGACTTCCCAGTTAGTCTCCTCCTCACAGAAAGCTGGAGGATACAAGAGAGCCAGAAAGCCATTTATGACAGAAAGTCCCACTTCACACCCAGATGGTCGCAGCAAATGTGGACATGCTTAATTCTGTTGGTAAGAGCAAGTTAAGGCAATCAGAAAGCCAGCCCATTCTTGGAGATAGGAAAAAAAAAACAACTTCCATCTACAAAGGGGTTCTAGAGGGGTTTGGGACTTGGGTGACTTGGAAGGGCCAGTGCCATACAAAAGCATTTGCTAAATTACAGGGTGGGAGCCGGAGGGCGAGCTTTGCATCAGGAGCTTTAGGGTACCCGAAGCCCTCACACGGAAAGATTTTCTAATTCCATTTGAGTTATAATCTGATTTCACTGTTAAATACAATGTCCCTTTTACAAGAATCTGAAGTCAGTATGGAGGACCGGGCTGCAGAAGTTTTCCACCCAGCAACAGGATGATGTCAGCCACCAGAGAAAACAACCAATCACCAGGCAGAATGAATCAGAGCGTGCTGGGATTTTGCTCAACTGTCTCTGAGCAAAAGCAACTCAGCTCTGAAGTGCAGGGACTGTTTGCACTTCCTCTGCACTTGAAGCCTAGACTGAACGGCTCCTTCTCTGAAAGCACCAGTGGGCACGCAGGGTCTGCTGGCAGTTGCTCATTTACATCCAACAGCCCGGCTACAGGTCATCAGAGTTAGATTCATACTTTGCTGCAAGGATTTGGCGGGCATGAAAAAAAAAAAAGCCAGTAGTAGTAAACGTTTGAAAGAGTTGCCTTATAACTGCTTGAAAATTGTTTGCTTTCATGCATTAGGTGCTGCTGGGCAGCTAATAACTAATAGCACATGGGCCACAGATTCATACTTTGCTGCAAGGATTTGGCGGGCATGAAAAAAAAAAAGCCAGTAGTAGTAAACATTTGAAAGAGTTGCCTTATAACTGCTTGAAAATTGTTTGGTTTCATGCATTAGGTGCTGCTGGGCAGCTAATAACTAATAGCACATGGGCCATTATGTAAAGTTCAGTGCATGCTCCATAAACCTTAGAGAGTTCGAAGTTACCTGTTTCCGGTCTTCTTTCTAATGAGAAGCAGTCTGAAAATCAACAGTGGCTTCATTTCTGAATCAAAAGCCCAATTTTTCTAATTACACTAAAATATGTTATGTGTCTGCAGAGGCCAGGCGTGGTGGTGCATGCCTTTAATCCTAGCACTTGGGAGGCAGAGACAGTAGTATCTCTGTGAGTTCAAGGCCAGCCTGGTCTACATAGTGAGTTTCAGGACAGCTGGGGCTACAGGGAGACCCTGTTGGGAAGGTTCAATGTGCCTTGCAAGCACTGCCTCCCTGGTAAGGGGAGGCGAGTATCTCTGTGAGTTCAAGGCCAGCCTGGTCTACGTAGTGAGTTTCAGGATAGCTGGGGCTACAGGGAGACCCTGTTGGGAAGGTTCAATGTGCCTTGCAAGCACTGCCTCCCTGGTAAGGGGAGGCTGGGGGAAAAAAAGTAGTGTAAATGGGAAGGTTCAATGTGCCTTGCAAGCACTGCCTCCCTGGTAAGGGGAGGCTTCGTAGTATTGGTGAAAACATGAAGTTTGTCAGTTTTCTGAGTTGGGTAGACAGCTGCATCAGTATGGGAAAGGTTACACACAGTTAAATGGTTAAGTCCACCTACCCGGCATCTCTCTCACACTTCCCAGACACATGCCTTCCCTGAACCAGCTAAGGCCAGAAGGTAGCCCCTCCTGTGGGTAGTGAAAATTTTGGAAAGATGTGTCTAACAAAGAGGCAGCCATCGATGTTACACCTTATTTTCAGAGTCCTTGGCAGGCTCCGGAAGCGGCGTGGACTGATTTACTAGCCTCCTTCTGACACAACCTCTCTCTTTTGTAGTTTGCCGCTTGGCTGAATGCCCCCTTTTCCTCATTACTGAAATGAAAACAGGATTTATAAAAATGAGTTAATTTGAGCTAATTAGAGACATACCATTCTGAATTACTGAGAGGGCTGGATTTGAGGCTAGAGAGAAAAGCAGACCACATGGCCAAAGGTGCCTGTCCTGTGTGGTCCAGCTCCATCACTCAGCAGCTCTGCAAGTCCATCCCAGGTGCAGATTGCAGTACTAGATCCAAGGACCAGCACGAAGATAAACAACCTCTCACACAGCACCCATTGAACACATAGTCACTGCTCAGTAATTCATAGTCTTCTCTCCTCTTTAAACTGGAAATAAACAACTTGTTGGCAAATAGACATCCCAGAGAGACCCACTTTCACAAATACTGTGGGATTTGTAATTAGCATGTAAAAAGACTGCTTCCAAGGCGGAGAGCACGTCGTGTTTTACAGGCTCCTGGGCAGACTGGGAGGCCTTGTTTACATGGTAGCATAAATTTGCTTAGTAAATCCTCGCTGAGAGGGCAAAATTAAATTTCAGTTTTGATTCTGTTTGTTTGACCTCAAATGCCAAATGATGGTGGCTTTAGTATGCCAAATTTCACATTTCTGGAAGCTTTGAGGTCAGTGCAAGGAGGTTCCTAAAGATTCTCTAACACCCTTGGCAGTCTTCAGAGAGATGCAACATACGAAGTTATCTAAACCAGCATCAGCAGCCCAGTGGTCTCCATCTGAACACTCCTCAAGGAGACAAGCTCTGGGTGCTGAGGGGTTTAGGAAAGCCTTCTGCAGAACCTGGAGGACCAGGAGCCTGTGTGGAGGTGAAAACCCTGGGCCAGGTTAAAGGCTACAGCAGCTGCAGTACAGAAGTCAGAAGGAAATGGGGTGGGAGATGCACTTCCCGGTGAGGTCAGATGGGCTATTTTGAACGCTGGTTCCTCATTAGTCAGTAGTCAAGAAGCCCACGGGAGATGAAAAATTGTAGCATGCTTTTTATCCCCCCAGCCTTCTTCCTGAAGAAATGGACTTGCTGACTAAGACCGTGTGGTAGGTCCACTGTTCCCTTAAAGCTGAGCTCACAGCAGCAGAGAAGCCTCCTCTTCCCACCATAGGGAGGTAAGCTGACAGCATGCTGGGAGCTTCTGAGGCGACCCATCAGGACAGCAGGATGGAGCAGCTGAACGGGAGGTGGAACAAGTTGAGATCCCGCCGCACTGACCTGTGCCTCTGCTGCACTGTTTGCTTCGGGTTCAAACGCAGATGTCAAGGCTGCAGCTGCACCTGGGAGCAGAGAGCTGCCGAATTTTGAATCAACAGGTCACTACTGCCTTGTAGGCTCGCTCAGATTGCAAGGGGAAGCCAGTTTAGTCCAAAAGGATGTCATTTTGTGTTGGAACATGTGGCTGTGACGTCACAGGTTAAACTGCCATGGGTCAAGTCAGCTCCTTATTTGGAAATGTTGCGTTAACTGGAAGCAGCTCAGTCCATATGTAAGGTTAAGATGAAGGTGAAGTAGGGTAGACTCTTCGTCCAGGTGACTGATCAAGACGCAGAGGGAGCACTGAACAGGCATTGCAGCAATGTATCCACAAGCCGGGGACTGCACAGATTGCGGGCTAACAACCAAGCTCAGAAGAGGCCAAGCAGGGCTTCCTTAGAGTTTCAGAGGGAGCCCAGCCATGCTAATACCATGGCTTTGGACATCTATTCTCCCAAAGTGTGAGACGATACATTGTGCTGTTTTAAGCTGCCTGTTTAATGGTACTTTCTTACAGCAACCTTAGCAAACTAATGCCCAATGACAACCACTAGTGTCACCCTCCACAGATAAAGCTGCCAGCTGTGTGGGGACAGGCTGGATGCTTTACCTCTCGGGAGGCAGGTTTTCTTACTTGTACAGTAGGGGTAGAATAGCTGACCCCCAAAGGACTGGAACGTTCCTTGGAATACTGAGTTGTTTTCCAGTGCTTTCTGGTTTTCCTCTTCTGACCTAGCCTCCGTCATCTTCTTAGTGCTCCCATGTCTTGGTTTGGGACTCACTTAGTTCCTGTCCGAGAAGCTATACAATGGCTCTCCCATCCAGTGCATATGTACTGAGTGCCTGAGGAACCTTTGGAATCACAGGTCTGGTAATAGGATTCCCTCACACACACCTACAGCATACAGAACCCTGTGAAAACCACTGACCTTGGCACAAGTCCCCCCTCATCTGGACCAAACATGTCTCCTCAGGCTTGCCCCCTACCAACCCCACCCCCAAGATTCCATTCATCTCCTCAGGTCATGTATTGTGCCCACGCTAGAACACTGTTTCCTAAATAAGCCACGGACTTCCCCTTTCTAGAATCATGCACCCACCTGCTCCCTAGAGACTTCCCGCCTACCTTTTAGTGCCCCACAGGACAACGTGCAGTTTCAGGCCACACTAGGTCTCAAAAGATTTTTCTTACCACCCAGGACTTCTCTTAGCAGACACGCAGTAGCTCAATAATAACGAGCCGAAGAAAACTCATTTCTGGACTTATTTAGGAGACTTTTTCCTCTGTGGCCACCTGAATTGCTACACTCTTGCAGCCATTTTACTCCCTCTGTTCGCCCGTCGACGCATTTCCCCAGAGCCATGCACAGTGCTTTGTCACAAGTCCCTCTGTTCGCCCGTCGACGCATTTCCCCAGAGCCATGCACAGTGCTTTGTCACAAGTCCCTCTGTTCGCCCGTCGACGCATTTCCCCAGAGCCATGCACAGTGCTTTGTCACAAGTACAGTCAGTCTTTGCCTGGCAGTGCCTCCACTTGTAATTATTTTAAATTTTCCGATGGTGTAAAAAGTGATATGCAGTCAATCGCAACCGAACTTCAGATTTTGAGTTTCGGTCTTTTCCTGGGCCAGTGACACATAAACCACACCCTTCTGTGGTATCAAGCACCCAGTGAGCCACGGCTCTTGAAGAATTAAAGGATCCAGTGGCTACCACGTGGATGATTTGCTTTACTGTAGGATCAGGGATGTACTCTGAACATGATGAAGATGGGTGAAGCTAAGTGACCACGTTTTACATGTTAGGTATGTTAAATGTATTTTGAGGGACACATTGATATGTAACTGCATCGTAGAGGGGAGAGTGTTTGTACTGAGTGACTGAAGCAGTTGGAATAGATGGAAGAGAGTGTGACTATTACAATGTTGACCCATTTTGTTAGTGTGAAAATATTTAGCTCATCTGAAGTTCATGGACAAGTTTAACTCCCAACTGGGTCAATGTGTTGTAATACCCAAGCCCTTTCATTTTGTGTAAGTGTAACTGGTCAACCGTCTGGTCATAGGACCACCCCTGGGAAGGCGGGTTATGATAATAGATGTGTGAAATACCTAGTGTGTTAACGAGGTAGGGAGTTTTTCCTGCCTGGAATCCCGCCCCCAGCACAGAACTTCCGGACGGACCAGCCACAGTCGTGAAGTCTGTGAGTCTGCCGGCTTCTGAACTCCGAGAAGCCCAGTCTCTCCCTTTCTTCTCCATGTCCCCTTTCTAAGCACGCTCTCTTTAAGGCTTTGGGCTGCCCCCAGCATCTTGTATTCCTTTACTTTCTCTAAAGCATCCTTCTCCCAGCCTGTGGCCTTCGGCCGGCCCTGTGTCTGACCCCCATGCCTTGTCCCCTTCACTCTCCTCAAGACAACTGCCAAGATGACCAGCTCACCTGCCCTGAGGATTTTTTCCTAAAATTCTAATAAAATTGTAAAAGCTTAATTCGGCTGATTCGGAACTTTTTGAATCTGGGTAGTCTTTCCTGGTGGCCCCAACTCCGTAACAGTGTCTTATTTAATCTGATTGTGGGAGCAGCTGATTAGGTCATTTGGGCCACCTGTGTTCAGAGGGCTGGTTTCCTGTGCAGTCCTGCCCCTGCTTGAGGTCAGTTGCAGTTAGATCCTCAACCCCAGATAGTTTCAAAGGAGACAGAGTGAAGGAGTACAGAGGAATGGGGGCAAACCCCCCTGATGGCAGGTATCTCGGCCCGAGGGTAACAGCCAATGCTGTGCTGTCTCTAGAAATGGGCTTCTGCCCGTGTAGGTGCTTCCTGTCTACCATTCCATCATTCCATCACTCAGTCTGCCACACAAGGCTCTGGTTGGGTGGGGAGGAAGTGCTGTACGCAGTGCTCTCCAGACAGGTAGTCATAGTGAATGGCTCCCAGGGCAGGGCATCAGCTGCTCAGCCCAGTGCCACAGCCAAGGCAGGAGAATCATCTATTGAATTAGAATGGGAGTGGCTGGCTGCATCCGGGCACTTGTTATGTGCCAAGTCTCTCTAACACACATTTAAATAAATTCACCAAGTGCTTCAATATGGAAATGGAAAACTGTAGGTGACGTCCCCAAAGTCAGGCAGCAAGTGAGAAACAAAGATAAGAGTTTACCTCAACGGGTGTGGTGGCACACGCCTTTAATCCCAGGACTCGGAAGGCAAAAGCTGGCAGATCTCTGTGAGTTCGAGACCATTCTGGTCTACACAGTGAGTTCCAGGCCAGCTGGAGCTACCCGGAGACCCTGTCTCAAAAAGACAAAAAAAAAAGAATTTAACTCAAGTCTGTTGGACTTGATCATGGTGCTTTCCCAGGCCTTCACATTCTGTTGAGCTTGATTGGTTGAGTAAATAGTACTTCTTTAGTACCTACTGTATGGTAGATACAGTCAAGGGTCTGGGAATAAAGTGGCAAATAGAACAAAGTCACTGACTTCCAAAGAAGGAGATAGAAAGTAAAACAGGCAATTTAAGTTAGAAGAGCCAGGAAGACGGTAAAGGACAGAGTGTGGTTGGCAGGCTCTGAGAAGCTCATCAGTAATCTCTGCTGGTATTTCCCCATGCCCTTGCATAAGCACTCTGATGGGACTGAACCTAGGTGTTTCACTTCAAATGCACACAAATCAACAAAGAGACAAAAGGAAGCTATTCCTAAGGTTACAAAGAAACTATCTTTTGAAATTCTTTTATACATAAAATTCAAGGATCTGCACAAGCTACATTAACATTGCCATCCACTTTTATCACATTTTAGTAATAAATTGCCTTAGGAAGACACCTTGGGACTTCACAGTGTTTTGGAAAAAGAACAGCAACTGTTGATACATGTGGCCAGTGAAATATTTTCTGATTTATTAATGTTCCATCCCAGGTTATCCCAAGCCTTGATGCAGATGCTGAGCCCGTTTTGATTTTCTATAACGGCCTAGATTTCTGAGACTTGGAAGAATTAATAGTCTGACCTTGACTTTTATGGGAACTAAAAGGCAACTAAGGCTTTCAGGGAATAATTTTGATATTCATTTTCTCAAGGTATAAAGAAATATGAACTAAGAACTATCTTCAGTTAAATGAGGCCTTGAGCAAGAGTTTAAAAATTAAACATTTATGAATAATAAATATAGAATAAAGGTATAGCCTCACTAGAAAGCAAAGAAATATGAAAGCAATGAAGTCACTACTTTTTGTTTTTCAAATTGAGGAACATGATTCTTAATGTACATGGGGTACAGGGTGATGCAGCCTTCAAGGGCTTTGTTAGAACAGTTTTCAAGTGAATCAGATGGTCGCACGTGTGGAGTTCTTTAACCATATTCTTTCATTTGGGTTCAGGGATACCAGAGTATCCTCAACTCCTCTCCTGCCATGGATAGCTTATAGAGATTTAGTACTTATGGGGCACTTCACTAACCAAATCTGATACAAACCCAGCAAAACTCAAGGAAGCAAGATCAATCATAAAAATGTAAAAAATGTGTATTGCAATATTTAACTTTACATGGGAGAAGGAACAATAGGTATGCTGGAGATCTGGTCAGTAAATTGTAGAATGTTCATTGGATGGTTCATTTTCTGCTTAGAGTGAGGCTTAGATTTTTAATACATGGGACAATATGGACAAACATCGAGATATTAACTAATTATACCAAGACCCCCAGTAACGATATGGAAAAGACCAATGTGGGACTATACATAAGGAAAGTTAACAAGGAACTACTTAAAATATAATGATCTTTAAGTGACTTTGAGCCATGCTGCCCTTAACTATTTTTCTAGAATGACATTGAATTACATTTATGGTTAGGAAATTAGCAGCACAGGTACCTAAGCAATTCCCCCCTCCCCCCAAATCTAAGCCCACAGCATTTGGGCCACTGTCACTATGAACATGTATTAAGGCAAATATTCACAGTAAATAAAGCCACTTTTGATTTGCCTCAATGTTTAGAACCACACTAGTTTTTCCATTTTCATTGTTTTTAAGCTAACCAAATCCAGTTGGCTAACCAGGAAGCTGTGTGCAGGACTGGCAAGATGCATATTCTTTAGAACTAGGCTTTGTTAGTTTAAAATTGAGTTCTGAAATACACCAACTGTGTGACCACAAGAAAATTGTTTAGTTCCTTGGTGCCTCAGCTTCTCCAACTATAAAATGGGAACATTGGTAGTATCTGTGAGTTGAATGATTGCATTGTTATAGGAGGGAGATGAAGCCCTTGACTGCCACATGCACACAGTGAGGGCCACCAGCATTTTGTAACCAGGCACAGCTTTTTTGGATGTTCAGCTTTGAAAACGAAACCCTTTGCCCATCCTCTTTGAGCAATGAGGTACCTTTTTCTAAATTATTTGGATGTCCACCTGTATCAGATGTATGGAAGAAATAACCAAAGTGAAGGGAAGTATGAGGTTCAAATGTCACAGCTTTCAGAGTGAGCACTGTAAGGTGGACTTTTATGGGCATGTGGCGCTCTTGTGCCTTTACAATGTCCAAACAGAAGTTGGCGATATGGCTTAGAGGTTAAGAGCACTGGCTGCTCTTACAGAGAACCCAGGTTCAGTTCCCAGCACCCACATGGGGGCAAACAACCGTCTGTAACTGGTTCCAGGGGGTCCGACACCCACTTCTGACCTCTGCAGGCATTGTACAACACAGGTGCACTCACATGCAGGCAATACCTTCCTAATAAAATAAAAGTAATAAATAAAACACTTTTAAAAATGTGCAAGATAACATCTCATTTCACACAGGGGCTCCCTCAGTCTAAATGGACAAATGAAAGAACACAGGAATAGTGGCAGCTGTGAAATACAAGCGTCTTGGAATACTAGTGGACATCTGGGGTCCAGGTCACATTCTCCCTCCTCTAAGAAATGCCCTGTGCCCTGCTCTGCAAGGCCAAACGCCCCCTGATGACCATTCCTAATCCCATTTTAGGATTAGTGTGTCAGTATAAACCTCAGATTTCATGTTTTATTCTCCCTGATACCACCCAGCTACACCTACCATGACCAAACTTGAATGATTCAGTCAGTCAGTACAAATAATTAGAACTAAATGTAGAACTTGAAATATTTTTGAACACTAATTTTAAAAAATGAATTAGAGTAAGACAGACAGAGCTGGGAAAAGACCTTAAAGATGCTGTTTTACAGCTGAAGGTCTGGAATTATGGTAAATTTAATTTGCAAAGAACCTGGTGATTGGAATCACTCACAGGCTGTGTGGTCACTCTTTGTAACCTCTCTGATTAGTGTTTTCCTTATCTGTAGGTGGGAGGAAGACAGTGTCTATCTCAGAACTGATAAGAGTGTAGGGAGATCTTTAACTGCCAACACCCAGCACCCAGCACCCAGCACCCAGCACCCAGCACCCACTTTGCTCCGGGCTACAGGGCTTGGTGGCTCTCTGGCCCTGTTGACAGTACTTTCTTCCTTTTCTTTAATCAGTGTTGAAGTTTTACCTAAAGACACTGGCTGTTGGCAGGGCTCTCCTAGGAGGAGAGGAGGTGGCACTTGTTGCTGGTCTGCCATGGGTCTGGCAGCAGGGCAGGACCTGCCCTCAGTGGTCCCGTCTGTGGGATGGGATGACAGCCCAAAGGCACTGGTGCTAGTTCCCGCCTCACATGCCAGCGGTCTGGGCTCTTGTTGGACTCTTCTCATTGACGTCACTCAGAACTCAACAAGAAGGAAATCCATGACAGTAGAACAGAGAGCAGGATGAGACAGCCCTGGGCTGTTGGAAGGACGCTCACCTGTCTGGGGTAATTGCTATTTCTGGTCCTTGCTATTCCCTCCTTTATGAACCTCTCAGAGCCAAGGAGCCAAAGGCACTTACAGGTGCTGGGTGAACCTTGCAGGAGGAATCTCCAGAAGCAGCACCGGGCAAACACGGGTGCCCAGCCTCATCCTGGAGTGCAGGATCTCAGGACTTGCCACCAGCCTACCAGTGGCTTTTTGGAGGACAGAAGAGGGTGTCAGATCCCCTGGAACTAAAGTTATAGATGGTTGTTAGCTGTCGTGTGGGTGCTAGAATTCGAACCCCATCTTCTGCAAGAACAGCCAGTGCTCTTAACCACTGAGCCATCTCTCCAGCCTCCCAGTGGCTTTTTTAAATGGACAATTCCTAACTCTAGCTATATGAATTTGTAAATGAGGGGATGAGTATTCCTCAAATGGAATCTGATATTTTTTATCTCTTGTTTATAAACCAACAACAAAAACGTGTAATTGCCCACAGTAGATGTAGCAGAGAAGACCACCTGCACAGTCTCTCCTGAACATCGCTGTCCCATTGTTTTCCTGACAGCAGTCAAACAGTCATTTTTACAGATTTTTACACATGGACCTGTTTACTTATGTGCATCTTGCCACACATAGGCTTTAAATAGTGGGGACAGGAATCAAATTATTTTAACCTATAAGTTTTCCTTTGACCACACTCTATAGGTCATCTTATAGGATTTTGAATGATTCGAGAAGTAACTTTCTGTTCATCTTACTTAGCAAACATTTACTGTGTGGGGAGTGTGTTTCAGACACACTGTAGTAGCTGTGCAGCAGCCTCTGAGAGCAACTGATTCGATTTGCATATAGTTGTCCTATGGATGAGCTTGGGCAAACTCATATCAAATCCTACCAGGGCCACCCTATGTTGGAAGTGGGTGAGGTTTTAGAAGATAATTTACAAGCTACTCCCTGACTCAGTGAGTAGCACGTAGGGACACTGTGAGTGGTTGGTCCTGTTAGGAGTCTGGGATGTGGCGACCCAGCCATGTGGCAGCTCTGTGGCTGCAGGTGATGTGGGGAATCTAAATCCATGGTGATTGCTGTTCTAACACAAGCTCCTGGTCCCTGGGCACCTGGAATCACCTTTTCTTCTGTAAGTGGAAATGGAGCTTGCTGAAATTTATGGAGCATGTTTTCATTTGAGAGCATGTCAAAGGTGGTATCCATGTCAGAGAAGGCTCTCTGTGTAGTGGTCAGTGGTTAGCACAGAAACTCAAAACTGGTCAAAATGCAGAGAAAAAGTATCTGTGGAGTGCTCAGCCATAAATGGGACATATATACAGCATACTTCCCTGAGACTCAGGGAGCATCCTGGAAGAGGGGGTGGGGACATTGTAAGAGCCAGAGGTCAGGGAAAACTGGAGCGGAGCAGGGTCCTCTGGGCAGGACAGGACCGCTTCATGGAGTCACAGCAGCTGTGGTTGCCTCACAAGACAGCCAGCATTCCAGCATGTGGGGCATGAGTTCCCATCCTTAGCTGAGGAGCTCTGACAATTGACAGCTTCTGGGAGAGGAGAGTCCAGTTTCTTTAAGGGCTGGGCCCCTGGTAGGTTGACCACACCGCAGTGGATGGTCCAGCTCCATGAGAATACAGGCAAAACAGATTGGACTTGGTGGGTTCTTAAAAAGATAAAAGGACACAAACTTTGGAGGGGGTGCGGTTTCAGGGGTGGGTCTGGGAGGAGTTAGGGGAGGACCTAGGATAAATATGACCAAAATATATTGTATGGAATTCTCAACAAATTAATACAAATATAACTTAAAACGTGATGTGGAGCTTTGGCAGCAGAGGCTGATTTCAGGTAAATTGCCAAATGGAAACCCAGTAAATGCACCTTGTGGGTCATGTGGTTTGATATGTCCTGTGGAGCCTCCTGCCCTGCAAGTCCTGGGTTGGAGAAATCCATGACTGGAATACCTAAAGTTAATCAGTCTGCCTCCTTATGCGTTCACACTCGTGGGCTTGGATCGGGCACTGGCCTTCACCACAACGGTTTTGAGTTCTTGGCATTGTGGAAGGATCGAACGAAATTATTTCTATCAGTAAACAACAAATGGTAGTAACTTCAATCAAGCGTCAGTTTATGGGAAAAACAAAGAGGTAACATGCGTAATGTGCTCCTGACAACTTCCGGCATCTCTGCTCTTTAAACAATTCTAGGATTTATTTGCACAAAACATGAGCTATTCAAGAACATCTTGTCTAGTTAATCACCTGTGTGTCCCCGGCCCTGGAGAGTGGCTGACCCATGCTGGGTAGCTGATAGGTTACTGTGGATTGAATGCCTGTGGTGGATTAGTCATTCAGCCTTTAGTCACTGCTGAGAAGTCCTGCAACCATTCTGTGGGACCCCATACTGCACATCAGAGCTGTGACCCCCAGCATGTTACACTGAGTTAGAGGGAGAAATGTGTACTTTGAAAATGACACTCCAAGTGAACTTTGCATGAGATAGTAAGTTGAGACTCAGAGGAAGGAGAAGAGAGGGAAGGAGAGAGCGAGGCTGCAAGGAGTGCTGTTTGAATAGAACTTAAAAGACAAAGTAGATAATGGGGGGGGTGGAAGGGGAGGTAGAGGATGGAGAGGTTCACTCCTGGGAGTAAACACAGGAGCAAAGGTCCAAAAGCAGGAAAGACAAACAAAACAGATACATTTAGGGATAAGAAGGTTAGTTTCACTAACAAGTATGACTCCAAATGTGTTAGTCTGTGGCATAACACTGCACAGAGCTCAGACCCCCACTGAAGACCGAGGAACTTAGCTGAGTCACTCAGTGGAGGTCTGTAGACCCAGCACCTGCTGGAAGCCCAGTGTGGAGATTGCTCATCTGCAGGGAGGAGAGGATTGAGACAAGGGGGCAGGCAGTGCTGCAGCCTGGGAATGAGTCTCCCCCTTGCCCCCCAACTTACCCAATAGCCCTGTCTAGGAAGACTGCACCAGGATCTTGGAAATTAGGACATTCACACCCTGGATGATTGGCTTGGGGTAGCCTGTATCTGCATTTGACTCTAAAGAAAGAAATATTGGCACTTCCATCACAAAAATCCATCTGTTTGGATGAGTTCACAGTTCTGAAGAACAGCTGTACATCACAGCTGAGCCTCGTGAGCGTTTTCACCTTGTTTCCAACCCCTGGCCTTGGTGAGTAGAACCAGCGGAGCAAAACACTATCAGAGCGGTGCGCCACCCAACAGGATGCGGGCTCAGCTGCAGCGGACAAATGCTGCATCTTCAAGTGTCCAAGTTTTGAGTATGATGACATCAACTATGCCTGGATTAGTAGGGGACAATACAGCAGCTAACTTTGCTAAGCACAGTGTCATGTGTGAGACACTGGGCATTATCTTGTTTAACTTAACCTTCACAACAACCCACTTAGGGAGGGTCTCTTAGCCCACAGTTGCATAATCAAGAAAATAAAGCTTTGTGGGGTTAGAGAGTTGCTTAAGCGGTAAAACACAGAGTTTGGACTCAAAGCTAGGTTTGTTAGGTGAGTTAACTGCATTTCGTTGCAATCCTAGGAAAGATTTTTATCTTACAGGTATTAAGGGCTGAAAGGGAAAGGCAAAACTTCCTACAATGGGCTGATCTAATGGGATGTTAGTGGGAATCCCAGAATACATTGAGGCAGAAGTCAAAGGTCAGCTAATGGAGTGGATGCAATTACAAAACCAACAACTCCAGGTTTTCGCCTCCTGAGGTGGCACCGGCTCCCCTCCTGCATGGGCAGTTGAGGTGGCAGCTTTGGGTGGCTTCATGGCTCCCTGGAAAGGGGCAGGTGTTTCAATAACTCCATGTGCCCCATCAGCTCCATGGCCAAGGCTCCAGGAGTCTGAGATGCAGTCATCCTTGAGTCCAGGCACCCACCTAGCACAGGCCTCTGCTGTCATTCCAATTAATCATTAAGCCTGAAGAATCGCACTTAGGAGGCAGAAGCCAAATTCCAGATGCATGAGCTAAGAGCTTCCATTTCTTCTGCCACACCCAGCAGGGTGCACTTCAAGCAGTCAGCTCCACCTCCCAGCCCCAGTCTGCAGCCACCTCTGAGGCAGAGGAAAGGGAAGGAGGGGTCTTGAGGATTCTGAAGCTCACCAGGAACAGGAACTGTGTTAGGAAACTGAGAAGGCGAAGTGTGGTTAGCAGTTCCAAGACTTCCAGTTTGGGATTAAGACTTCACAGTAGAGTGGAGTGGGGTCCTGGCAAAACCCAGTGCACTGACACAGAGAGGTTTTCATGACACTTTGATACTGAAATCTACGGTCTCATCTAAAACTGCAGTGCTTCCCCAGGTCTGCTCTGGAAACCCCTGATCCTCCCAATGATCCCTGTTAGCATTTGGCCTCAAGGTTGAGAGGATGAAAACATCAAGGGAAGGGGCTTAAAATGCAGACCCTGCTCAGCAATATTTAATCTGGTCAAGAGCAATAAACACATCACGGGAACTAGAACTTTGACTAATCTGCTGTGTGGGATGCCTCTGTCAGATAAACGATTGGCCATGTACTCAGACTCCGATGTACGCATCTACTGTGGAAGGCTCTACACGACACCCAAGGCTCATAGAAGGGAGTAGAGAGAGCACTGATATATCCCGCAACTCTTGCCAGCGAAGCTTCCTCCTACAACAAAGTACGATACACACAGAAGGCCGCGAATGGCTAAGTTTTAGAGAATAGAGACTGTGGAGTGTGTGTCCCTGGATAGGACTCCTGTATTCAACCTCACCCACCATGGCTCAGGGACCATTGCAGAAGAGGGGGCGGAAAGACTGTAAGAGCCAGGGTTGGGCCATGAACATACGGAAACAGAGGCTTTCAGGGCACTGGGAACTTGCTCATATGAACTTGCAACAATGGTGACAGTGTGTGCAAGACCCATGCTGACTCAACCAGACAAAAACCCAGCATAAAATGAGGGAAATGGGCAGCAGGCCCCACCTTAGCCTAGGGTCTATTGGCAACTGATTACTGCTGGGTGAGGGAGAGCAGATCTTTAAGATCTCTAGATAGGCTGATTAGTGATGAGCTTGCACTGAGGGGCATCTGTGTACAAATGCTTGACAGGATAGGACTTAACATATATGACAGAATGCATGAAATACAGTGGTGGGTGTGTAGGCAGGTGCAGATGGGGGAGGGGGTCTAAATTTGATTAAGATCTATTATATGAAATGTACAAAAACTTAACAAAAGTAGTTTTTAAGAGAACATTAAATGTCAGGGTGGACAGCATTCAGGGAGTGTGACTGTTATCTCATATTTTGCTTTACGTAGACAGTCATGTATATTCCTTTGTATATGAGCTGGATCTAGGGTCACATGTACTTTTTACAGTGGGTTTGGTTAAAAATTATTGCATCTGGGGGCTAGAGAGATGGCACAGCAGTTAAGAGCGTTGGTTGCTCTTCCAGAGGGCCAGGGTTCAATTCCCAGCACCAACATGGTGGCTAACAATCGTCCATAAATCCAGTTCCAGGGGATCCAACCCCTCTTCTGACCTCCGTGGGAGTTGTAGAACACAGATACACTTACACATTTGCAGGCAATATACTCATACACAGAAAATAAAATCAGTAAATAAAAAATGATTGCATCCCACCCTGTCCAAGAACATCCTCTCCTGCTCCTCACATTTTTAACATTTGCATTTCTTTGACCATCTCCTCTATATATTTTGTTTCTAGTTATTATTTCCCTTCAGCCAATAACTTTCAGTTTAAAACTATCATTCCTTGGCCGAGATCATCTTCGGCTCACTCCTTTTCCTGGTCTGGAAGCGCAATCCAGCTCTAGCTAGTCTACCTCACTCCCTGACCCCCACCCATGGAGCAGACTTTTGGAAAAGTTGCAGAGCTCTCCTGGAAGTAAAGGGGATACATAGTAACTTTGGACTGTTTAGATTCTTATTTATTTGCTAAGGGCCATCCATTTAAAACTCTTAGAATTTGGAATTTCTTCTTCTTCCACGGTCATCGTTTTTCTGCTGGTCCTCCACGAGTTCATCTCTTTCCTGCCTCTCCAGTCTGGGTGTCCCGTGGGGTCTAAATCTCGCCATCTGTGGTTTTTCTGTCAGCGTGCTTCCCTGGCTTGTGTCCTCCCCTGTCTATCAGCTAACAACCGCCAAATCGACATGCCTAGCTCTCAACTCTCCCCTGAGATTTCGGATTTAATATCAAGATCCCTGTGAGTTTACAGTTTATTTCATCCTCACAACACACCCTACTCTGAGGCTCATGGTTGCCCCCAAAGGTGAGGCTCCTATCCTTTTGGCCAGGCTGGCCCTTGTGTCTAAAATGCCTTCTTCTGCTTGCTTTTCTCTCCACTAACTCTCAATCCCAGCCCCCTGCCCTCCCCCGCCCAGGCTGGCTTTGAACTCACAATGCTCCTGCCTCAGCTTCCTGAGTGCTGGGGTTATGGTGTGTGCCCCACCTGACCTCCCACATGTCTTTAAAATGGCTCTTTTTGTGTCTTCAAAATTCAGTTCAGGTGTCCTATCTTTAAAGATGTCATCACATGTGGAGCATTGCCCAGTACTCCCCATACCCTAAAGATGCCATCATGTGTGGAGCATTGCGCAGTACCTCCCATACCCTGTCAGTGTGGACGGTGGCCCTCCTTTCTCAGTATGTTTTAGGCACTTAACGGTAGAGAAGTTAAAATAATTTTTGTGCACCTGGCGCCTAACACCTAAGTGTCTGGCACACTCTGAGTATTAGTAAATATTTCTTAAGACTGTTATCATCATCAGCTACCAGAGAGTGTCTCATGAATTGTGGAGAACAGGCCCTTGGATAATTCAGAATGAAACGGCAGATCTGGAGACTGATGCAGTCCTTTGGCTAGCCTTCCCAGGTTTCCTCTAGTATTGTTCTGTTTTTCAATTGTGTTGTGCTATGTAAACCTGGATAACAGAAGCAAAGGGGAGAATTGATATAAAATATTAGGACTCAATTAGCTGTTAACAGAAACTGACGACTGAGGGAAGAGACATTATACACTTTGTCTAAGTTACTAAGTAACGCAAAGGGAAAGGGGCAAAGATAGGGTCAAATTTGTCCAGAGCCTAATTAGAGAAACTCTTTAAAGTTGTACCATGCCTTTTCCCCGACTTAATCAGAGTCTCCAATCTGTGCCAAGACCAGCTTATTCTGTTTTTCAGGGTAGGCCTGTAGCAGTTAGAATGTGTCTGTTCGGCCTCAGGACCAAAACAGTATCGTGTGCTTGTGCAGTGTCTGACCTTGAGGTCACTCAAAGCCTCTTTCTGGTGGTCTGTCCTTCCTTCAGACCTTTGCACCTCTGGTGCTCGACTACTGTGCTCTAATTCCATTGTTACAACCCAGGGAATTGAGCAATTGGCATGGGGTGAGTTGGGAACTGGGTCCTAGCCACATTTTTTTTTCTCTCAGCCTTACAGAGGTAGGTTTGTTTGGGGCAGGGACAGTAGAGCCAAGCTTAGTCTATGTGATTAGCATAAACTGCTTGGCACACACACACTTCATTAGTTCTAGTAAAGCTCACAGTGAAGTAGTTTACCTTTCCCTACAAATTGACATGTAGGGTCCATGAGGCAGTGAAATCTTGAAAATGCCATTATGCCAGGATCGGCTGGCTTAGACCTCCCACGTTTCCTTTTCCTCTATAGGCACATCAGGATTACAAGCAGGCTGAAAAGTTAAAGAGAAAGCCCTGGGGATCAGTCAAAAATATTAACAATTCTGAATGTTAAACTGAGCACGGTGGTATTTGTAATTCTAGCGCTTGGGAGGATGAGGCAGGAGTATTACCAAGATTTCTAGGCTAGCCTGGGTATAAGGTGAGCTCTAGGCTACACAGTGGGACTTTGCCTCAAAAAATAATAAAAGATTAAATTAAATAATTAGGAAAAAACAATTTGAAGAGTCCAATGGCTAAGCTAGTGACACAATTCGTGCCAACAACATATTTGAGAACAAGAACTTTTCAATAAAGGGCCCTTGGAATTCTCTTAAATTCAGTGGAATAAGTTAGTAGCTTTGGAGCAAACTATTCTGAACATTTAGTCTATCAGCAGCTGTTACCCAAGAGTAGTTCATTCATCCTGATTTGGGTTCTCATGAAATTGTTTATTGATTTCTTTAGACCTTTCGTTTTTCCCGACCCCATTGTTACTGACGACATAGAAAGGCCCTTGGTTTTACCCATTCAGGGATGTGAAATGAACGGGATTGTGCTCCCTTCAGCCCATCCCATTGGTTCAATGATACTAAAAATTCTAATCATATGTCCCCAAGCCCGTCATAGACTGTCAAAAGACTGCCTCAATGATGCAAGAGAGGGTTTAGTCCCAACTGCAGCAACCAGATCGTCTCTCCTTTCTGGATGTTTCTAAAACTTGGTGTTGAAAAGGACTAGAGGCTCCGCTGATCTCACTGGGAGCAAGCGCTGTAACTGATGAGCAAGGGTGACCATCACTAATCTTGAGACAAATCTCTTGGTCCTTGTTAACAGTTCTTTCATTAGCCATTTATTTACCTTCAACCTAACAGAAACTCCTACGAGTTGCATCTCTGGCCTCTGAGTCCAATAGCACATTTCCAGTTAGTCTCTGTGTCTGTTAGGATATGCACATTATTCTGCATAATAACGCCCACTCCAAAGGGTATATCGAGTCCATGTGCCAGGCCGGTGACCACCTGAATGCTAGAATTCCAAGCAACTGCCACGTCTCCCAGGGATTCCTCAGAATCGGTCTCACTTCTTGGCTGCCATCCATGCCCCAGTGAGAGTTCTCCCATAGGACAACTAGAAAGTTTGTTCAGAATATAAATCAGAATATCTTTCTCTAATCAGCTCATACGAAGACCTCTCCTCTGGGAAGGAAACATCCTTGTTTCATGGCATCGTCTATGTTGCTGTATTTCTGTTCTAAGCCGTCTCTTAAACCTTTGCCTTTGAAGAAGGAAAGGTTCAAAGTATCTTCTTTGAACCTCCTGGAAGTGGCAAGAGGGAGCGCTTAGACAGAGCGGCCTTCTGTGCTGTTTTTGTTGGGAAGGCACAGGAGATGCTGCTGTGAGGGGCAGCAGAGGCTGTGCCAGCACTGTGAGGGTCATGGCCACGACTTCAGTACTCAGATCCTGTCCCCAGTACCAGCTACACTGGTTCAGCTTGGCACAGGAGTGTAGAGCAGTAGGTGTGGGGGTGCACACCCTTAATCCCAGCACTCAGGACACAGTGGCAGGCCATCTCTGTGAGTTTGAGGCTAGCCTGGTCTACATAGAGAGTCCCAGGCGGGCCAGGGCTCAATAGTGAGACCATGTCTCAGAAAAAGAAAAGAATGAAAGAAAGAAAAAGAAAAGTGTGTAGAGGAAGCGGGGGGCTGCCTGTCCTCTCTCCTTCAGGCTGGGGCACGAGTGCCCAAGAACAAAGACCTGTTCCTTTCTCCTTTAGCCTTCATCGCCTTCTTCCGTACCTGACTCACTCGACCTCCCGGCTGTTTGATAAGAGGCCTCCCTCTGCCGGCATCTTGGTTGAAGCAGAATTCATATCATCAGGGCTGCCTGTCACTATTCCAACACCTGCAGGCACAGCTGTCTAAGCCAAGAGGGAGATAACCAAGCGGAGGAGGAATGAGCTCTGCCCTGTCCCCGAATCTCATCTCACCATGACTTCTGGTCTGTAAGCTCTCTGTCCGTTCCTGACCAGACACTGGTTCTGTCCACCGGGGCTGATAGATGCCCCTACTCACCCTGTGCTGGCTGTTTTCTGGGACCTGACTTCTGACCTGTCTGGATTTATGTTGCCTGTCCAACCATTTTAGCCTTAAGTACTTATCCAGAGTCATTACCCGGATGTTATTCTTGTATCATTTCATTTTACTATGCCAATTATACTTCCCTTGATCATGTGTGTATCTAAACATTTAATAACAACACCAATATATTACGTACGGACATGTTTCAACATCATATATAGGGTGTTTTCTGATATTTTTCTTTCTTTTTTTTTAGTGCTGGGAGTTGAATTTAGGGCATCATATGGTATGCAAATACTCTACCACTGGGCTGTACTCCCGGCTCTCAACCAGACATATGTTTCAAGGAGAAAGTTACATTTCATCATATCATCATATTCTAGAAAGAAATGGTATGAGAATTAGGGTTCATGTAATTCGGAAATCATAATAGGACCTGAGACAGTTCTTCAGAGTATTTAGAATCATTTCATAGATATGAATTGACACAGGCATAGCAGAAGAAATACTGAACATTGTTTAGTTCAGTCTCTTAACGTCTAATTTTGAAGAAGTGAAGCCAGGAGATAACAAACCAACCACCCCGTATGGTCAGCCTGTGTCATGTACTAGCTTTTCTGGTCTGTAATAAAATCTTTGAGTTTCACACTTTAATCATTACTCAAGGGCTTGCTTAGCATGCACAAGGCCCGGGGTTCAAACTCCAGTGCTACCACAAAACAGTATTGTTCAAGATCCTGATAGCCAAGTGTTCGCCATGATAGTGAACAGACTTGTAAATCTTTGTTTTGGGAGATTCTGCTTTGGAGCATAGAGTTGTTTAAAGTAAGCAAGATGGCATGGCCATCTGTAGACTTAGTTACAAATTTTGATCTTTTTTTTTTTGGTCTTTTTGAGACAGGGTCTCCCTGTAGCCCCAGCTGTCCTGGAACTCTACGTAGACCAGGCTGGCCTTGAACTCACAGAGCTCCGCCTGCCTCTGCTGGGATTAAAGGCGTGCACCACGACGCCTGGCAAATTTTGATTTTTTTTTATAAACTAGATCACATTGTTATTCCTTTTTATATCATAGACATCTGAAATCTCCTTTTTATATTTTCTTCCAAGGCACAAAGTCTATTGTTTCCAAGCACAAATAAAATCTAGGTAGGGTCTCAAGTACGGAGCGAAGATCGCAGGAGATAACAACACATGCTCTTCTAGTCAATTCCACTGCAAGAGCCAGAAGCATCTCTAAGCCACAATTTGAGCATAGTTTTTACCCCATGGGTGTGTCATCTCTCATCTATGTTCGGTTTACCATGTATCTACCTACTGTTTATTCCTCCTCACCTAGACACAGGGGAAATGTTTAAGGGTTTAGAAGTCTGAATCTCCTTTATGAAGAGACAGCACATCTAAGTAAACAGGCAGTCCAAACGTGACAGGTAGAAGAGACATGCTGAACTTGTCCGTCCCTCTTCATTCTGGATATTACAGCTTTCAATTCTACATATTAACTACCCCAGATCCACTTTAACCTGGTCTGTGAGCCTGTGAGTGCTACCTGTGGCAGATGGTAGCTCTTCATGGGTACGTTTATGTCTCATTTTTGACCAATAGAATCAAAACCAGAGTCAAAACATGTACCTGTCCGTGACCCACCACTCTCGGTAATGGTAAAAGCTGTGGATTTGTACATAATAACAGTTCCAAAGTCTGAGGCATGGGTAAGGAATCTGCAGTGGTCAGGCCTGATGAGGAAGTGGTATGTGGCCTTGGGGAATGTCACTCAACCTCTTTAGATGTCTTCATCAGTCAACAAAACAGCTAGCTCAACAGGTATCTGCCTCCCCATTGTGCAGAGAATTTGCTTAAGGCCCTGATGGTAGAGAAGAGAGCTGAAAACCTCCTGTGTACGTGAATTTGTAAGTTAGACTGTCCTAAGGTGAGGGAGAGCCAGGGCGGGAAGGAAAAGCTGCTTCATTACTTTGCAATTTAGGGCTGCGTAGCTGAGACTGCGTTTGTTTAACTGAGGGCTGGCCACAAAACATCTTTGTGCCATTAAAAATGTTTCTGAATATTTTCTGTCTTAGTTATTTTTGTATCAATGTGACCAAAATACATGACGGAAGCAACGTAAGGAGCAAAGATCCTAGGTTGCAGAGAATCCCAGATGGTGAATAACATCACGAAAATTCCCTTTACTGGTCATTGGTGACTGGCCATCTCTGAAGAAGACCTGTAACTTCCCCAGATTTGGGGGGAGAGATGTTTCCACCCACAGAGGACAGATCTCAGAAGAGGGAGCAGCTTGGGGCTGTTAGCAGTCAACAGGCAGAGCAGCGTTGGATGAAGGCACTAGCCTGGTAAAGCATCTGGTCAGGACATCTAGTGAGCCTCTGCACTCAGGAGGGCTGGATGCTCGCTGAGGGCAGAGGCTGTATCTCCTGTGCTTTTCCGTTCTTATCCCTTCCTCCTTCAGTCCTTCCTCCAGTGACTGCTGACTGATGTGTGTCACCTCTATGCTGAGCACTCAATGAATAAAATGAATGTTGTTCCTTTATCATTCCACCAAGAGAGGTAACAAAAAATGGATATAATATAAGCCAGGCGTGGTGGCGCACGCCTTTAGTCCCAGCACTTGGGAGGCAGAGGCAAGTGGATCTCTGTGAGTTCAAGGCCAGCCTGGTCTCCATAGTGAGTTCCAGGACAGCTGGGGCTAAAGGGAGACCCTGTCTCAAAAAGACCCCCCCCCAAAAAAAAAAAAGGATATAATAAACAATTGCCTACCATGTTGCATGGTGGAAAGTACTATGGTACATGGATAACAAGATTTTGTTTTTATCACTGCAAACACACAGCATCAAAAGACTTGACATTTGGTTTGTGTCCCTGTGGAGTGTATTATATAGTATAGCATATAGTACTCACTGTCTACAGCTCCATGAACATTTTAAGCTCGAGATCTGATTGAACTTATGCTGATCTCTGGATATACTTGGTGTGTGTTTGAGATGATCCAGTGTCCCTGGGTGTCATTTTTGCACCAGAATTTGAGTGCTAATATTTTCAGTTAGACTCTGGTAATTTGAGCTTGTTCTCTATTCATTAATTTCATATCTGCATTTATTTGGGGGTGGGGATGAACATGCCATAGTGATCCTGTAGAGGTCAGAGGAAAACTTGTGGGAGCTCATTATCTACTTCTAGGGGCTCCAGGAATCAAATTCGGTTGTCAGGCTTGGTGCCCAGCTCCCTTCCCTGTTGAGCGATCTCTCCAGCCCTGTATCTGCATTTTAATAACATTATTTGCTGAACATCGATGAGTTTGGAAATGATGAGTCTATTCCCCTAGAGCACAGTCTATTGTGACGGGTCAGCTGGTTATGCTCATAGCTCTGTCAGAAGGGAAAAGAACCAGGATCAAGAGAACTTGGAGAGAAGCTGTGTAGAAAAGGGAGAGATATCTTGTAGCCAACAGGGTTCGCAGAGCCATGTGGAAGACACTCCTCATGGGTTCAAAGGCTGGCTGGCACCAGACATTTAGATATGTAGGTGATGGGTCTGTGGAGCAGAGAGAACCTGTAACCTATAACCAAGAAATAGAGGCAGCCAAGAAGAAGCCAAATGCATTTGTAGAATTACAGATACCTCCGGTTGGGTCTGATTCTTGAGAGGAAACAGTGGACTGTAAAGATAAATTTACGAC
This sequence comes from Nannospalax galili, assembly GCF_000622305.1. NCBI lineage: Eukaryota > Metazoa > Chordata > Mammalia > Rodentia > Spalacidae > Nannospalax > Nannospalax galili. The sequence goes on from NW_008359443.1 coordinate 1,726,800, forward strand.
AGTCAAGAAGGATTTGAAGGTGTTCTAGTCAAGGATCTTGCATGGGGAAGAAATCACGCAGAGTATCTAGTGCACACATCTGCATACGTGTGGAGAGATGAAGTCCTGACACTTGCACGCTGATAGTGCAGCCGTTGCCGAATGTAATAATTCTTTTCTGGAGCATTTCCCTTAAGAAAACAATAAAAGTGCACGATTAGCTTTGAGAAGATTTTTGGACTTTGAAATGAATAGCTTTGGGTCCGAATTCTAATTTTCCTACTGGCTGGATGAGTTGGGGCAAATTGCTTACTTCCAAAGTTTCCCTTCTGTTTTCTCATTTGGGCTATCTGAACTGTTTTGGACTTTTTTGAATTTTCAAATATTTGCAGGTGTATAATGAAATATCTTTGGAAGAGACCTAAGTTAAAACATGGAATCATCTGTTTCATATATACCTTATATGTAGCCTAAAGGTAATTTTACTCCATATTTTAATTAGTTTTATTATGTTACTATTAATGTTTTTTGAGACACAGTATGTATGTAGCCCAGTCTGTCCTTGAACTCAGTATGTAAGCCAGGCTAGCTCTGAATGTGGGGTGATCTTCTTGACTCATCCTCCTGATTCCTAGGATTATAAGAATGTGCCACTGTGCTTGGCCCACTAAACATAAAAAATAATTAAAAATTTTATAAATATTTTATTTAATGAAAAACATTTCATTGTGCCTGTATTTTGTTTGTGACCTCCTCCATGAAGTTAGACGTGGAATTTTCCACTTGTGGCATAACGCCAGTGTTTAAAAAGTTTCAGAAATTGGAGGCTGGAGAGATGGCTCAGTAGTTAAGAGCACTTGTTGCTCCTGCAGAGGAGTCTGGTTCAGTTCCCAGAACCCACATGGTATTTAATGAAAAACATTTCATTGTGCCTGTATTTTGTTTGTGACCTCCTCCATGAAGTTAGACGTGGAATTTTCCACTTGTGGCATAACGCCAGTGTTTAAAAAGTTTCAGATATTGGAGGCTGGAGAGATGGCTCAGTAGTTAAGAGCACTTGTTGCTCCTGCAGAGGAGTCTGGTTCAGTTCCCAGAACCCACATGGTAGCTCACAATCATCTGTAACTCCAGGGAATCTGATGCTTTCTTCTGGCCTCCATGGGCACTGCACACACGGTGCATGTCATACCTGCAGGCAAAACACATCAAAGTAAAATAAAAATAAATAAAATATATTTTAAAGTTCCTCATATTGTAGCCTTGTGGATTTGGGGTGTTTGATTAGGGATGCTAACTCATTGTTATTATTTGTAAATGTGATGCTTACGTGAGATAATATATGTCAAGTGCCAAGCACAATGTCTGATAAATAAAAATTCCAGTAATTAAAGCTATTATCTTTATTGGTCTCAGTGAAATGGGGAGAAAGAGGGTCCCCTAGAGGGTTCTTAGTCTCATTCATAAAAGAATTTAAGAATGGACCCAAATGGTAGCTTTTACAATTTTATTAGAATCTTAAAAGAAAAGTCCTCAGGGCAGGCGAGCTGGTGTTCTTGGCAGCTGCCCTGGGGAGGAGAATGGAGGGAAGAAGGAAAGAAAGCCGTGGAGCCAGGCAGGTTTAGAGCCTGCGTGGGAGGTCAGACCTGCGGCTGAGAGAAGGAAGCTTTAGAGAAAGTAAAGAAACACAAGATGCTGGGGCAGCCCAAAGCCTTAGAGAAGACATGTTTAGAAAGAAAGGTGTGAAGAAGAGGAGAAATGACGCTGTCCTGAAGAGTTCAGGAAAGCAGACAGACTTATGGAGACCTATGTGGCTGTGACTGGTCTGGAAGTTCTGCTGGGGTGGGGGTGGGGGGTTGGTCTGGAAGGTCTGTGGGGATCTGAGCTAGTTCCAGGCAGGAAATATTCGCTACCTAATTAACACACCAGGTATTCCGCCCATCTATTTAGCATAACTTAAGGTGAACCTGCCTTCCTGGGAGTGGTTCTATCACCAGGTAATTGGCCAGTGAGACTGGAAAAGTGGGTCCTCCAACAGATAGACTAGACATTTTTATAGCCTGGACCAGTTAATTTATGGGGCTTATTGATACCCTAACACCAGAACTTGCATATATATATAATCAATGATAAATTGTCTTCCTCTGAAACATAATTCTGAGAAAAAGAGATTAGAGCAACCAGATCCACTGATTAGATTTATAATACAATTACTCACACTTTTTTTTTGTCAGACTGATGTCTCTAGTAAGTTAGGCCTCACTTTTCTTCTCTGCAAAATGGGGCTAGTAAGAGTACCTGTCTCTATAAGCTCTGGAGAGAAGTAAAAGAGTATGTGTAGAGTACTTTGTGCCTGGTATACAGAAAGCTCTCAATACTTATTAGGAATATTGTTCCTGCCACCACCACCACCACCAGCAGCAGCACCACCACTACCATGAGCATCACCACCACCACTATACCATCAAACTGCCACCATCTCTACCATCACCAGCACCACCATCAACACCATCATCCTTAACAAATGTCTTTGCTTGAGCTGATTCTTCTTCCATATAGATCAATGTGGTTCCACAATCGTTAAACATTAAAAGGCAGGGCAAGGGAGAAAGGGAGAGAGGGGTTTGAGTTGCATGTGAAGGAGAAACATTTAAAACTATCTTGAGATTCACCCTAAATGTTTCAGGGACCCTGAGTTAAGGAAGGTGAGAGACCAATGCAACTAAATTCCCTTCAATCCCAAGCCAAGTATTTACCTCCCCAGCAAGACAAAGGTGCTGAAGGAGCCAGGAGAACAAAAGCAGAGACTTGGAAAGTAGCTTAGAGAGATATAGCAGGGAGCTGGAAAGAGCCCTTCCTCCTAATCCCAGAGTTGCTGGAGCTACAGAAAAGCCAGAGGAAATTAACTGTTTGTGTTGCAGGCGGAGCATCAGAGCCGCTTGCCTTCCCCAGAGAAAGAACAGAAAGCAATTGCTTTCCACTCCCCAGCCGGGCTGCTGAGCTCAGCCTGAGCTCCCTGGAACTTGCTAATGAAATGCAATTCAACCAGCCAGGCCCCAGCATGCTTAACCTTTGGACCGCAGATGCCAGCGTTTCTCGGGAGAGAGGGCCAGTTGTGCTTCTCTTGGCAGTGGTGATGCAACTGCTGAAGCGAGAACCGGCTCGTACCCGCTGTGATTCTGCCATGCCTCCAACAAAGGGCTTAAAGGATTTCAGATGCATTTGGAAACTGAACTGTGCCGGCATCTGAGCCAGCATCTCTTGTGAATTCCAGAGGGGCTGACGGTGACAGAACCCAGGCCCGACTGCTGATGCAGGCCTGGCAATATTTGGATTGTCTAGTCACCACAAAGCATAAACAACTCTCTGCACCACTGCTTGCATGTGAAAAAATGGCACCCTGGTCAGCTGCTTTTTACTCAGCTCTGAGGCCAGTTGCCTCAACATCCCCTCCCCCAATCCCCAAGCAGAACTTGGGGAAATTAACCTTGAACACAGAACATGGATTTTTTTTTAAAGAGACAATATAAGGTCTCACCGCCTTCTTGGTTCTACAGCCATTTCTAATCCAAGATGGATGACAAGAAGGGTTCAGAGGTCAGCTCCTGTGGGCATCAGTTGAAAGGGGCCCAGATCTCAGAGAAGGTATCTGCCTCAGAAGGAAGTAAAAAATGAGTTGTCACTACAAAGATGAGACTTAAAAATATTTTATATATATATATATATGTGTGTATGTATAATGCGTACCAAAGCTTATGCCTCTGAGATGTGCCCAGTAGATTGTAAAACAGGAAGCAGCAACCTGTAACCCATGTAAGAAACAATGAGGGGGTGACTGTGGGGCAGGGGTCTGGGATGGAGCATCTGCAAGGGCCAGAAGCTTGCAGGGGGATTGGCCTCTGCTTCCCTTTGTCTGGATTCTGAGAAGTTAGATTACCATTCTCCCTACAGTGACAAAATACCTAACTAAAGCAAGGGCCGGAGGGTACAAGGTGTGGAAGCAAGGAGTCAGGAGGCTGGTCACAGGGCATCTGTGGTAGGAAACAGAAATGAAGCCTGGCCCTCAAATAGCTTTATCCTTTTACTCAGTCTGAAACCTCAACCCAGGGAATGGGGTCGTTTCAGCTCTATTATAAAAACCTAGAAATGCCTCACATGGGATTCTAGATCCTGTCAGATGGAGGATATGAACGGAGCAGAGCAGAATGGGTTGGTTGCATGATGATGCGCTGTCAGAGGCTTAATGCCAGTGAGGAGGGCAAGGTAGGTCAGTGCTTTCTGACCTAAACCGTTTTCAGCTTGGTCATCATGCAATGCAGTTTGCATTTAGTAGACACTGGACTTGGGAGTTCGCGTTTGGATATTTTCCTGGTATTAATGTCTTGGATGGTGGAAACCAGCTGTAGTTACTACCCCACTACCCCATCTGGTACCCCTAGTCACCAGGGGAAATCACCAGCTCTCCGCGCATCAGTAAACTAAGATATTCTGTAGATTAGTGTGCTGGATAGCTTTAGTGTCGACTTGACACACCTGGGTAGAGGGAACCTCGACTGAGGAATTTCCTCCATTGGATTGGCCCTTGGCCATGTCTGTGAGGCACTTTCTTCATTACTGAGTGATGTGGGAGGGCCCAGCCCACTGTGGGCGGTGCCACCCCTGGGTAGGTGGTTCTGTGTTGTAGAAGAAAGCAGGCTGAGCACAGGCCAGAGGAGCAAGCCAGTGAGCGGAGATGTAAGATAAAATTAACACTTTCCTCCTCAAGTTGGTTTTGATCAGTGTTTTATCACAGCAACAGAAGCTAACAAGACAATTAGGCACACCAGAGTATTTTCAACTTATTGTGGGCTTACTGTGCCGTAAACACACAGTGGGTCAAGAATCGTGTTTGTTGCCCAGTGAAAAGTGGTTGGGTGGCCATGTCTCCATACTAACGCTGTCTCGTCCCTGTGACTTTACACTGTGAAGTACAGTGACATAAGGAACCACCGCTGCGGCTCACCACCCACTGCCTTGGTTCAGCGCTCGGACAATGGGTGAGGAAAGGAGGGGCGGCCTCCTCGCTCCAGCTCCACCAGTGCAGGGGCCCCCTCCACACCCCTGGGTGGGGAAAGAAAGCTGAGTCACGCCCGTGTTAGCAAGAGCTGCGCAGCCAGTCCCTAGTAGACCCCAGGATGCTGGCAGATTACTAGAGGATGCTAGCAAATTGCCGGGTGGTGATGGATTAGCTTCATTCCTACCCTTCCTGTCTTAATAAGATGTTATTTGTTCTCAGTGTAAATCCAATTTAGTTAGAATTTTACCTTGGAACATGAAGATGGATTGTATGAGATGAGTGATAAGAGATGAGGGGGAGGTGACAAGGTGGTGACTGTAGGGGAGGAAAGGGTGGGGGCTAGGAGAGGAGGGGTGGGGCAGGAGCTAAGAACGACACATGAGGGGAAAGGGGAGCAGCAGTTTACAGTGTCAGACCTGCGGTGCAGCTGGATGACCACAGACCGGAGCCGTTTCCCCAGCCATGTATACATGAAGAAGTGTGTGCATTCTGCATGTGTGTGCACACAGTTTTATGTTGGGGATGGGACACATACTAGGTGGCTCCAGCCAGTTCTGTCACCCACAGTGGAAACTTCAGCCATTTTAGAACTTTCTCCTTTCTTTGACCCCACATGAATTACTGGGTTCTGTGATTACTGCCTTAGCCTGATTTCAAGCAAAACACAGCCTGAGACTGTTGGCTACTGTGGATTATTTGATCCAGTCCTGTGGATACTGGATTATTTGATGGGACACCGGGAGCAGTGGCAGGGATGCGAGGAAGACGATGAGCTAAGTCAGCACTGCGTCTGTTACCGCAGTTCATCCCTGTGCAGCTCTTCTGAGTTTTAGGAAATGCACAGAACTGTCTGCTCAGGACACTCCTGGTCTCCATCCCCTGTACCTTCTCCCTCTAGTACCCACATGTCCAGGGCCTGCACAAGAGATTGTAACAACCTCAGAAAAAGTGGTCAGGAAGCATGGAGCACATGGCTCAAGGCCTGTGGGCGGGAGAGGATACACCAGACTGTGCCTTCCAGAGTTGGGCGGAGTCTGCACAGCGGTCAGATAAATGGTGGGGCAGGAAGGGTCTGACTTAGTGCACAGGAAGTAACTTTTCTCTTGGTCACAGTTCTAGTTTAGGGCATTTCGCCCTTGAGTAATGCCAATGGCCTCTCCCTGCATTCCCAGCCAATCTCTCCCTTCAATTCCACTATTCAGATATTGCCAGGATCATCTTTCTTTCAGTTTTTAAAATTACATTTATTTATTTGCTTATGGAGTGTGTGTCATGGCATCGTATGGAGGTTGGAGGACAGCGTGCAAGAGTCCTTGGTTGGCCTCTTCTTTCCATATGTGGGTGTTGGATGTCAAACTCAGGTGTTGGCAAACACCTTTACCTGCTGAAACGACTTGCTGGCCTCAGAATCACCTGTGTGAAACCAGGTCTGATTTTATCCCCCTTCCTTGAACATTTTACCGTCCTAACTCATATCTTTCTTGCTCTTTCTTGGCTGTCCTCTGTTTTAGCATCCAAAGCAGCAAACTCTTCCCTCAGTACCTCTCTGACAGTCTTTTTTAAAACCTCCCAGCCATCTTTCAAACTAACCCTAACCCTACTCCGTGTGCGCTAGTGTCGTACTTCCAGCTGGCTTATTTCAAAAGATCAAGAAATTTGTAGCCTAAATATTGTGACCCAATATTTAGATACTGCAGGTTCACAAAATTTAATACATTTGTCCCTGGATGTCCAGAGAAAATGGAATATTTTCTTTTACCCAGCCTAGTCTGTTTCTCCCCGTCTCCCATCTGATGGTAGTCATAAATATTCACCTGGGTAGGATGGCGTGTCCTTGCTTTTTGGCCATTGGGGTAGTCCTGCCTGTTGCTGATGTACTTTCAAACTTGGGGGGCTGCCCTTTTTTCCCGTGAGCTCCTGGTGTCCTGCGCACGGGGAATACACCTCTTGAGTAACCCTAGGCCAGTGGATCCAGGACCAAGTCTCAGCAGACTGAGAGGAGAGAAGGGGCTTCTTTAACTGAAGTCCAGCTCTGCAGCCTCCGCCAGCAGGACCCTGGAGCCTGGTAGTTTTTCTTGGCCATCTTGGGCCCATGCTCCTCACAGAGACCCTCACTTTGCAGTTTCCGTCTCTATCTTGATCTCCTCTCCCCTATGCTTTCCCTGAAGGCCTCTCTTTTAATCTTTCCTATCTGCTCACCCACCCAACCCTCCTTTGGGAAGATTTCTTCTAGGGGTGGAGTGGAGTGGGAGAGGGTTAAGTCTCTCTGAACTTACCTAACAGTTAACACACTTCATCATTGTGAAATATTTTTTTCTTTGCGGAGATAATTTGGTCTATTATTAGCCAAGAAACACATCCCTCAGTTAAAATAACACAGGGGCTGGAAAGATGACTCAGCGGTTAAGAGCAGGTACCTCTTGCAGAGGACCAGAGCTCCATTCCTAGTGCTCACCTTGCCCCCTACACATAATTAAAAATAAAAAAAAGTCTTTAAAAAATAAAATAGCTGAGACTATTAGTTACAAAGTAATGATGGTGTATCATTGAGCCTGGGGAAAAGCGTTTGCCATATGAGGGCAGAAACTTATGACTTGTTAACTTTAGTTCCATGCAGAAAGCTTGGCATGGCCCGTGACACTATGAGTGTTTTACCTGCATGTATGTAAGTGCACCCATGTTGTGCAGAGCCTACAGAGGCCAGAAAAGGGGTTGGATCCCCTGGAACTAGAGTTACAGATGGTTGTTGGCCACCGTGTGGGATGGTTGTTAGCCGTCATGTGGGTGCAGCCAGGGCTCTTAGCCATCTCTCCGGCTCCAGGGTTGTCATCTTTAAGGATAGCCTTATGAAGAATGTTAGAAGAAATGTGGGGTTTTCCCTTAAGGAGAACAGGAGTCCATGCAAGAAACTCTACCTAGAGACAGCTGCCGGGTTTTGTGTCATGAGACAGTCAGTCCCTGTTGGCTATGTTTGTAGTCTGACTGGTAACCACACACCCTTATAGAATACATTTGTGCCTCTCTTTCCTGTTATCACCAACTGGCAAGAAGAGGACACAGACACACACACTCACACACTCACACTCATCTGTGTGTATGTTACTTTTGGGTCTACACCTTGGGAGAGTTCCTTGCCTTTTATGAGGTATATAACTTGATCTGCCACATTCATTGTCTTACTCAGACCACTTATTAAATGCCTTTTCTTGGAATTTTTAATTTCCAAGAAGTATTTCCTGGTTTTGGCTGATTGTTCTTGTATATGTAATATTCTATTCTTACTGTACTGATGCGACACTGAATCTCTGAGGGGACCTACTCTTATTAAAAATTAAATTTAAGGCTCTTTAATGTCCCTCAATTATTTGTTTCCTCTGTGATCAGTTGTTTGGTGTTTTGATCTTTCTTTTCTTTTTTCTCTTTCTTTCTTCCTTTCGTGTGTGTGTGTGTGTGTGTGTGTGTGTGTAGAAGGGAGAGGGAGACAGGGAGCGTGGTCTGTGTGTGTGTATGTGTGTGTATATGTGTGTGTTTGTGTGTATCTGTGTGTGTATATGTGTGTGTGTGTATAGAAGGGAGAGGGAGACAGAGAGAACGCTGTGTGTATGTGTCTGTGCTGTGTGTGTGTGTCTGAGTGTGTGTGTCTGTGTGTGTGTGTGTGTGTGTGTGTGTGTAGAAGGGAGAGGGAGACAGAGAGCGTGGTCTGTGTGTGTGTATGTGTGTGTATATGTGTGTGTTTGTGTGTATCTGTGTGTGTATATTGTGTGTGTGTGTATAGAAGGGAGAGGGAGACAGAGAACGCTGTGTGTATGTGTCTGTACTGTGTGTGTGTGTCTGTGTGTGTCTGTGTGTGTGTCTGTGTGTGTGAGTGTGTGTGTGTCTGTGTGTGTGTTTGTGTGTGTGTCTGTGTGTGTCTGAGTGTGTGTGTCTGTGTGTAAGTCTGTGTGTGTGTGAGTGTCTGTGTGTGTGTCTGTGTGTGTGTGAGTGTGTGTGTTAGATGTTGATGTCAGATGTCTTCCTCAATCCGCCTTATTTTTGAGGCAGAGCCTGTCACTGCAGCAGGAGCTCGCTCATTCAGACGGACTGGCTGGTCAGTGAGTTCTAGGATCTTCCTGTCTCTGTCTTCTTAGTGCTGGGATTACAGTGCACTGTGGCACCTGGCTTTTTATGTGGGTGTTGAACATCAAACTCGGGTTCTCACTCATGCATGGTAAGGACTGTACTGACTGTGCCATCTCCCCAGCCCCTGGTCCTTTCCCTTACGCATCTGTTGATAAACCCTACTTTGTATTTTTGAGTGAGGGGTAGGCCACTGAAAATGCTTTCTCTGTGCCTGGGTAGGTTCTTGGGTTAAAGAGCTGCTGTGTGAAGGCGGCTGGGGACTTGCACTTGTGAAGGAGAATGACTTGACTTTGGTGAGAGCTTAGGTGAACAGTGCTTCACTCACAGGCAGAGTTACCTCTCCTTTGAACTTCTTATCTTTCCTCCCACTCCATGATCCATGACCGCACACCCGTGTACAGTTCAAGAACTACCGAAGGGCAAGTCCTCTCTGTCACCCATGCTAGCAGAATTTTCTAGGAAGACTGTCTATTTTTCTTACGTAACTATCCTCTATTTTAGTTTCAGTGGTACCCTTCAAGGTACATGTGATTAGGTAATGTCGGGTACTACCATACTGTAAACGCAGTGATTGCTAAATCACATCTGATCAAGGGTTTACTAAATACGTAATACATTTTGCAATGTTCTATTTCTTAGTTACAGGATGCTGATGCCTTGACTATTTTGGTTTGGGGTGAACAGGACTCCTTGTTAGTGGAACTGGCAGGAACATCATCTTTTACACTGTCCTGGTTATATGACTCACACTAGATGCCTATCCAGTTGCCACCACTTGGAAGTCTCATCTAACTGAAAATCCTACCAGCCTGAAGGACAGGCTCAGTGATGAACCTTCTTTATGAAGTTTCCCTCCATCCATCCAGAGTTAATTGCCCCATCTTCATTATTCCCTGAGCACTGCCCACAGCTCCACAGCAGTTACCACCTGATTTAGTCTCCCTGCACTCCACCCTTATTCATCTGTTTCTTAACCTAAAATAAATAGAATTCCCGTGTCAAATTGCAGGGTTTGATCTTCTGCTCTTGATGGTCGTCACTAACTGAACACATGAAGACACTACAGGAAGTGTCTTTAACATCACCTCTGTGGAGACTTCCAGAGGTAGACCAGTCATCTGAATCATCATTCCTAGTTTTTTTACAAACTCGTTCAGAAGGGAGCTCCTGTTTGTGTGCACTGGCCAAGATTATGTAGTTTCTTTGTAAATGCTACCTAAGGAACAACGAGAAGAAAAGATGCAAATGTTGAGGCGAGAAGCTCCAATCCCTGTTTCAGTGTCTGTGGCTCCTATAGAAATTGGGTTCAGCCTGCTTTTGTCTAACCCCTGCATTCTTCTGTCCTCTGGATAAGTATTTATTTTTAAATATTTTATTATTTTCATTTTGTGTGTATATGTGTATTGCCTGTATGTATGTAAGTGTACCCATGTTGTGCAATGCCTGCAGAGGTCAGGAGAGGGCACAGGATCCCCTGGAACTGGAGTTATGGATGATTGTTAGCTGCCATGTGGGTGCTGGGAATTGAACCCAGGTCCTCTGCAAGAGCAGCCAGTGTTCTTAACTGCTGAGCCATCTCTTCAGCCCCTGGATAAATATGATTGAATGCCTATGGTGTGCAGGCATTGTGACAGGCCTTGGGAAAATGATGAGCATGGCAGACAACATTCACAGTCTCATGGGCATTCCACCATGCCATTAAATGACTCATGTGGAGTTTCCCCAAAGGCATATCAACAGGCAATTAGGCACCACTTCGTCTTGTCTCCTGTGTATTCACTCCAGTGTTATATAAATAGTTTAGAAAATAGAAGCTGGGCCAGGTGGCACACACCTATAACCCTAGCAGTTGGGTGGTCTAGCAGGAGGATCACAAGTCCAAGGCTGGCTTGGGTTACATGAAACCCTGTCTCAGAAAAGAATTAATGTAGATCTGATCTAGAAGAAACTTAGATGGGAAATTACTAGAATCATCTACAAAGTGCCATAAAGTTAGTAATCAAATGGTTTATAAGAGAAGATATTAACAGGGTAGAGAGAGGGCCAGGGATCCATCTGTTTGGAGGTATACAGATGGTACATTGGAGATCTTTGGGTCCCTCAAGGCCCTTTTTTACATTTCCCTCTAGCCTGGTGCCTAGCACGCAGGCTTGCCAGAGAAGGAGTTAAAGATGTTTGCGTAGGTGGAAATCCATGCAATTGTATGTGGATCAGGGTCCACAGCCAAGATGAAATAAAGGGCTCACGAGCGAGCATAGGTGGCTCCAGGTAGAAGCTGGAGGGGGCAGACAGCGTAGATGTCCAGGACTTCACCGAGGCTGTCAGGACAGAGCCTGCAGTGGGGGAGTGGCATGAGTGGGGTGAGGCTGGAGAGATAGTGAGGAGCTAAGTCACATAGGGTTTCAGTTCCCAGATAGTGTTGTATAACACAGAGGTCAGCCAGAGGTCCTCTGCCTGCCTAGCACCCAACTGTGGCTGGACCCTCTCTGAATGTGATTCGTTCTAACATCATTTTTTATTTTAGGCTTCATACACACACACATACACACACACACACACACACACACACACACACAAACACACACACCCACAGAAACAGAGTTACATAAGTGATCACTTGATATAAGTACTTTCGTGCTGACTACAAAGTCCTCCAAAGACAAAAAGCTGGTAATTTAGAGGGGAGTGGTCACTTTTGTTTTAATTTTGTGATGTTGCCAAAAGGGAATGGCGACCAGGTCTCCAGACAACAGGAGTCTGCTGAAGAGGGTGGATGGCCAGGCATAAGGATGAAGCACAAGGAAAGATCATTGTGGAAAATAAGAAGCAGTACCCAGCATAAAACACCCTTTGTGTGACTCAGCTCCGGGGTACAGTGAATTCTATTCTGGTACCTGTCCTAGGAGGCTTCTAGAGAGGGCCTCAAACCCTCCACTTCCATGCTTGCAAAAGGGAGATGGGCTGTCCTGCATCCTGCAGAAAGGGACAGTATGGGAGCAGATGCACTCTCACAGATGCAGCTGGTTTTCAGTGACTGGAGGGAGAGCGGGGAGTGTGGCACAGAGGCCCAACAACAGATGATCCAAAAGTCATCAAATCCTGGCCGTTCAGTGAATTGTATTGTTTTCTTGTCACAGATTTGTGTTCCTAATTATGCCTTGCTTAAGCTAATATTAAAATGTGTCTGCATTCCCAGATGAAGTACACACCAGCTGGGCAGAGGAGGCACGGGGCCTGAAAACCTGCTGCATGTTTGGACGGTGGGAAGCAGCCTAGAACTGAGTATTTGTAGTAACCACGGAGAACAGTTTGCCAGTTCCTCCCAAGCCCACAAGCATGCTGTAAGTTCACATATACAGCAGAAGTTTGTTATGGGTAATAAAAGCAGGCACAAAATAAATTTTCATTTAGGATCATCCTGTATTTCAAAATCCAAATCACCTTTGATGCCATATAGGGTGGGGAAGGGAGAGGATTGCATTTAAAAGTTGTTTGACTTCGGTGGAATTTAAACTTTATTATCACTTAACCAAAGAAAGCTCTGCTGACATTGCAACAGTAAGTCCCGTCAGAACTGTAATTAAATTTCTGCTTGTGGGTTACATGGGTAAATCCTGTAAGAGGGCTGAAACGTTATGTGAAGGTTTACGTGAACTGTGTAGTCCATGGTTCCTTCTGGACCCTGGAGCACCTAAGCATTAGTGGAGAACTGTGGGATTGGCTCAGAAGAGTACTGTCACCTCCTGCTCCAGAATCAAGACTGATTAGCATGCCTGGGTAATGAGGGCTCTGAGAGAGTTAATTCATAGTCACAGAGTTCATGTTAGAGTTGGAGAATGTTAGAGCTCAACGATGCTGATGAAAGTGATTGATAAGCTGAACCTGGTGGCACAGACCTATAATCTCAGCTGCGCTGGAGGCTCAGGCAGGAGGATCAAAAGTTGAAGGCCTGACTGGGCTGAAGAGTGAGTTCAAAGCCAGTAAAGAAAGAATGGGGTGGCAGAGTGTTTGGTAAGTAGGTTCCAGGCCCTAGGTTCAGTTCACCACAGACACACACACACACACACACACCACCCACATCCCAGACACACAGTGACAGGTAAGATGTCCTGAGTATTTGCTTTGGGATCTGGCAGTTCTAAATGTTTCACTTCCTCTCAGAGGTCAGGACACCAGGGGTTATGGGGTTGAAAGACAGCCGTACTACAGGGACAGGAACGGAAGGCCGAACTCGAACCCAGTCCTTCTGACTCCCGATCCAGGGCTTTCCTCCTGCTGAAAGATTCTGTCATTTAATTGATCGCATTTAAAGGCCTGATCAAAAAAGATCAGATAAATGTTCTGCGTATGGATGGTGGGAAAAGTGTGAACTTCAGGTTTGGTTTTGAGCCCCTGCTTCCCACCTGTGGGAGCTGGACCTGCATGCCTGCCGCAGAGCTCCACAACTTACACGCTCTGTATCATTCCCCGTACCGAGTCCCACTTCCTGTGTGCTCTGTGTCCTGCTGGCCAGTGTGTACTAATCGCACACTGAGATCGGCCCTAGGCTGTACTCATCTCCACGGCCTGCCCTCCTGCAAGTGTCCTCCTCGGCTTCTGCTCCGGCCACTCTGGGTCTTCAGCACCATGAGGATAACCCTTGCCTCTCTCCTCAGGAGCCTCTGAAGGCTCAGCTTCAGCATCAGCTGCTCAGGGAAGGCAGCTCCCTCTTTCCGTTGTTCCTGGCGCTCTCACCTGCCCCTGGTGCTCTTCCTCCCTCTACGGCACACCGTCACTTGTGCACTCCCGCACAAACTGCACAGAGACAGATCTCTCCTGTTCGGTCAGCACTCAGTGCCAAGGTCCCTTGGAAGTACTTTGCAAGTATCGCAGGGATGAATGGACCCATCCCGAGCCTCAGATTTTCTTTTCTGCCCAGCATTGGGAATTGTCTGTTGACTGCACTGGATAAAGATGACTCCACTCCTGTGTACCCCTTCTTTCTAGGACAGTGCCCCAAAGGCACCTGCCTTCTGGAACATCTAAAAGTGTGGACTCTGGGACCCTAAGGCCAGCTCCTTCGGGGGAAGTCTCTGTCTCCCCTAGTGCTGGGATGCAGACTCCTCGAAGACAGTAAACCCTGATTCCTTACTTAAGGGCTCTTCTGCAGAAGAAAGCTCTGCTAGAGCCCTTGGCCTCCTGCAAAACTCTATGGCCAGTGTAGGAAAAGCAACCGACAGGATTCCATTTCCTCCTATCACAGGAGGATGTGAGATGGGGCATGTGTGGGGATGTAGGCAGTAGAGACTTGTCACACACCTCGATCAACAAACTACAGGGGTTAGGTTTGGGTGCACATTAAATAGGAATGAAAATTTTAATATATTTTTAAGGTAATGAGTTGATGTTGAAGATGACAAACATGGAAACTAGACTTGGAAAAGATTTGCCTCTTATACTCTGGTAGGCTTGACTGCACCTTTCTGAAACTCAGTTCCCACTCATACGGCTGGTATTATTAGTACCTACATTGTAGTTGTAGGGATGGACAAACTTTCTGGAAAGGATAGGCAGGCTCTGTGGTACAGTCTTTCTGCATGCTACATTGTCTTTTTGTTATTATTTAGAAATGTACAAACCACACTTATCGTGAAGCCCACAGCCAGGCCCAGGGCCAGATTGGCAACCCCTGTTTAGGATTAGAAGATTCAACAAGATAATGCATTCAAAATGTTTTGCATGGAACTGAGCACAGGAAGTTCTCGATGCACAGTTGCTGTGGCAGCTCCTACCCGGTGACGGTGGAGAAGGTTAACTAGAGGTGATAGCAGAGCCTCCAGGCTTCAGTATCCATCACAACAGACAGACAGGGGAAATAAAACTCATGTAAGATAGAATCATGATGTGAGTCTCACTGTTCCATTTGAAGCACTTGAGAATCACACACTGTAGGGTCCTGGGATGAAGGGGCATTCCTGGGACCAACTGTGCTATCAAAGCACATCTGTAAGAGGGTTTCATCATCCTTCTTACAGAAAGGAACTATCCCCATAAACTGGGTCTGTTTGCCCAGAGCCTCAGTGGAGCAGCCAGCACAGTGGTAGGCAGGGGACTTCCGACTCCCATTTCTCTTCCTTTGGGGCATTCTTGACCCTGACCCTTGATGACTACGTCCTGAATAAAGTGTAGAGGGTTCAAAGGCAGTTTCTCCTTGGATATCTCCTGTATTCGCTATTTTACCTGACATAAGCATCTTAAGGAAGAAAGGGTTTATTTTGGGTCATGGTTGAAGAGGGGGTACAGTCCATCATGATGGGGTATCTGCCATGAGCGTGAGGCTGCTGGTCACATTGTGCCCAGAGACAGGAAGCAAAAGAGGAGAATGTTGGGGCTCAGTTGGCTGCCTCCTTTTTCCTTTTTCATTCAGTCCAGACCCCTGTCCTTGGGATGGTGCTGCCTGCATTCAGGGTGGGTCTTCCCTCCTCAGTTAACCTTCTCTAGAAACACTATTACAGACATACCCAGAAGGGAGTCTCCTAGGGGTTCCAAATCCAGTCGAGTTGACCAGGAAGCTTCGCCGTCGCACCTCCTTGCCAAGTCAGAGCCAGAGATATTAGAACAGCAAGAGGGGAGGATGTGACAGAGAGAGGGAGGGAGGGAGGGAGGGAACCCTTACGGTAACCACCTACCTATACAGCTAACCACAGCACATTCTGAAGATATTCTATTACTGGAGTTCAGCAGAAAACTCTCCAAGGCAGTGCTTTGTCTTTGGAATGCCAAGACAGTGCCTAGATTCATTTTTAAAACATCCAATTTTGATCCTATCTCGATCTGCCCATTCTAGTATAAAATCTTCATTGACTATTACTGGCAGAATAAAGTCCAAACCTCTTGACTCTGCTCACGGCTCTCTATCCCGAAGCTTCCCCGTGGATGTCCCAGGCATGCAGAGATGCTGGCCCTGCACTCTGTGACCTTGCCCCTTCCCTTTGCTCTGCAATACAAATCTGGTCATCATTCCACACAGGCCTTAATCTGAAGCGTGCGGGAAGTACTACCTTTGTACCCTTTCCTGTGTACTCCCCTCCACGTTCCAGTGCGCACGAAGAGCCACCTGCCTGCCTTCACCCTCGTCACCTCGGTCAGGTCAGGCTCTGGCGGCCTCTGTCCTCTGGCTCGTGTGGTTCCGCCGGCCTAGAAGTCATGCCGCTCTTCTTTACGAGCTCTTCTGTGCAGTCTGCAGATTGGAACAACCCTGAAGTTACTTCTACTGCTGAATTCCCAGGATTCATTGCCCTTGGAACTTTAGTAGCATTTTGTCTTTTTGATGGAACAGGCCATCTGTTCCATCCTTCACCATGGAAGGCTCTAGTGCTGTCAGGGTCCTCCGGCCAACCTTTCCAACTTCCCCACTCTGCATCTGCAACCTTAGGGAAATTACTTCAGTCCTAGCTTCCTAAAAGTGACGCATGTTGGAGTTATCTGGAGAGGTTTTTGTTTTGTTTTTTAAACGTATACTGATGACTAGGCCATAGCCTAGACCAAATTGAAGATGAAGCACCAGAGGCTGGATTCTAGCATCAAAGGCCCCTCCCGGGCGGCTCCAGTGTGCAGCCTGAGTTGAAAGCCTCTGTTTAACAATCTGAGCCTTGTTTCCAGTGTTTGCAAAAGCTTGGCAAGGCGCCCAGTGCATAGGAGTGCACAGGGGCTGTCGCTGTTTGTACTTCTCCCTGGTTTCGCCTTTACTGCTGACTGTCTTGCACACAGTAGGTGTGGAACGAATGCTGAAATGCAATTACACAGGCACTGCGTGGCCAGGCCCAAGAGGAACGCCCAGCAGGTGCCGCAGAAAGCCACTGCGGTAGATGGGGGGAGGCTGTGTCTGCAACAGAGGCACAGGGATGGCAGAGGGTCAGGTAGTCTGTCCTGGATGCTGGCCATGGGTGGGAAAGGACATTGTCCTTACTGGATTCAAAGCCAATAATGAACTAATAAAGGCTGGTGTGTTTTTTATGATCAGCCTTCACCGAGAATTCTTCACAAAGCCAGCGATTAAATGCATCTCACAGGATCAGCCTTCTCCTGCCACCTCCCCCCCCCCCACCTTCCCTTAGGGCAACATTGGCCCGGCGCCCGGCAAGGCCGGAAAAGTTCTTCGGATAAGCACTTTTAACTAGCTAACTGGCTCTGGAAAGA